>NC_135233.1:621262831-621562831 GCF_051348905.1 Ranitomeya variabilis | reverse complement strand
TGAACTTGGGGAGGACGAAGACAACTAAAACCAACCAGGTGTCAAATCTCTTAATCCCGTCACTATGGAGATGGACGAGAGCCGATAATCCTGCACCGTCGCCGAGCGTCCCAGCACGCACTACACCCCGATTAGGAGGAGGATGGGAGTAGTGGTCCGGGCCGCAGATCCCACCGAGGTCATCTCTATCGGAGTGCAAGCTCTCGTGTCCGCCTCCATTAATAAATCACAGAATGAAGGTTTGGACTTTCCTGAAACTTCAGATGAGAACATTTCCCCAAATTAAAGGGTCACCCTGCCTCCCACAGAAAATCCTTATAATATATAAGACATCATTTATCACAGGCAGCCGATCTCCAGCCCCAGAAGAGCCCTACAGGAAACGTCTCGGGCCGGCAGCGATCAGAGCGGTGTGTGAAGGGGGCTGGCTAAGACGGCCCCCTCCTAAAATCACAGGATAGACAGAAGGGGTTGTCTGCTCATTACAATACCTAAGCCCCCTCATCTATTATGGCCGAGGTGTAGACAGAAGGGGGCTGGCTTAGGTAGATATGAGCAGACAGCCTGTCACACACTGCTCTGGTCGCTGCTAACACAGGAAACTGGAAGGATTAGGATTGGGCATCTCAAGTTTAAAGGGGAAAATAAACTTCTTAAAAACTTTTTGTAAGCCGTTTAGTGGCTTTGATCGGTGGGTCCAGCAGGCGACGCTCGGCTGTGTGAACAGCGACTGCAACACACGAGAACTGTCAGAAGTTTCCCAACTTTTTCATGGTTTGGCTATACTTTATAAGTCTCAAAGTTTCGCTTTGAGACTCATGGGAAAGTCACAGAACTTCTCATCCAGCGATGAAACTTCACCTGGAGACATTTCTGAGAACATTGCTGTGGGTGAGGCCGGGATGGGGGTAAATCAATGACGACGGGTGCACAAAGGCGGCTACACTAATATCCCCAAACTGTCTATTACCAGTAGTAAGGTCCCCTCCCCCGCCCCTCTGCAGCCACCCTCTACACCAGAGCCACCGCCCTCTACACCACAGCCCTCTACACCACGGAGCCACCAACATCTACAGAGACAAACGAGTTCAATACTTTATTTCACAAATCAGTGCATAAGAGAACTCCCATCATCCACAGCTCCAGAGACATCAGAACGGTGATCCCGGGATGATGGATTTACAATGAAGAGGGAATGACGGCAGCCGGCTCCGCACCGAGTGCAGGGATATGGTCATGCTGGGACATTCGTGTCTTATATGGGTCGTAAGCAGGAGAAGCAGTGACTACTCTGCACGAGGCTGCTCATCCTGGTCATCAACTGACTGAGCAACAGCCTAGACCTCAGCACACCAGGCAGTGCGATACACAGCCAGCCACCTGTACTGCAAAGCAGACCCAGCCCCAACACTGCAGCCAGACCCCTATACTGTACAGCCAGCCTCCCCCACTACAGCAATGCACAGCCAGCCCACATACAGCATAGCCAGCCCCCCTGTACTGCACAGCCAGACCACTAAATTGTACATCCAGCCCCCCCAACAGCAATGCACAGCCAGCCCCCCGTACTGCACAGCAATCCCCCCATACTGCCCAGCAGAGCCACCCCCCCCATACTGCCCAGCAGAGCCATCCCCCCATACTACCCAACAGAGCCATCCCCCCCCATACTGCCCAGCAGAGCCTTCACCCCCATACTGCCCAGCAGAGCCTTCACCCCAATACTGCACAGCCAGCCCCCCAGCAGCAATGCACAGCCAGCTACCACCCAGGTTACAAATCGCGCCATCCCCCCCCATACTGCCCAGCAGAGCCTTCACCCCATACTGCACAGCAGAGCCATCCCCCCATACTGCACAGCCAGCCCCCCAGCAGCAATGCACAGCCAGCTACCACCCAGGTTACAAATCGCGCTCCCTTTCTGCACAGGCACCCCCCCCCTATTACACATCAGGTAACACTATGCAATGTACTCCTGTCACATCCAGAGCTGCATCCACAGCCCTGCTGGCTTACTGTCAGTGCTCAGGCTGATGCAGATGAACAATTCAGGAGGGGCTTCCTGCCTGGGGGGGGGCACACACTGCTTGTTTGGGGTCTGTGCAGAACATTCTATGCTGCATTGTGGTACCTGTATTACTGCTGTCTGGGACATTAAGCTAGGGCACTGCATGACGGGAGTTGTAGTGTCCTGTCATAGATCAATGCATTAGGTGCCTGTGCCAAAGCTGTGACATTTCAGTGAACTGTTGGCTAGCTGTGTTGTGAATGCAGCTCTGGTAGTGACTGGAGAATAGTAGCTGATACAGCAGAATTATGAATGCAGCTCTGGATGTGACTGATGTTTCCCAACTGAACAAGTCTTGGACGAAGATTTAACCGTTAATATGACGTGTAAGGTGGAGCCGAGGCTGCCCGAATGACGGTGGGGGAGGGGAGGACGGAGAGGAAATGGATGAGCCGAGAAATGCGGAGCGATGCGCAGAGCCTGCAGCCGCCATGCACCCATGGGGCAGGACCTGCATGCTGACACCTTCCACCCTGAACCCTGGGCTCCCATCATCCAGCAATAAAACCTTGTACCCAAATCTCATCCATAAAAAATCTTTACACGAGAACTTAAAAAAAAAACAAAACACAAGAATCCGGACCCTGTAGCAGAATAAAAGCCCCTCAGCCCCGGGGCGTCTCCGCAGCTGCGCACTAAAGTGTCGTCATTAAAAACCCAGAATGGCAGGAGCCGCCGTCGTCCGGATTTGTCTTTTTGGTCGTTGATTGGATTTTGTGCAGAGGATTCCTGCGCTGTCCCATAAATACGGATTCCGGGAAAGTCAGGAACAATTCAGACTGAGAACTCGGTGCCTCCTTTCCGGCCTCGTAGTAAACGTCTGGCGGGGAGACCGGCAAAGGGGTTAATCCACAGGAAAGATGGCTGCCCCCCGAAGACGGATCTCATCCCGTCCCAGCGCAGCCGCCGCTCCCAGGTCGGCTTCTCACTCTTCAGTCGCTCGATTTCCTGCCGGCAAGAAAAGAAATTAGTGACATCGTTACCGATACGTAGCCATTCATGAGCGCGGGAAAGCTGGGTGACAACCTCTGCTAGGGTATGGAACGGGTCACTAATGGTTGTCAGCGCGCTGCCCCAGAGAGAGGAAGCTTCCCTCATCCTTTACACCAGAGACATGCAGGAGCCTAGGAAAGCCGGGTGACACCACATATGGGAGCAGTGGGCGATACAGGCTGTCACCCAGCTTTCCCAGGCTCCTGACCGGACATCTGTACTGCAGGCAGTGCACATCGACACCAATGATCGTGGCACCTGGTGACGAACGTCTGCATAATGGGGGGGACACAGACGCAGGGGGGGGGGGGGGGGACACAGACGCAGGGGGGGGGACACAGACGCAGGGGGGGGGGACACAGACACAGGGGGGGGGGACACAGACGCAGGGGGGGGGACACAGACGCAGGGGGGGGACACACGCAGGGGGGGGACACACGCAGGGGGGGGGACACACGCAGGGGGGGGGACACAGACGCAGGGGGGGGGACACAGACGCAGGGGGGGACGACACAGACGCAGGGGGGGACGACACAGACGCAGGGGGGGGGGGGACGACACAGACGCGGGGGGGGGGGGACACAGACGCAGGGGGGGGGGGGGGGGGACACGTACCGTCTCATCATTGCATATCGAGTGGATCTGAGTCCCAAACATGACAGCGGTGAAGGTGAGGAATAGGAGCCCCTCCAAGCAGAGGAAGATCATGAGGATGACCGTGACCGGGGGTGAGAAGGAGCTGCAGTCTGCGGGGCGAGAAACAGCACAGGATTACACACGGAGGAAACTGCGGCCTGACCGGTGAGCAACCGGAGAGATGCAAGGGGGCATCTAATATACAGGGGGGCTGGGGAGCAACCGGAGAGATACAAGGGGGCATCTAATATACAGGGGGGCTGGGGAGCAACCGGAGAGTTACAAGGGGGCTCCCAATATACAGGGGTCTGGGGAGCAACCGGAGAGATACAAGGGAGCATCTAATATACAGGGGTGCTGGGGAGCAACCGGAGAGATACAAGGGGGCATCTAACATACAGGGGGGGCTGGGGAGCAACCGGAGAGATATGAGGGGGCATCTAATATACAGGGGTCAGGAGCAACCAGAGAGATACATGGGGGCCCCAATATTCAGAGTGTCTGGGGAGCAACTGGAGAGATCCAAGAAAAAAAAAAAAAAATGTATGAGCCCGCAATGAAGAATCCGCTGCACCTGTAGACGTCTTATTAGTATAAAACTTCCATTTTATTGAGAAATAATTAAAAAATGTAAAAAAGAAGAGTTACATGCAGTCAGTTCAAATCAGTGGTCATGTAGAACAGCATGTTTCGCCTATAAGGCCTTAGTCATGTACTCACTGATCAGACACAGACATTACATAGCTACAAAGAGGCGTCCGTACAGAGGCCGGTCCAGGGCAGGAGCCTCCGCTGTGGAGGAACTCGATCATGGCCACAGGCACATGGGCTCAACATGGTGTTCATTATCAGTCATTCCTTGTAACCAGAGAAGCTAGAAAAAAGGCCCATGTGAACCTGTACATATGAATACGAGAGCAAGGAATCATATAAACAACACTACAAAGAGTGTCATCTATATATATGAGGCATCCGTGATTACTCGCTAATCCCTCCCCCTGCACAGTAGCTCCGCCCCCCACCACCACACATAATCCTGCCCCCCACCCCATTACCACACACAATCCCGCCCCCACAACATTACCGCACACAATCCGCACATCACCACACAATCCCGCCCCCCCACAAATCCCGCCCCTCACCACACATAATCCCACCCCCAACACATCACCACACATAATCCGGCCCCCCAACACATCACCACGCAATCCGGCCTCCCCAACACATCACCACGCAATCCGGCCTCCCCAACACATCACCACACAATTCCCATTCTCCATTCCCTACCCAAGGTACACAAACCAGACTTTCCTCCCAAAATGAGACCTATAATATCAGGCATTGGGTCGGTGAATGAAAGGCTAGGAGCATGGGTGGACTACATGCTCCAGCCACTCTTAAGAGATCCCTGGATACATTAAGGACACTAAAGCTGTCCTACAAGTATTTGATAAATCTGTGTGGGATGACGAGTTTGGCAGGATTACATTAGATGTAGTGGCATTGTAGCCATCCATCTCTTATCAGGGGGGTATAATAGCTCTGAAATTCTTACTTTTTAAATACAGCACCTATGAGTTGCATGTGTTAGAGTTCATCATTGAATCTGTGAAATTTCTTTTAAATAGAAATTATTTCAAATTTAATAACTTTTAGATCCAGAAACAAGGTGTAACTATGGGGTGGAAGTTCTCAGCCTCCCTTGCAAATATTACTATGGTCTATTGGGAAGAAACCATATTGTTCTCCCCAGACAATCCTTTCTTGGTTTGGGAGATATATTAATGACCTCTTGCTGGTGTGGACAGGTGACATAGATGAACCTAATGCAGTTGTCACATTTCTGAAAGATAATCCATTCCATTTCCAAGTTAGTTTTCTTGAAGTCGCCCTCCGCACCAATAGGGGGGTCACAAAGAGTTAATATATTACCATATAGAAAAGAAACAGACACTAATACCATTCTTACACCTAAATCATGCCATCCCAATAATGTCACACACAATATACCTGTGGGAGAACTCACTAGACTGAAAATAAAGTGTTCTGACGAGACATTACTAGATGCAGAACTGGGTAAAAAAAAAAAATGTGTAGAGGATATTCACAAAACGTCTTAACACGAGCTAAAGACAAGATAGCAAAATGGAGTAGAGATGATTTTATTAAAATAATAAAAAAGTAATACCTCTATACCCAATTAAAGACTTCATAAATTGTAATACCAGCGGAGTTCTATACAGTTGTGGCCAAAAGTATTGACACCCCTGCAATTCTGTCAGATAATGCTCAGTTTCTTCCTGAAAATGATTGCAAACAAAAATTCTTTGGTATTATTATCTTCATTTAATTTGTCTTAAATGAAAAAACACAAAAGAGAATGAAGCAAAAAGCAAAACATTGACCACTTCACACAAAACTCCAAAAATGGGCCAGACAAAAGTATTGGCACCCTCAGCCTAATACTTGGTTGCACAACCTTTAGCCAAAATAACTGCGACCAACCGCTTCCGGTAACCATCAATGAGTTTCTTACAATGCTCTGCTGGAATTTTAGACCATTCTTCTTTGGCAAACTGCTCCAGGTCCCTGATATTTGAAGGGTGCCTTCTCCAAACTGCCATTTTTAGATCTCTCTACAGGTGTTCTATGGGATTCAGGTCTGGACTCATTGCTGGCCACCTTAGAAGTCTCCAGTGCTTTCTCTCAAACCATTTTCTAGTGCTTTTTGAAGTGTGTTTTGGGTCATTGTCCTGCTGGAAGACCCATGACCTCTGAGGGAGACCCAGCTTTCTCACACTGGGCCCTACATTATGCTGCAAAATTTGTTGGTAGTCTTCAGACTTTATAATGCCATGCACACGGTCAAGCAGTCCAGTGCCAGAGGCAGCAAAGCAACCCCAAAACATCAGCGAACCTCCACCATGTTTGACTGTAGGGACCGTGTTCTTTTCTTTGAATGCCTCTTTTTTTCTCCTGTAAACTCTATGTTGATGCCTTTGCCCAAAAAGCTCTACTTTTGTCTCATCTGACCAGAGAACATTCTTCCAAAACGTTTTAGGCTTTTTCAGGTAAGTTTTGGCAAACTCCAGCCTGGCTTTTTTATGTCTCGGGGTAAGAAGTGGGGTCTTCCTGGGTCTCCTACCATACAGTCCCTTTTCATTCAGACGCCGACGGATAGTACGGGTTGACACTGTTGTACCCTCGGACTGCAGGGCAGCTTGAACTTGTTTGGATGTTAGTCGAGGTTCTTTATCCAACATCCGCACAATCTTGCATTGAAATCTCTTGTCAATTTTTCTTTTCCGTCCACATCTAGGGAGGTTAGCCACAGTGCCATGGGCTTTAAACTTCTTGATGACACTGCGCACGGTAGACACAGGAACATTCAGGTCTTTGGAGATGGACTTGTAGCCTTGAGATTGCTCATGCTTCCTCACAATTTGGTTTCTCAAGTCCGCAGACAGTTCTTTGGTCTTCTTTCTTTTCTCCATGCTCAATGTGGTACACACAAGGACACAGGACAGAGGTTAAGTCAACTTTAATCCATGTCAACTGGCTGCAAGTGTGATTTAGTTATTGCCAACACCTGTTAGGTGCCACAGGTAAGTTACAGGTGCTGTTAATTACACAAATTAGAGAAGCATTACATGATTTTTCAAACAGTGCCAATACTTTTGTCCACCCCCTTTTTTATGTTTGGTGCGGAATTATATCCAATTTGGCTTTAGGGCAATTCTTTTTGTGTTTTTTCATTTAAGACAAATTAAATGAAGATAATAACAAATAATTTGTGTTTGCAATCATTTTTAGGAACAAACGGAGTATTATCTGACAGAATTGCAGGGATGTCAATACTTTTGGCCACAACTGTATTTAATTGAATGCAAGGTTCAGTATATTGGTTGCACGATCGGTTCCTGGAAACGAAGAATCAGGAGACATCAGGGTGAACGGAAAATAAATGTGTCAGCCGTCTCAAGATACTTTGTGGTCACGCATGGTGGGAACACTGCCCCATTACCATTCTGGGGCAGAGAAGGTCAGACGCTCGATTCCACAGAAGAAAGGTCCTCAATCGCAAAACATTCTGGACGTTTACGTTGGTCACCAGACGGACTGAATATCAGGAGGGATTTAATCCTACAATATAATTAATATCTTGAAAAATTGCACTGAATTATAGGAAGCTGATATCTCACTATAAAAAAAAATCCTAAGTGGAGCCTTCCTATAGACAACTTTTTCTGAATTCTATCCCACATGCCGCAGACTGTTCAGGCGCCAGCGTTATGAAGGTTATACTGATCAGATTTTGGAACTAATGAAATTCAGGTCTCATACATTAGCCAGAATTTATTGTGAATAATAAATTGTGATATATATGGATTGTGGTATAAAATAGGTTATATAGCACAGATAGGTGGAATACCATTCTGTTTGCATTTACCAGTGGAGAATTTTATTTACGTATTTGTTATTTATATATTTTTATTTTATATTTATTTATAAAAGATAAAAAAAATACCAATACATACCGCGCACATATAATTCCATCATATTCCACTAAAGTCTGATTGTTAGTGTTGTGAGTCTATTATGTATCAGATTAGTGTGTATGGCGTATGGGAATATCCTGATATGAGATGATGACACTCTTTGTAGTGCTGTTTATATAACATGATTCCTTGCTCTCATATTCATATGTACAGGTTCACATGGGCCTTTTTTCTAGCTTCTCTGGTTACAAGGAATGACTGATATTGAACACCATGTTGAGCCCATGTGCCTGTGGCCATGAGCGAGTTCTTCCACAGCGAAGGCTTCTGCCCTGGACCGGCCTCTGTACGGACGCCTCCGTGTAGCTATGTAATGCCTATGTGTGATCAGTGAGTCCATGACTAAGGCCTTATAGGCGAAACATGTTCTTCTACATGGCCACTGGTTTGATCTGACTGTATGTAACTCTGCTTTTTTACATTTTTAACTATTTCTCAATAAAATGGAAGTTTTATACTAATAAGACGTCTACAGATGCAGCGGATTCTTCATTGCGGGCTCATACATTTTTTTTCTGGATTTCGTTGCTGCGGCTGCCGAGCCGTGACCCTGGCTGCGGGACGAACGGACACCTGGAGTGAGATGAGGACGGTGAGCTGACCAAAATATTTCCTTATACTTGTAACCAGAGAGATACAAGGAGGCATCTAATATACAGGGGGGCTGGGGAGCAACCGGAGAGATACAAGGAGGCATCTAATATACAGCGGTCTGGGGAGCAACCGCACAGATACAAGGAGGCATCTAATATACAGGGGGCTGGGGAGCAACCGGAGAGACATGGGGGCATCTAATATACAGGGGGTCTGGGGAGCAACCGCACAGATACAAGGAGGCATCTAATATACAGGGGGCTGGGGAGCAACCGGAGAGACACGGGGGCATCTAATATACAGGGGGTCTGGGGAGCAATCGGAGAGATACAAGGAGGCATCTAATATACAGGGGGTCTGGGGAGCAACCGGAGAGATACAAGGAGGCATCTAATATACAAGGGGGCTGGGGAGCAACCGAAGAGATACAAGGGGGCCCCCCAATATACAGGGTCTGGGGAACAACCGGAGAGATACAAGGGGGCATCTAATATACAGGGGGTCTGGGGAGCAACCGCAGAGGTACAAGGGGGCATCTAATATACAGGGGGTCTGGGGAGCAACCGGAGAGATACAATTGGGCATCTAATATGCAGGGGTCTGGGGAGCAACCGCAGAGATACAAGGAGGCATCTAATATACAGGGGGGCTGGGGAGCAACTGGGGAGATACAAGGGGGCATCTAATATACAGGGGGGCTGGGGAGCAACCGGAGAGATACAAGGGGGCATCGAATATACAGGGGGGCTGGGGAGCAACCGGAGAGATACAAGGGGGCATCTAATATACAGGGGTCAGGGGAGCAACCGGAGAGATACAAGGGGGCATCTAATATACAGGGGTCTGGGGAGCAACCGCAGAGATACAAGGAGGCATCTAATATACAGGGGGGCTGGGGAGCAACTGCAGAGATACAAGGAGGCATTTAATATACAGGGGGCTGGGGAGCAACCGGAGAGATACAAGGGGGCATCTAATATACAGGGGAGCTGGGGAGCAACCGGAGAGATACAAGGGGGCATCTAATATACAGGGGTCAGGGGAGCAACCGGAGAGATACAAGGGGGCATCTAATACACAGGGGGGCTGGGGAGCAACCGGAGAGAAACAAGGGGGCATCTAATATACAAGGGGGCTGGGGAGCAACCGGAGAGATACAAGGGGGCCCCAAATATACAGGGTCTGGGGAACAACCGGAGAGAAACAAGGGGGCAACTAATATACAGGGGGGCTGGGGAGCAACTGCAGAGATACAAGGGGGCATCTAATATACAGGGGAGCTGGGGAGCAACCGCAGAGATACAAGGGGTCCCCCAATATACAGGGGTCTGGGGAGCAACCACAGAGATACAAGGGGGCATTTAATATACAGGGGGCTGGGGAGCAACCGGAGAGATACAAGGGGGCATCTAATATACAGGGGTCTGGGGAGCAACCGGAGAGATACAAGGAGGCATCTAATATACAGGGGTCTGGGGAGCAACTGGAGAGATACAAAGGGGCACCCAATATACAGGGGGGCTGGGGAGCAACCGGAGAGATACAAGGGGGCATCTAATATACAGGGGGTCTGGGGAGCAACCGGAGAGATACAAGGGGGCACCCAATATACAGGGGGGCTGGGGAGCAACCAGAGAGATACAAGGGGGCATCTAATATACAGGGGGGCTGGGGAGCAACCAGAAAGATACAAGGGGGCATCTAATATACAGGGGTCTGGGGAGCAACCGCAGAGATACAAGGGGCATCTAATATACAGGGGTCTGGGGAGCAACCGCAGAGATACAAGGAGGCATCTAATATACAGGGGGCTGGGGAGCAACCGCAGAGATACAAGGGGCATCTAATATACAGGGGGGCTGGGGAGCAACCAGAGAGATACAAGGAGGCATCTAATATACAGGGGCCTGGGAGCAACCGCAGAGATACAAGGAGGCATCTAATATACAGGGGTCTGTGGAGCAACCACAGAGATACGAGGGGGCATCTAATATACAGGGGGGCTGAGAGCAACCAGAGAGATACAAGGGGGCATCTAATATACAGGGGGCTGGGAAGCAACCGCAGAGATACAAGGGGGCACCCAATATACAGGGGGGCAACCGGAGAGTTACAAGGGGGCAGCCAACATACAGGGGGCCTGGGGAGCAACCGGAGAGATACAAGGGGGCACCCAATATGCAGGGGTCTGGGGAGCAACCAAAGAGATACAAGGGGCACCCAATTTACACAGGGGGTGCAGACTAGGGATAGAAAGATATAGTGCAGTGGAGAATCCCCCCAGCAATGCGGTAGCTACTATCAGACTTTCTCACCGCTTCACCATCTCCAATATCTCCGCTTGCTTTCACTGAATGGAAATGTTCCAATTTACACCGGGAAATGTACACACAGCTAATAGTTCTCATAGCTGAGGTTTTGTTACAATTGTGTCTAGTGGAAATCCCCCCTATATTGTCCTGAATGGCTGCAACGTCTGGCTACAATTGTATCAAACCCTCAGCTGTGAAGTCAGAGCAGGTTTCAGCCTCGAGAGCTGCAGAAATCAGGTTCGTTACAATGAGTCAGTGAAGGCAAAAGACAGAAAAAGTCAGATCTAGGCAGATTTTTAAAAGAGACCTTACACCAGGATTTACCCCCTCCTGTAGGTATTGGAGGCGCTTTACCTTTAATGATGCCTGTATTATCCCCAATGGTAACTGGCAGTGGCCTCCTTATCATTGGGGGGAACAAGGTCGGAGAGCACACAAAGGCCATAACTATGGACAATGAGCAACAGTGGGGGGCACGGACCTCAATAACAATATCTGAAGAGAAAGAGGAGGAAAGGTCGAGGTCGGGGGGGTCTCACCTGTCCACTGCCCCCGGACACAGGTGAAAAGCTGCAAGCCGCAGAGGACGAGAGAGTGGAGGGAGATGAGAGCGATGTACATCTGCGGAGAGAAGAGCGAACCATGAACCAAGACCACCTCGCTCCATCCCACCGCATGCCCCCAACACCCACAGCACCCACCGCCGACCTCGCTCCATCCCACCACCCCACAGCATCCACCACCGACGTCTCTCCATCCCACAGCATCCACCGCCGACCTCGCTCCATCCCACAGCATCCACCGCCGACGTCTCTCCATCCCACCACCCCACAGCATCCACCGCCGACGTCTCTCCATCCCACCACCCCACAGCATCCACCGCCAACGTCTCTCCATCCCACCAACGTCTCTCCAAACCACCACCCACAGCTCCATCCCACGGCATCCACCGTGCTCCATCCCACCAACCCACAGCATCCACCGCCGACGTCTCTCCATCCCACCACCCCACAGCATCTACAGCTGACCGCGCTCCATCCCACCACCCCACAGCATCCACAGCTGACCGCGCTCCATTCCACCACCCCACAGCTGACCGCGCTCCATTCCACCACCCCACAGCATCCACAGCTGACCGCGTTCCATCCCACAGCATTCACAGCTGACCACGCTCCATTCCACCACCACACAGCATCCATTGCCGACGTCTCTCCATCCCACCACCCCACAGCATCCATTGCCGACGTCTCTCCATCCCACAGCATCCACTGCTGACCGCACTCCATCCCACCACCCCACAGCATCCACAGCTGACGCCGCTCCATCCCACCACCCCACAGCATCCACAGCTGACCGTGCTCCATCCCACCACCCCACAGCATCCACAGCTGACCGTGCTCCATCCCACCACCCCACAGCAGCCACAGCTGACCGTGCTCCATCCCACCACCCCACAGCATCTACAGCTGACCGCGCTCCATTCCACCACCCCACAGCATCCACAGCTGACCGCGTTCCATCCCACAGCATCCACAGCTGACCACGCTCCATTCCACCACCACACAGCATCCATTGCCGACGTCTCTCCATCCCACCACCCCACAGCATCCATTGCCGACGTCTCTCCATCCCACAGCATCCACTGCTGACCGCACTCCATCCCACCACCCCACAGCATCCACCGCTGACGCCGCTCCATCCCACCACCCCACAGCATCCACAGCTGACCGCGCTCCATCCCACAGCAGCCACAGCTGACCGTGCTCCATCCCACCACCCCACAGCATCCACAGCTGACCGCGCTCCATCCCACCACCCCACAGCATCCACAGCTGACCGTGCTCCATCCCACCACCCCACAGCATCCACAGCTGACCGTGCTCCATCCCACAGCATCCACAGCTGACCGCGCTCCATCCCACCACCCCACAGCATCCGCAGCTGACCGCGCTCCATCCCACAGCATCCACAGCTGACCGTGCTCCATCCCACCACCCCACAGCATCCACAGCTGACCGCGCTCCATCCCACAGCATCCACAGCTGACCACGCTCCATCCCACCACCCCACAGCATCCATTGCCGACGTCTCTCCATCCCAGCATCCATTGCCGACGTCTCTCCATCCCACCACCCCACAGCATCCATTGCCGACGTCTCTCCATCCCACAGCATCCACTGCTGACCGCGCTCCATCCCACCACCCCACAGCATCCACTGCTGACCGTGCTTCATCCCACCACCGACAGCTCTTCATCCCACCACAGCATCCACCGCGCTCCATCCCAACAACCCACAGCATCCACCGCTGATGTCTCTCCATCCCACCACCACACAGCATCGACCGCCAACCGCACTCCATCCCACCACCACACACTATGTTCCAAATTATGCAAATTATATTTTTCTCAGATTTTCCTAAATGGTTGGTCCAAATGACAGTCAGTCTAATAAAAGTAATCACCCGTTAGAGTATACATCGAATTTTATTGAAGAAACCTCCCAATGATAACAGTATAATCTCCAAAATGAATAAAAACTTAAAATGCACTGTTCCAAATTATTAGGCACAGTAGAATTTCTAAACATTTGATATGTTTTAAAGAACTGAAAAAGCTCATTTGTGGAATTTGCAGCATTAGGAGGTCACATTCACTGAACAAAAAAGCTATTTAACTCCAAAATATCCTAACAGGCCAAGTTACATGTTAACATAGGAACCCTTCTTTGATATCACCTTCACAATTCTTGCATCCATTGAACTTGTGAGTTTTTGGAAAGTTTCTGCTTGTATTTCTTTGCATGAAGTCAGAATAGCCTCCCAGAGCTGCTGTTTTGATGTGAACTGCCTCCCACCCTCATAGATCTTTTGCTTGATGATACTCCAAAGGTTCTCCATAGGGTTGAGGTCAGGGGAAGATGGTGGCCACATCATGAGTTTATCTCCTTTTATGCCCATAGCAGCCAATGACTCAGAGGTTTTCTTTGCAGCATGAGATGGTGCATTGTCATGCATGAAGATGATTTTGCTCCTGAAGGCGG
The DNA here is from genome assembly GCF_051348905.1 of Ranitomeya variabilis. Classification (NCBI taxonomy): domain Eukaryota; kingdom Metazoa; phylum Chordata; class Amphibia; order Anura; family Dendrobatidae; genus Ranitomeya; species Ranitomeya variabilis. Next base: position 621,548,628 of record NC_135233.1, on the reverse strand, counting down.
CACATTTCTGCTTTTTATACCATGGAGGAAAGTTGTCAGTCAGAAACTCTATATACTTGCAGAGGTGATTTTCACACCTTCAGGAACCTTAGAGGGCCCTACCAGCTGTTTCACCATGATTCTGGCCCAAAACATGACTCCTCCACCTCCTTGCTTACGTTGCAGCCTTGTTGGGACATGGTGGCCATCCACCAACCATCCACTACTCTATCCATATGGACCATCCAGGGTTGCTCGACACTCATCAGTAAACAAGACTGTTTGAAAATTAGTCTTCATGTATGACTGGGCCCACTGCAACCATTTCTGCTTGTGAACACTGTTTAAGGGTGGCCGAATAGTAGGTTTATGCACCACAGCAAGCCTTTGAAGGATCCTACACCTTGAGGTTCGAGGGGCTCCAGAGGCACCAGCAGCTTCAAATATATGTTTGCTGCTTTGTAATGGCTTTTTAGCAGCCGCTCTCTTAATTCGATGAACTTGCCTGGCAGAAATCTTCCTCATTATGCCTTTATCAGCACAAACACATCTGTGCTCAGATACAGCCACAAATCTCTTCCCAGTACGATGATCGCTCTTAAGTTTTCGGGAAATATCTAATGTTTTCATCCCTTCACCAAGGCATTGCACTATTTGATGCTTTTCAGCAGCAGAAAGATCCTTTTCCTTCCCCATGTTACTTGAAAACTGTGACCTGCTTAATAATGTGGAACATCATTTTTAAGTAGTTTTCCTTTAATTAGAATCACCTGGAAAACCAATTATCACATGTGTTTAAGATTGATTTCAGTGATCCATTGAGCCCTGAGACACAATGTCATCCACGAGTTTATTTGAAAAATAAAACCATTAAATCTTTATGACACTTAAATCCAATTTGCATAATAATTTGGAACACAGTGTACACAGCCGACGTCTCTTCATCCCACCACAGCATCCACCGCGCTCCATCCCACCACCACACAGCATCGAACGCCGTCGTCTCTCCATCCCACCACCTCAGCATCCACTGCCGACATCTCTCCATCCCACCACCCCACAGCATCCACCTCCGACTGCGCTCTATCCCACAGCATCAACCGCGCTCCATCCCACCACCCCACAGCATCCACAGCTGACCGCGCTCCATCCCACCACCCCACAGCTGACCGCGCTCCATCCCACCCCACAGCATCAGCAGCTGACCGGGCTCCATCCCACCCCACCACATCCGCAGCTGACCGCGCTCCATCCCACCCCACAGCATCAGCAGCTGACCGAGCTCCATCCCACCACCCCACAGCATCCTTTGCCGACGTCTCTCCATCCCACAGCATCCACTGCTGACCGCACTCCATCCCACCACCCCACAGCATCCACCGCCGCCGTCTCTCCATCCCACCACCCCACAGCATCCACCGCCGCCGCCTCTCCATCCCACCACCCCACAGCATCCACTGCCGCCGCCTCTCCATCCCACCACCCCACAGCATCCACCGCCGCCGCCTCTCCATCCCACCACCCCACAGCATCCACCTCCGCCGCCTCTCCATCCCACCACCCCACAGCATCCACTGCCGCCGCCTCTCCATCCCACCACCCCACAGCATCCACCGCCGCCTTCTCTCCATCCCACAGCATCCACCGCCGCTGTCTCTCCATCCCACCACCCCCGCCATCTCTCCATCCCACCACCCCACAGCATCCACCGCCGCCATCTCTCCATCCCACCACCCCACAGCATCCACCGCCGCCGTCTCTCCATCCCACCACCCCACAGCATCCACCGCCGCCGTCTCTCCATCCCACCACCCCACAGCATCCACCGCCGCCGTCTCTCCATCCCACCACCCCACAGCATCCACCGCCGCCGTCTCTCCATCCCACCACCCCACAGCATCCACCGCCGCCGTCTCTCCATCCCACCACCCCACAGCATCCACCGCCGCCGTCTCTCCATCCCACCACCCCACAGCATCCACCGCCGACGTCTCTCCATCCCACCACCCCACAGCATCCACCGCCGACTTCACACGACCCACTGTGTGTGGTACTCATTACAATATTACTGCAGTCCTGACCCCCAGAATCTAATCTGTCACACAATGTATCACTACTCCCATCACCCCTGACCCCAGGAGCTGAAACTCTCCCTCGGTTACACAGGTGTGGCCCCGGTTGGATGTGATCCTGGGGCCCGGCTCCCACCCCTCGCAGATGCTGATCTTGGACTCACTGTGAACAGCACAAAGAATCTCTGGTTCTTCTCCCCGACGCAGTTATTGACCCACGGGCAGTGGTGGTCCATCTTCCGTATACATCGCTTACAGATACTGACAGGACAGAGAAACAAGAGGTGAGGGGCCGCACCGTTCACCAGCCCCCAATAATGTACATAAAGTGAGTCATCTCAGAAAACTGTCCTACCACCCCCCAGGAGGAAACCCATCCTTTCCACAATCCTTGTCCATGCTGTGGTCACAATCCCACCATGCTGCACTCTACACATGACACAAAGTAACATAGCAAAGACTTGTGTCTCACCCTCCAGAGCTGCACTCACTATTCTGCTGTCACATCCTGTCTCATCCTCCAGAGCTGCACTCACTATTATGGTGTTACATCACACCTCACCCTCCAGAGCTGCACTCACTATTATGGTGTTACATCATGTCTCATACTCCAGAGCTGCACTCACTATTATGGTGTTACATCATGTCTCATACTCCAGAGCTGCACTCACTATTCTGTTGTGGCATCCTATCTTATCCTCCAGAGCTGCAGTCAATAATATGGTGTTACATCATGTCTCACCCTTCAGAGCTGCACTCACTAATATGGTGTTACATCATGTCTCACCCTCCAGAGCTGCGGTCACTAATATGGTGTTACATCATGTCTCACCCTCCAGAGCTGCACACACTATTCTGCTGTTACATCCTGTCTCATCCTCCAGAGCTGCACTCACTATTATGGTGTTACATCACACCTCACCCTCCAGAGCTGCACTCACTATTATGGTGTTACATCATGTCTCATACTCCAGAGCTGCACTCACTATTATGCTGTTACATCCTATCTTATCCTCCAGAGCTGCAGTCACTAATATGGTGTTACATCATGTCTCATACTCCAGAACAGCACTCACTATTATGGTTTTACATCCTAACTTATCCTCCAGAGCTGCACTCACTATTATGGTGTTACATCATGTCTCATACTCCAGAGCTGCACTCACTATTCTGTTGTGGCATCCTATCTTATCCTCCAGAGCTGCAGTCAATAATATGGTGTTACATCATGTCTCACCCTTCAGAGCTGCACTCACTAATATGGTGTTACATCATGTCTCACCCTCCAGAGCTGCGGTCACTAATATGGTGTTACATCATGTCTCACCCTCCAGAGCTGCACACACTATTCTGCTGTTACATCCTATCTTATCCTCCAGAGCTGCGGTCACTAATATGGTGTTACATCATGTGTCACCCTCCAGAGCTGCACTCACTATTTTGGAGTTACATCACATCTCACCCTCCAGAGCTGCGGTCACTATTCTGCCATTACATTGTGTCTCATCCTCCAGTTATTATTTGTGGACTGTGAATGAGCTGCTAGATGAATGATTATGTCCACGTTACGTGGTTTGCACAGTCCTGACATATTGCAACTAGATAGTCATAGGGCTGTGAATGCAGCTTTGGATGTGACTGGAGGATGTAGTTTCCTAGCTTACCTGCAGTGGTGGGCACGTTCTGGTTTGATGCTGCAGCACTTCGGACACTTGTATATGACCTCTCCGGGCTTCAGCTGTAAACTTTCCATGTATTCCTTTGTGGCGTTTCCTTTGGGCACCGCGCCCTAATGTCAATCAGAAAAAACAAAAGCAACTGAAGAGTGGAAACTAGATGGAAGGACAGAGAATGAGCCCGGCAGATGGCGAAACCCCCACACAACGAGCCCTGCAGACAGCGAAACCCCTGCACAACGAGCCCGGCACAGACAGTGAAACCCCTGCACAACTAGCCCGGCAGACAGCGAAACCCCCGCACAACGCGCCCGGCAGACAGCGAAACTCCTACACAACGAGCCAGGCAGACGGCGAAACTCCCCCCACAACGAGCCCGGCAGACAGCGAAACCCCAGCACAAGGAGCCCTGCACAGACGGCGAATCCCCCGCACAACGAGCCCTGCACAGACGGTGAAACCCCAGCACAACGAGCACGGCACAGACGGCGAAACCCCCAAGCAACGAGCCCGGCAGAGAAGTGAAAGCACCGCACAACGAGCACTGAAAGAAAGCCAGTCGTACTGGAGCTCAAACATTCTGGATGTCTGCACAGAAAAAAAGCACACTAGACCACCGTACAGATCACATACCAGACACTGAGTCAAGCAAATAGTATTATAGTAGTTATATTCTTGTACATAGGAGCAGTATTATAGTAGTTATATTCTTGTACATAGGAGCAGTATTATAGTAGTTATATTCTTGTACATAGGAGCAGTATTATAGTAGTTATATTCTTGTACATAGGGGCAGTATTATAGTAGTTATATTCTTGTACATAGGGGGCAGTATTATAGTAGTTATATTCTTGTACATAGGGGGCAGTATTATAGTAGTTATATTCATGTACATAGGGGCAGTATTATGTACAAGAATATAACTACCAAAATACTGCCCCTATGTACAAGAATATAACTACTATAATACTGTCCCCTATGTACAAGAATATAACTACCATAATACTGCCCCTATGTACAAGAATATAACTACTATAATACTGCTCCTATGTACAAGAATATAACTACTATAGGAGCAGTATTATAGTAGTTATATTCTTGTACATAGGGGGCAGTATTATAGTAGTTATATTCTTGTACATAGGGGACAGTATTATAGTAGTTATATTCTTGTGCATAAGAGCACTATTATAGTGGTTATATTCTTGTACATAGGTGGCAGTATTATAGTGGTTATATTCTTGTACATAGGGGGCAGTATTATAGTTGTTATATTCTTGTACACTGAGCAGTATTATAGTAGTTATATTCTTGTACACTGAGCAGTATTATAGTAGTTATATAATTGTACATAGGGGGCAGTATTATAGTTATATTCTTGTACATAGGGGCGGTGTTATAATGGGTGTGTTGTCGTCATGGGTAGCAGTTCTTCTTGTGACTCAGAGATGACTCTCTGGACATGGGTGTATAATTGCCCCGTCAGTACCCTGTGTGGTGGTTCGGGTAGAGATGGCGCTGGAACTTACCGGGTCGGTCAGCATTGTTCTCAGGTGGGAGGTCAGCGCCAGCACCGCTAAGCAGTTGAACATGGTCCCATTAATGACTGAATACCAAAAGTCTCTGGAGGGGAGCAGCATAACAAAAGTCACCACAAAGTCCGCATAGAAGACCAGCATCCATGTGATGACGGCGCAGACCATGCCGCAGCCGTCGCGTATGAACCACAGCCGGTCCGACAGCTCTGTGTCTGATGGGGAGGGGTTGTAGCCATCGCTGTCACTCAGCAGAGGATGGTGCTCCACGTCTCGGAAGCGATGCGCTGACGCCTGCATGTCTGCCAGAAACGTGTCCTGGTAAAGAAGAGGCAGGAGGTCACGACCCGCAGCGCCAAGCGGCACACACAGCGCTGCACCGCGGAGCAAAGACTTTACAGGCTCCAAGGTCCGTGTGTGAGGAATGGAGGGGAGCAATGACCCTAAAGTCAGCGACCAATAACCGCATAAGGGGAGATAAAGAATCGTGAGAGGGGGCAAGGAGCTGCTCTGCAAACTGGCTGATAACAGGGAGCAATAGCTTTCAGAGCAAGTCAACATTACTCCACGTTATCAGCCATTGGGGAATGACTGACTCAAATCTTCTGGTCCAGCATTAAGGTGTGCCAAGGACCCCAATTCTAGGAGAAATCTGCGCCCAGTACCCAGCGTATTAGATTTTGTCTCCATTTTGCAGACCTCTGCTTGTTGTCAGTGATTGGCATTGCCTCCATCTGTCTGCTGCTGAGGGTCTGGTCCAATGTATCCAGCGGAGCCATTGTAAAAAAAAAAAAAAACCCTATCTGGAGAATGTAGACTGGATACACTGTGACAAACCCTCAGCTGTGACACGATCCTGGAGCATTTTATACAAAGTCTATGACAGATCCTGCGACTCACCTTATGGCCTGGGTAATCGCTATGCAGACATCGCACGCGGCTCTTGACCCCGCGATCGGCGTGTGATCATGTCCGGGGGGTTCTGCAAAGAGAGAAAGACTCAAAAGTGAGGAGGTTCCCAGAGGGGGCGGCAGGTGTGTGCGGTGGACCCCGGTAATCCCTGAGCGATGGCAGCACAACACCTGCGGTGTCAGAGCTCGGACTGACCTGCACAGACGCGTCCCCAAACGTCAAATGAGCTCGGCGCCAGGAACGACGCGGGCGATGAATAATCCGACATTTATAGACCGAATCCTGATTAATTATAGGAATGCTAAGTAAATCAGTGAGTCACCGGGAGAATGTAACCGGGCCGGCTCACCCAGGGCGAGAAGAACCGGGGGGACAGGTCTCCGCAGGTTGTCAGGCTCCAGTGTCTGACAACCTGCGACTCTGGATTCAATGACCTAGGATCTTCATTAGTGAAAATGGCAAGGTCTCCCCTGAGTCACGACAGCCTGCGCCACCCCTGGCACGAGTGGGGGAACATGGTTGTCAGCACATGTCAGAGGGACGAGGTCCGACAACCGAGGGAGAACAGACCCCGATCTGTGCAGCCGAGCAGAGTTAGGCAGTCCGGCGGGGGTTAATATAAAAATGTGCAGGGTCCAGGGACCACCCGAGCCCCCAGTACCCCGCACTAATTACTTCTTCATTACCGTAATAATCAGATTAACCAGATAGCGAAAAAAAGAGGTGTCACCCAGAAACAAGGAATGTGACCGCAGCGACCACACTGCGGGGAGCGACCACACTGCGGGGAGCGACCACACTGCGGGGAGCGACCACACTGCGGGGAGCGACCACACTGCGGGGAGCGACCACACTGCGGGGAGCGACCACGTCGCTGTTCTAATCCTCTGTGCTGCCGTGTACGCATACAAGGCAATAATCCCATATTCTGATCTCGTACCTTATGGTAGATTTTGCAGGGGTGAAATGAGCTGCTGTGAATGATGGAGCAATGTGTGTGTCCCCATATACAGTCATATACCCCCATATACATGTCATATACCCCCATATACATGTCATATACCCCCATATACATGTCATATACCCCCATATACAGTACTGTATGAAAGTTTTAAATAGGCAATTTGACAGCACAGAGCCCTGGGTGGTCACCAGATACTGATGATGGAGGTGACGGGTGGTCACCAGATACTGATGATGGAGGCGACGGGCGATCACCAGGAACTGATGGAAGCGACGGGCGGTCACCAGATACTGATGATGGAGGAGACGGGCGGTCACCAGATACTGATGATGGAGGAGACGGGCGGTCACCAGATACTGATGATGGAGGAGACGGGCGGTCACCAGATACTGATGATGGAGGAGACGGGCGGTCACCAGATACTGATGATGGAGGAGACGGGCGGTCACTAGATACTGATGATGGAGGCGACGGGCGGTCACCAGATACTGATGATGGAGGCGACGGGCGGTCACCAGATACTGATGATGGAGGCGACGGGCGGTCACCAGATACTGATGATGGAGGCGACGGGCGGTCACCAGATACTGATGATGGAGGAGACGGGCGGTCACCAGATACTGATGATGGAGGAGACGGGCGGTCACCAGATACTGATGATGGAGGCGACGGGCGGTCACCAGATACTGATGATGGAGGAGACGGGCGGTCACCAGATACTGATGATGGAGGAGACGGGCGGTCACCAGATACTGATGATGGAGGAGACGGGCGGTCACCAGATACTAAATGATGGAGGAGACGGGCGGTCACCAGATACTGATGATGCAGGTTAACAGATACTGATGATGGAGGTCACCAGATACTGATGATGGAGGTCACGGGCGGTCACCGATACTGATGAAGGTCGCGGACGGTCACCAAAAGATGATGATGATGATGATGGAGGCCACAGGCAGTCACATGATGATGATGTTGATGATGGAGGCCAAGGGGGGACCCAGATAATGATGATGTTGATGATGGAGGCCACGGGCGGACACGAAAAGATGATGGAATTTACATTTTTCTTTTCTTTAGTCACTTTGCACTTTGTTCATTGATAAAACTATTATTATTATTATTATTATTATTTTTTATGTAAGGTTATACACATGGGAAGAAGGAATCAATATCACCATTACACACTGAACAGGAAACCACTGGGTAAATCTGACAGGGAGAAGGACTTGGGGATCCTAGTTAATGATAAACTTACCTGGAGCAGCCAGTGCCAGGCAGCAGCTGCCAAGGCAAACAGGATCATGGGGTGCATTAAAAGAGGTCTGGATACACATGATGAGAGCATTATACTGCCTCTGTACAAATCCCTAGTTAGACCGCACATGGAGTACTGTGTCCAGTTTTGGGCACCGGTGCTCAAGAAGGATATAATGGAACTAGAGAGAGTACAAAGGAGGGCAACAAAGTTAATAAAGGGGATGGGAGAACTACAATACCCAGATAGATTAGCGAAATTAGGATTATTTAGTATAGAAAAAAGACGACTGAGAGGCGATCTAATAACCATGTATAAGTATATAAGGGGACAATACAAATATCTCACTGAGGATCAGTTTATACCAAGGAAGGTGACGGGCACAAGGGGGCATTCCTTGCGTCTGGAGGAGAGAAGGTTTTTCCACCAACATAGAAGAGGATTCTTTACTGTTAGGGCAGTGAGAATCTGGAATTGCTTGCCTGAGGAGGTGGTGATGGCGAACTCAGTCGAGGGGTTCAAGAGAGGCCTGGATGTCTTCCTGGAGCAGAACAATATTGTATCATACAATTATTAGGTTCTGTAGAAGGACGTAGATCTGGGGATTTATTATGATGGAATATAGGCTGAACTGGATGGACAAATGTCTTTTTTCGGCCTAACTATGTTATGTTACTATTATTAACCCCTCCACTACTCAAAGCTTCTTCTTCTTCTGCATATATTTAAGAAAATGGAGCGCACTCAGCCGACTAGGTGGTGCAGGCTGTACTTGGGGAAACCCCACAGTAGTCCAATAAACAAGAAAACAAAAGGGTGATATATTTATTCACGTGTTGAAACATAAGTATATATACACACACACACAGCAGGATTAGAAACAGAGTAACGTTTCGACCCTATTCCGGGTCTTTCTCAAACTGTTATTGAAAGTGGACGAAAAATGATAATTACTTACGGGTAATTTGATTTTCCAGATCCATGACAGCACCGGTACATGAGAGATGGTCCCGCCCCCAAGAACAGGAAACCTGCATAGGAGATAAAAGATGGGGGCGGCACCTCTCTCCTCAGTTTGTTTACAGAGAATGTAAGGTAACCGCTATGTTAGTTTTAGGCATATAAAAAATTATATTTAACTCTAAGACTATTTATCTATTGTTATGTTAAGTGGTTATTACCCCATCTTTCATTTGTGTCTTTTTTTTTTTTTTTTTAGATTTTTTTTTTTTTTTTTTTTATTTTTTTTGTGAATCACACACCATCACCAAGATAGGGCGGGAACTAGAGCGGTGCTGTCATGGATCTGGAAAATCAAATTACCCGTAAGTAATTATCATTTTTTCCCTTCCCCATGACAGCACCGGTACATGAGAGGAAGAAATAGAAAGAACCTCTAGGGTGGGACAACAGCAGATAGTACTTTCCTACCAAAGGCAAGATCTGATAGCCCCAGATTCAATCTATAATGGCGGAAGAAAGTAGAGGGAGAAGACCATACTGCTGCATTACAGATTTGCTCTATCGATGCATTTGCCCTCTCTGCCCAAGATGTGGAAATAGCCCTCGTAGAGTGGGCCGTAACACCAGGTGGAGGGACCTGTCCCGAAGAGGAATAGGAAAGTGATATAGCCATACGGAGCCAACGTGCAATAGTCGATTTTGTGGCCTTTTTTCCCCTGTTTGCCCCCTGAAAGGAGACAAAAAGGGCTGTAGACTGTCGCCATGGTTTTGTCACTTCTATATATTGAAGAAGGCAACGTCTGACGTCCAAGCAATGGAAGGTTTCTTCTCCCTGGGATTTTGGATTGGCACAGAATGAAGGCAAGATTATCTCCTGGTCCCTGTGAAATTTCGAGTTGACCTTAGGTAAGAAGGCCGGATCAGATTTTATAATTACCCTATCCTCCAGAATTTCAGTATACGGAGGGTCAATAGATATAGCCTGAAGCTCACTAATGCGTCTGGCTGAGGTAAGGGCAATCAGGAGAACTGTTTTTAGAGTTAGCGCTTTTTCCGATATGGAGGAAAGAGGCTCGAAGGGAGAGGAGGTCAAGGCGTTTAAAACTAAATTTAAATCCCAGGGAGCGACCTTTGGACGAGGTTTGAATGGTCTGGCTGTAAAGGAGGCCCGAATGAACCTACACACCCAGGGGTGATCAGCCAATTTTTGGTCAAACAAGGCGCTAAGCGCCGAAACTTGCACTTTTAGAGTGCTGGTAGATAATCCCCTCTCCAGACCCTTTTGGAGAAACTCTAGGATTTCAGATATAGGGACCTTCTGAACGGTATCAGTTATCCCTCGGCCTGAGAATTCTAAAAATTTTCCCCATACCTTTTGGTATTTATCAGTTGTGACTTTTTTTCTACTGGACAGTAGAGTAGTAATTAACGGATCCGAGAACCCCTTTGCTAGCAGAAGTCCCCTCTCAAGTTCCAAGCAGTGAGGTGTAGGCTGTGAACCTGAGGATGTGTCACCGGACCCTGGTGCAGAAGGTCTGGGACCTCTGGAAGTATCCACGGGTCCGAGATGGACATACATCTGAGCCAAGTGAACCAAGCTCTCTTTGGCCAGAAGGGTGCGATTAAGATTATGCGTGATTTCTCTTCTCGGATCTTCTTCAGGACTGTAGGGATCAATGGGATCGGGGGAAACGCATAGGCTAGTTGGAATTTCCATTGGTGTAGTAACGCATCTACTCCTTCCGGGTTCTCTTTCGGGTTTAGAGAGTAGAACCTTTTTACTTTTCGATTCTGCCTTGTGGAAAAAAGATCCACTTGAGGAAGCCCCCAGACTGCACAGATTTCTCCAAATATTCTTTGATTTAGCGACCACTCGCCCTGGTGCAGGACGTGACGACTCAGAAAATATGCGACAAAGTTTTCCGACCCCTTTAAGTGTGTACTTGTGAGGGATAAAAGGTGGTTTTCGGCCCAAAGAAATAATCTTCCTGCTTCTTCCATTAGGGAACTTGATCTGGTTCCTCCCTGTCGATTTATATACGACACCGTTGTGCTGTTGTCGGACAATACTACTAAATGCCTTTGAGGTCTTCTTCTGATTGAAGAATTGCTTGCCTTACTGCTGTCAATTCCCTCAGGTTTGAGGAGGCTGATTGCATCTGTGGATCCCATAGACCCTGTAGGATCCGATCTGATAGGTGTGCTCCCCAACCTAACGGGCTCGCATCCGTGGTCAGTACCACCGGATTCTGGATTGACCATGGGACCCCTTTTTTAGATTCCCGGAATCTAGCCACCAGCTTAGAGAGTCCCGGACATGTTGTGACAATACGATTTTTCGGTTTAGATTGTAGGGTATTCTTGTTTGTTCTGACAGGATCTCCCACTGTAGGTCTCTTGAATGAAGTTGTGCCCATTGGACCGCCGGAATTGTTGCAGTAAGCATGCCTAGGAGAGACATGGCTTCCCTCACCGAGACGTATTGGGCCACCTGTATTTGTGTTATTCTTTGTTTTATGACCTCGATTTTCCTGTCTGGAAGGATACAGATCTGTTTGATTGAATTTAATTGGATCCCCAGGAACTCCTGTATCTGGGCCGGAATCAATCTTGATTTTTTTAAGTTTATTATCCACCCTAGTTTGGTTAGTAGCTCTCGTACTGTCGTAACTGCTTTTATGCAATCTTCTTGATTGTCTGCTATCAAGAGGAAATCGTCTAAATAGGGCACTAGCAGAATGTTTTCTCTCCTTACGAAGGATGCTACTTCCGAAATTATTTTTGTAAAAATACGAGGAGCTACCGATACCCCAAAGGGGAGACATTGGTATTGTAGATGGGTGTAGACCTGCCCCAGCTGCACAACCAACCTCAGGAATTGTTGATGCTCTCTGCTGATTGGCACATGATAATAGGCATCGGTAAGGTCTATCACTGCCATACCTGGATACAGCAGTTTTACCGCCGTTCTCAGAGTCTCCATTTTGAATTTTTCTACTCGGATGAATTTGTTTAATTCTTTTAGATTGAAAATAGTTCTTAAAGATCCATCCGGTTTTGGAGTGAGGAAAAGGGTGCTGTAAAATCCCCTTCCTATTTCCTGTGAAGGTACTCTTACCAGGACTTTCTTGTCTAGAAGAAGACGAACTACTTTTTCGAGAACTAACTGGTTCTTTTTGGCCACACGAGTAACTTTTATTCGGTGGGGAGGAAGGGAGATGAAATTTAACCGTAGACCGTCTGATAACAAGTTGATTATCCATTGGGACGGCTGTAAGGTTACCCACTGATGGACAAAAAACCGTAACCTTCCTCCCACCTGGAATATGGCGTCATTGTTTAGGATCTGGTTTTGGGGGTTTATTGAAAAGAAAACCTCTTTCTCTTTTCTCACCCTAGGGTTTCCCCCGTGTGGTTCTATCCGTTGGGCGGCCTCGGCCCCTACCTGATCCTCGAAAGGACCGACGATTGTCATACCAACGTCGTCTAAAGAAGGGAGGTGGAGGGAAGTGTTTTTTCTTGTCCGCCGCTTTTTCTAAAATCTCATCTAAAGCGCTGCCGAATAGATATTGACCCTCACAGGGGACTGCACAGAGCTTCACTTTGGATTGGAAATCAGCATTCCAGTTCTTTAACCATAACGCCCTTCTTCCTGAATTTGAAAGGGCACTAGCCCGGGCAGCAAACCGCACAGAATCAATGGCAGCGTCCGCCAGGAATCCCGCTGCATTTTGAAGTGGAGGGATGACTTCTAGAAGTCTGTCTCTTGGACATTTGTTTTTTATTTGGTCGCTAAGTTCCTCCAGCCATTTAACCATGGCACGGGCAGTACAAGTAGCCGCTACTCCAGGTTTAAACGCCCAAGTTGAGGCCTCCCAGGTTGATTTTAGAAAGGCATCCGCCTTTTTATCTAGGGGGTCTTTTAGGGCCCCCATGTCCTCGAAGGGAAGTGCTATGCCCCTGGAGGTACTTGCGATAGCCGCGTCCAACTTAGGCGCCTTTTCCCATTTCTCGCAAATTTCCTCACTAAAGGGATATTTACGTTTTAAGGCCTGGGGAACTGAAATCTTTTTATTCGGTTTTTTCCATTCTTTTTTAATGAGATTTAGAATGTTATCATGAAACGGGAAAACTTTTCGTTTCTTATCCTCCAAATTACTGAACATAGAGTCCTGAACTGTTTGCTTCTCTTTTGGCGTCTCAACCCCCAGGGTGGACCTGACCAGTTTTAGCAACTTCCCCACATCTTCTGATAACACATAAGGCCGGCCACACTCTTCATCTGAAGAGTCCAGGTCCGAACCCTCGTCGGGCGGAAGCTCACCCAGTTCACCCTCGGATTCTACGTCAGATGCCTGGGCAGACGTAGGGAATGGGTTTACGGAGCTCTGCAATCCATGATGTTTTAACTGCTCCTTTACAGTGCTTTGTACTTCGCTTCTAACAATATCTTTTATATTCTGAAGCAAAGATGAAGACTCTTCAGACACCGTTTTTTCTATGCATGAGCGGCACATACGCTTTTCATACGTTTTGGGGAGGCTTCTATCACAGAGTGCACATACTTTATGCTTTTGTTTAGAGGTGACTTTTTTTCCCTGCATATATACAAAAAACACAGTGTCACTGACATGTTTTTTGCCTTACAAAGGCACTCACCCACCGGACCCTTAGTACCACGACAGGCTGTGGGATTTCAGCTGGGATCGTCGATTCCTTCAGATCTGCCATCCTGCAGGAGACTGTTCCCAGCGCCTGCTTGCCGCCTTGCACTTTTAAATATGGCGGGCAGGAAGCGGTGTGTGCGTCTCTGAACTTTCTCCCCCCCGGGGAGTGTCAGCACACCGCTTCTTCAGCGTGTAGCATCACTTCCGGTTCAATCCCGGAAGTTCCCCCATTCAGTCGGCGCCAGCGTCGTGATGGGTACGCTCACTTTTCTCCCTCGGCCCAGCCTCCGGCCAGGAGCGGACGCCGGGGAGTCCCCAGTGGGAAAGACGCATCTGCAGCTCCAGGTATGGAGGCGACGCGCACACGCCGCCACCGCTGCTCCCACCGCGGACCTCGGTCAGAGACCGGCAAAGCAAGGGAGACCTCTCCCCATGCAGCACCGCAGGTTCCCCGCAAGAACAGGAAACCAAACTGAGGAGAGAGGTGCCGCCCCCATCTTTTATCTCCTATGCAGGTTTCCTGTTCTTGGGGGCGGGACCATCTCTCATGTACCGGTGCTGTCATGGGGAAGGGAAAAATGAGGTTTGGTCCCTTTAAGGGCTCCTCCTGGCGTAGTGCTGGGGTATCCTGCTTCTTGCGTTGTGTGCACACAATCCTGCTGTGTGTGTATATATACTTATGTTTCAACACATGTGAATAAATATATCACCCTTTGCAAGACATAACCCAAGAGAGAGCGTCTGTTTTCTTCTTCTGCAGCATCTTTTCCACACCCAAGACTTTTTCACAGCCCTGTCCACATTCTGTAGCTCTCCAAGTCTCTGCTTTAGGTCAACGATTACCTTTGACAAAGGACCTGTCGCCTGTGGAGGAGCCGGGAGCAGCGTCCTGTGTGGTTGGGTCACATCTGGGTCAGCGAGGAGCGCCACCTCTGGCACTGACACCTTATAACAAATCATTTAAAAAGGGCTACAACCCCTAAAAATTTGAAACTCCCCCAAAATACAGGTTCCATGTCATTGTCCTCTTCTGTGTGGACAATCCAACACCATGTTCCAAATTATTGCACAAATCCTGTTCTTTTCCTCTGATTTTCCTGGATGTAGATGAGTCGTATAATGTCCATTCATCAACTGTTAGATGATAAATCCCAATAAGCCCCCAGTGATGACCCGCAGAAAGCAGAAAATTCTCCTCCAGAACGAGAGTGCAGACATTTCTAGGATGTGAAGATCTGAGAGATCTCGGTGATCTGCAGCGTTAGACGTCACATTACTGACATCAGAAGCTTTTCCACCAGAATCTTCACATTCCAGTTTTATGCTTTGTAATGGTATTTTAGCAAGTGCTCGCTTAGTCCAATGAATTTGTCTGGCAGACCCTTCCTTGTTATGCCTTTATCTGCACAAACCCATCTGTGCTATGTATCAGCCACAAATCTCTTCACAGTACGATGACTACGATAAAGTTTTCATGAAATATTTAATATTTTCATATCTTGTCCGAGGCATTGCACTATGTGATGCTTTTTGACACCAGAAATCCTTTTTATTTCCTATATTGCATGAAACCTGCGGCTGCTTAATAAAGTGGAATGCCCCTCTTAAGGGGTATACCTGTAATTGTGGACAAGTCAAAGTAATTATCAAAGGCGTCATAATGATTTCAGTGATCCAGAGACACAAACCGCCCAGGAGGTTATGGGAAAAACAGAAAACTACATCTCTATGGTGCCGACATCCAATCTACAGAATATTCTGTAACGCTGTGTATAAACTGACAACCAAACACCAGCAGTACAGGATGGAGGGTTGTCACCAACTTCCTGGGAATTCTTTGACTGTAGGGCAAGAGGGAGCCATGACCACTGCTCCATCAGCCCCAGCATGATATGATTACCACGGGGGAACGTGGAAATCCGCGTCAGCAGTGCTCCGACAAAAGGAGACATAATCTGAGCATTGATAACAGGAACCACAGGCTGCCACTTATTTCTGCCATATATGAGGGGTAAAGCACGACTTGGGTCCCCAGGTCATACGAGAAAGCCACCCACCCCAGGTCACACAGGAAAGCACCCCGGATTACAAAAGCCACCCAAAGCCCCCCAGATCACAAGAGCCGCAAACCAAAAGGTCACATGGGAAAGCCACTGAATCACGAGAGCCACCCACGCCAGGTCACACGAGCCACCCCAGGTCACATGGAAAAGTCCCCCCCCAGAATCACGAGAGTCATCCCAGGTCACACGGAAAAGTTCCCCCGAATCACGAGAGCCATCCCAAGTCACACGGAAAAGTCCCCCCGAATCACGAGAGCCATTCCAGGTCACACGGAAAAGTCCCCCCGAATCACGACAGCCACCCCAGGTCACACGGAAAAGTCCCCCCAAATCACGAGAGTCATCCCAGGTCACACGGAAAAGTCCCCCCCCCGAATCACGAGAGTCATCCCAGGTCACACGGAAAAGTCCCCCCCCCAAATCACGACAGCCACCCCAGGTCACACGGAAAAGTCCCCCCCCCCGAATCACGAGAGTCATCCCAGGTCACACAGAAAAGTCCCCCCAAATCACGACAGCCACCCCAGGTCACACGGAAAAGTCCCCCCCCCCGAATCACGAGAGCCACCCCAGGTCACACGGAAAAGCCCCCCCAAATCACGACAGCCATTCCAGGTCACACGGAAAAGCCCCCCCAAATCACGAGAGCCACCCCAGGTCACACGGAAAAGCCCCCCCCCCCCCGAGTCACATGGAAAAGTCCCCCCGAATCACGAGAGCCACCCCAGGTCACACGAAAAAGTCCCCCCAAATCACAAGAGCCACCCCAGGTCACACGGAAAAGTCCCCCCCCCCGAATAAAGAGTGTCATCCCAGGTCACACGGAAAAGTCCCCCCGAATCACGACAGCCATTCCAGGTCACACGGAAAAGCCCCCCCAAATCACGAGAGCCATTCCAGGTCACATGGAAAAGTCCCCCCAAATCACAAGAGCCACCACAGGTCACACGGAAAAGTCCCCCCCCGAATCACAAGAGTCATCCCAGGTCACACGGAAAAGTTCCCCCGAATCACGAGAGCCATTCCAGATCACACGGAAAAGTCCACCCGAATCACGAGAGCCACCCCAGGTCACACGGAAAAGCCCCCCCCCCCCCGAGTCACACGGAAAAGTCCCCCCAAATCACGAGAGCCATTCCAGGTCACACGGAAAAGCCCCCCCAAATCACGAGAGCCATCCCAGGTCACACGGAAAAGTCCCCCCGAATCACAAGAGCCATTACAGGTCACACGGAAAAGCCCCCCCAAATCACGAGAGCCATCCCAGGTCACACGGAAAAGTCCCCCCGAATCAAAAGAGCCATTCCAGGTCACACGGAAAAGCCCCCCCAAATCACGAGAGCCATCCCAGGTCACACGGAAAAGTCCCCCCGAATCACAAGAGCCACCCCAGGTCACACGGAAAAGCCCCCCCCCGAGTCACACGGAAAAGTCCCCCCAAATCACGAGAGCCACCCCAGGTCACACGGAAAAGCCCCCCCCCCCCCCCCCCCGAGTCACACGGAAAAGTCCCCCCAAATCACGAGAGCCATTCCAGGTCACACGGAAAAGCCCCCCCAAATCACGAGAGCCATCCCAGGTCACACGGAAAAGTCCCCCCGAATCACAAGAGCCATTACAGGTCACACGGAAAAGCCCCCCCAAATCACGAGAGCCATCCCAGGTCACACGGAAAAGTCCCCCCGAATCAAAAGAGCCATTCCAGGTCACACGGAAAAGCCCCCCCAAATCACGAGAGCCATCCCAGGTCACACGGAAAAGTCCCCCCGAATCACAAGAGCCATTCCAGGTCACACGGAAAAGTCCCCCCGAATCACGAGACCCATTCCAGGTCACACGGAAAAATCCCCCCGAATCATGAGAGCCATCCCAGGTCACACGGAAAAGTCCCCCCGAATCACGACAGCCATTCCAGGTCACACGGAAAAGCCCCTCAGATCACGAGAGCCATCCACCTCAGGTCACACGGAAAAGTCCCCCCGAATCACGAGAGCCACTCCAGGTCACACGGAAAAGCCCCCCCCCGGATCACGAGAGCCATCCCAGGTCACATGGAAAAGTCCCCCCGAATCAAGAGAGCCACCCCAGGTCACATGGAAAAGCCCCTCAGATCATGAGAGCCACCCCAGGTCACACGGAAAAAGCCCCCCGGATTATGAGACCCATCCACCCCAGCTTACACGGAAAAGACCCCAGATCACGAGAGCCAGCCACCCCAGGACAGTTGCGAAAGCCCCTGTATTACAAGAGCTACCACTTGGATCACTCCCTTACAAGCATTCATGAGGGCCCCCTGGATTACACAGGATCCCACCCTTCCCCTGGATCGCTCAAGGTCCCTAGCAAGAAGGATGGAAGATTTCCAGGAGCACGATGTGATCTGTCCGTAGTCACATGACCAGTCAGCGAGGAGCGAGCACAGATTCCCCGTAATGCCACTAAGGATGTGATATAACACAGCTCATCACCAGACAGTAACACATATACAGCTATCAGCAGCATTACTGACAGTCAGGAAAGCTTTCAGACAGACAACTTTCCCTTCTCACACATTTTGCTGCGCCCAGGAGGGGAAGCCGGCGGGCGTCAGGGCAGAGCTCGCTCCGGAGGGAGAGCCGGCGGGCGTCAGGGCAGAGCTCGCTCCGGAGGGAGAGCCGGCGGGCGTCAGGGCAGAGCTCGCTCCGGAGGGAGAGCCGGCGGGCGTCAGGGCAGAGCTCGCTCCGGAGGGAGAGCCGGCGGGCGTCAGGGCAGAGCTCGCTCCGGAGGGAGAGCCGGCGGGCGTCAGGGCAGAGCTCGCTCCGGAGGGAGAGCCGGCGGGCGTCAGGGCAGAGCTCGCTCCGGAGGGAGAGCCGGCGGGCGTCAGGGCAGAGCTCGCCCCGGAGGGAGAGCCGGCGGGCGTCAGGGCAGAGCTCGCTCCGGAGGGAGAGCCGGCGGGCGTCAGGGCAGAGCTCGCTCCGGAGGGAGAGCCGGCGGGCGTCAGGGCAGAGCTCGCTCCGGAGGGAGAGCCGGCGGGCGTCAGGGCAGAACTCGTCCCGGGGGGGGGGAGCAGGCGGGTGTCAGGGCAGAGCTCGCCCCGCAGGGGAAGCCGGCGGGCGTCAGGGCAGAGCTCGCTCCGGAGGGAGAGCCGGCCGGCGTCAGGGCAGAGCTCGCCCCGGAGGGGAAGCAGGCGGGTGTCAGGGCAGAGCTCGCCCCGGGGGGGGAAGCAGGCGGGCGTCAGGGCAGAGCTCGCCCCGGAGGGGAAGCCAAGGGGCGTCAGGGCAGAGCTCGCCCCGGGGGGGTGGGGGGGGAGCAGGCAGGCGTCAGGGCAGAGCTCGCCCCGGAGGGGAAGCCGGCGGGCGGACTCCTCCGGGGGGGGGAGCTCGGGCCGGACTCCTCCGGGGGGGGGGCTCGGGCCGGACTCCTCCGGGGGGGGGGCTCGGGCCGGACTCCTCCGGGGGGGGGGGGCTCGGGCCGGACTCCTCCGGGGGGGGGGGGGGGGGGGGCTCGGGCCGGACTCCTCCGGGGGGGGGGGGGGGCTCGGGCCGGACTCCTCCGGGGGGGGGGGGGGGGGGCTCGGGCCGGACTCCTCCTTTGCTGGGGCCGGACTCCTCCGGGGGGCTGTGTCGGCCCTTGTTCACGCCTGCACATTCTGGCGCTCGCTCCCTGTACAGATGGGGGGGGGGGGGGGGGGGCTCGGGACGGACTCCTCCGGGGGGGGGGGGGCTTGGCTCAGGCCGGACTCCTCCGGGGGGGGGGGCCTCAGGCCGGACTCCTCCGGGGGGGGGGCTCGGGCCGGACTCCTCCGGGGGGGGGGCTCGGGCCGGACTCCTCCGGGGGGGGGGGCTCGGGCCGGACTCCTCCGGGGGGGGGGGGGGCTCGGGCCGGACTCCTCCGGGGGGGGGGGGGCTCGGGCCGGACTCCTCCGGGGGGGGGGGGGGCTCGGGCCGGACTCCTCCGGGGGGGGGGGGGGGCTCGGGCCGGACTCCTCCGGGGGGGGGGGGGGCTCGGGCCGGACTCCTCCTTTGCTGGGGCCGGACTCCTCCGGGGGGCTGTGTCGGCCCTTGTTCACGCCTGCACATTCTGGCGCTCGCTCCCTGTACAGATGAGGCACAGGACGCACGTCCCCATCACATTGCCGCACTGTCTGCACTGGCCGCTCTCACACATGTCTGTATTTCTGTGACATGACATTGACACCTGTCACACGCAGCCGCTGCAGCGCCTCTTAGCCCTCACTCCCTGAGGCGGGTATACACGGCGCCCCTCATGCCGTGCCTCCGGGTGTCGGCGCTGTGACCCGGCGCTACTCAGGCAATGCCGCCGCCGCTCGCCTCACCTGCCGCAGCCGCTCGCCTCCATTGTCCCTCGGCCGCCACAGCCCCTCAGTCTCCCTCTGACAGGACCCAGCTGCTACTTCCGGGGTCGGCGGGATCGGCTTTTTCCGGAGCCGCTGAAGAGGATTTCGGTGAGTTTCGGAGAACCTCCAACACGCATGCGTCCTGACATGTTCCGTAAGGTGCAGAGTTCAATCTGAGGGAAGAGCGGGAATGTGGCCGCCATCTTGGTTGTGGCAAGTTATTTCTCATGTACTTCATATAACTAGCTATGTAACGCTTGCAGTCAGTGCAGGGAGACTCCATCCATCACCACAGGACTCACACAGCGACATGTGCAGTGTTTATAGTCAACTATGGCGGCACGAGGTGATGAAACCTGAGGAAATCAACAACACAAATCCACATCCCCCAGGAAATGAAGTCAGTAATATGTGCCATGCTGTATGACCAGTGATTACATCAGGCCCTCAGATCACCTTCCACCACGATGGCCGGACTCGCCTGCCACAGCTGTCCCCGTGCGGCCATCACAGAGCAGTCTGATCCTGTCTGCGAAGACCCAAAACATCCACAGAAACCGCTCCGACATGTGAGGTGTGTGCAGACAGGAGGCATCAGAGCGCGGGACACTGAGTCCATGGAAAGGTGGCGGCAAAAGGAAAGGCGTCACATCAGGAGGGCCCGTGATAGAGGCCCAGTGCTATCACATCAGGAGGGCGGTAATGTCGTGATGGAGGCCCAGTGCTATCGCATCGGGAGGGCGGTAATGTCGTGATGGAGGCCCAGTGCTATCGCATCGGGAGGGCGGTAATGTCAGGATGGGGGCCCAGTGCTATCACATCAGGAGGGCGGTAATGTCGTGATGGAGGCCCAGTGCTATCGCATCGGGAGGGCGGTAATGTCAGGATGGGGGCCCAGTGCTATCACATCAGGAGGGCCCGTGATAGAGGCCCAGTGCTATCACATCGGGTGGGCGGTAATGTCAGGATGGGGGCCCAGTGCTATCACATCAGGAGGGCGGTAATGTCGCGATGGAGGCCCAGTGCTATCACATCAGGAGGGCGGTAATGTCGCAATGGAGGCCCAGTGCTATCACATCAGGAGGGCGGTAATGTCAGGATGGGGGCCCAGTGCTATCACATCAGGAGGGCCCGTGATAGAGGCCCAGTGCTATCACATCAGGAGGGCGGTAATGTCGCAATGGAGGCCCAGTGCTATCACATCGGGAGGGCGGTAATGTCGCAATGGAGGCCCAGTGCTATCACATCGGGAGGGCGGTAATGTCGCAATGGAGGCCCAGTGCTATCACATCGGGAGGGCGGTAATGTCGCAATGGAGGCCCAGTGCTATCACATCGGGAGGGCGGTAATGTCGCAATGGAGGCCCAGTGCTATCACATCGGGAGGGCGGTAATGTCACGATGGAGGCCCAGTGCTATCGCATCGGGAGGGCGGTAATGTCACGATGGGGGCCCAGTGCTATCGCATCGGGAGGGCGATAATGCCGCAATGGGGGCTGGCTTTGCAGCGTTGAGAATCTCTCCCCTCATGTGCTCACAGCTCCTGGACAGGGGAGGAAGCAAAAGACATTACTGACATTACAGCAGGAGATCGCAGAGGATACATTTTGTGAGGTAAAATATTTTTTAAAAACAGTCAGTGAAATATTTTACCTGACGAAATGAATCCTCTGTGATCCCCTACTGTAATGTCAGTATTGTCTTTTGCTTCCTCTCCTGCCCAGGAGATGTGGTATGCTCCGTACACGGTCAGACACAGACAATTTTTAAAATGAACTTTCGTTCGTGGGAAAACCCCGTTAATGTGATCGTCTTCCTCTGCCTGTAGACACATCGTGCATCTGCCGCCGAGATCACCCGAATGATTCACTGCACCTGCCCGTAATTCGCGCAGATGCAGTAAATCAGACCGCCCCCTTTGTACTGACAGATAGTGGCGGTCACATTAAAACTGCGAATGCGCTCCTCCTGTGCAAAGATGGTGGCGTGTTCGCAACGGTGTTACCGCGCAAGAGGCTGCGTGAGAGTGTGTGAGGTGCGTACGGCGTATAGAGTGTGTGTGTGAGGTGCGACAGTATTCCGCTGATGGTACCGCGCAATAGGTTGGTACCAGCAGCAGTTTCCATATTGAGACACCCATCACTTGAGTGTCCCAATATGGCGGTTGATGACCTTCCTCCTCTTGGAATTCTGGGATACGGTGACATCTGGACAGAACAGGAAATAAAAACATTACAAGGCAATTATATAAATAGATGTGGGGCAGTGCAGCACTGTGGAGAGGACACATGGGTGATGGACAGAGATGAGGAGATGTAGGGCGGTGCAGCACTGTGGAGAGGACGGGTAGGTGGTAGACAGATGAAGAGAAGATGTAGGGCTGCGCAGCACTGGAGAGGACAGGTAGGTGGTAGACAGATGAGGAAATGTAGGGCGGTGCAGCACTGTGGAGAGGATGGGTAGGTGGTAGACAGATGAGGAAGAGATATAGGGCGGTGCAGCACTGTGGAGAGGACTGGTAGGTGGTAGAGATGAGGAGGAAATGTAGAGCAGTGCAGCACTGTGGTGAGGATGGGTAGGTGGTAGACAGATGAGGAGATTTGGGGTGGTGCAGCACTGTGGAGAGGATGGGTAGGTGGTAGACAGATGAGATGTGGGGCGATGCAGCACTGTGGAGAGGACAGGTAGGTGGTAGACAGATGAGCAGATGTAGGGCGGTGCAGCACTGTGGAGAGGACGGGTAGGTGGTAGACAGAGATGAAGAGTAGATGTAGGGCTGTGAAGCACTGTGGAGAGGACGGGTAGGTGGTAGACAGGGATGAGAAGATGTAGGGCGGTGCAGCACTATGGAGAGGACGGGTAGGTGGTAGACAGAGATGAAGAGGAGATGTAGGGCTGTGCAGCACTGTGGAGAGGACGGGTAGGTGGTAGACAGTTGAAGAGGAGATGTAGGGCGGTGCAGCACTGTGGAGAGGACGGGTAGGTGGTAGACAGATGAGCACAAATGTAGGGCGGTGCAGCACTGTGGAGAAGACAGGTAGGTGGTAGACAGAAATGAGGAGATGTAGGGCAGTGCAGCACTATGGAGAGGACGGGTAGGTGGTAAACAGATGAAGAGGAGATGTAGGGCAGTGCAGCACTGTGGAGAGGACGGGTAGGTGGTAGACAGATGAGGAGATGTAGGGCGGTGCAGCACTGTGGAGAGGACAGATAGGTGGTAGACAGAGATGAGGAGGAGATGTAGGGCAGTGCAGCTCTGTTGAGAGGACGGGTAGGTGTCTTTGTTAAAACTCTTGAAATCTAATTTTTATTAACCCCTTAGTGACAGAGCCAATTTGGTACTTAATGACCGAGCCAATTTTTACAATTCTGACCAGTGTCACTTTATGAGGTTATAACTCTGGAACGCTTTATCGGATCCCGCTGATTCTGAGATTGTTTTTTCGTGACATGTTGTACTTCAAGTTAGTGGTAACATTTCTTCGATATTACTTGCGATTATTTATGAAAAAAATGGAAATATGGCGAAAATTTTTAAAATTTTGCAATTTTCAAACTTTGTATTTTTATGCCCTTAAATCAGAGAGATATGTCACAAAAAATTGTTAATAAATAACATTTCTCACATGTCTACTTTACATCAGCACAATTTTGGAAACAATTTTTTTTTTTGTTAGGGAGTTATAAGGGTTAAAAGTTGACCAGCAATTTCTCATTTTTACAACACCATGTTTTTTTTAGGGACCACATCACCTTTGAAGTGATTTTGAGGGGTCTATATGATAGAAAATAACCAAGTGTGACACCATTCTAAAAACTGCACCCCTCAAGCTGCTCAAAACCACATTCAAGAAGTTTATTAACCCTTTACGTACTTCACAGGAACTAAAACAATGTGGAAGAAAAAAATGAACATTTTACTTTTTTTTGCAAACATTTTACTTCAGAACCATTTTTGTTAATTTTCACAAGTGTAAAAACAGAAATTTAACCACAAATTTTGTTGTGCAATTTTTCCTGAGTACACCGATACCCCATATGTGGAGGTAAACCACTGTTTGGGCGCACCGCAGAGCTTGGAAGTGAAGGAGCACCGTTTGACTGTTTCAATGCAGAATTGGCTGGAATTGAGATCGGACGCCATGTCGCGTTTGGAGAGCCCCTAATGTGCCTAAACAGTGGAAACCGCCCACAAGTGACACCATTTTGGAAACTAGACCCCCCAAGGAACTTATCTAGATGTGTGGTGAGCACTTTGAACCCCCAAGTGCTTCACAGAAGTTTATAACGTAGAGCCGTGAAAATAAAAAATCGCATTTGTTTTCACAAAAATGATTTTTTCGCCCACAAATTCTTATTTTCACAAGGGTAACAGGAGAAATTAGACCACAAAAGTTGTTGTGCAATTTCTCCTGAGTACGTCGATACCCCATATGTGGAGGTAAACCACTGTTTGGGCGCACCGCAGAGCTTGGAATTGAAGGAGCACCGTTTGACTTTTTCAATGCAGAATTGGCTGGAATTGAGATCGGATGCCATGTCGCGTTTGGAGAGTCCCTGATGTGCCTAAACAGTGGAAACCCCCCACAAGTGATACCATTTTGGAAACTAGACCCCTTAAGGAACTTATCTAGATGTGTGGTGAGCACTTTGAACCCCCAAGTGCTTCACAGACGTTTATAACGTAGAGCCGTGAAAATAAAAAATCTCATTTTTTGTACAAAAATGATCTTTTTGCCCCCAAATTTTTATTTTCACAAGGGTAACAGGAGAAATTAGACCACAAAAGTTGTTGTGCAATTTCTCCTGAGTACGTCGATACCCCATATATGGGGGTAAACCACTGTTTGGGCGCACCGCAGAGCTTGGAAGAGAAGGAGTGTCGTTTTACTTTTTCAATGTAGAATTGGCTGGAATTGAGATCGGACGCCATGTCACGTTTGGAGAGCCGCTGATGTGCCTAAACAGTAGAGACCCCCCACATATGACACCATTTTGGAAACTAGACCCCTTAAGGAACTTATCTAGATGTGTGGTGAGCACTTTAAACCCCCAGGTGCTTCACAGAAGTTTATAACGTAGAGCCGTGAAAATAAAAAAATCGCATTTTTTCTACAAAAATGATCTTTTTGCCTCCAAATTTTTATTTTACCAAGGGTAACAGGAGAAAATGGACCCCAGAAGCTGTTGTACAATTTGTCTTGAGTACGCCGACACCCTATATGTGGGGGTAAACCACTGTTTGGGCGCATGGCTGAGCTCGGAAGCAAAGGAGCGCCATTTGACTTTTCAATGCAAAATTGACTGGAATTGAGATCGGACGCCATGTCGCGTTTGGAGAGCCCCTGATGTGCCTAAACAGCAGAAACCCCCCAAAAGTGACCCCATTTTGGAAACTAGACCCCCCATGGAACTTATCTAGATGTGTAGTGAGAACTTTGAATGCCCAAGTGCATCACAGAAGTTTATAATGCAGAGTCGTGAAAATAAAAAATATATATTTTTTAACAATAGATTTTTTAGCCCCCAAGTTTTTATTTTCACAAGGGTAACAAGAGAAATTGGACCCCAAAAGTTGTTGTCCAATTTGTCCTGAGTATGCTGGTACCCCATATGTGGGGGTAAACCACTGTTTGGGCGCACGGCAGAGCTCGGAAGGGAAGGAGCGCCATTTTGGAATGCAGACTTTGATAGAATTGTCTGCGGGCGTTATGTTGCGTTTGCAGACCCCTAATGTACCTAAACAGTAGAAACCCCCACAAGTGACCAAATTTTGGAAACTAGACCCCCTAAGGAACTTATCTAGATATGTGGTGAGAACTTTGAAAGCTCAAGTGCTTCACAGAAATTTATAATGCAGAGTAGTGAAAATAAAAAAATATATTTTTTTCCAACAAAAAAGATTTTTAGCCCCCAAGTTTTTATTTTCACAAGGGTAACAGGAGAAATTGGACCCCAAAAGTTGTTGTCCAATTTATCCCGAGTACGCTGATGCCCCATATGTGGGGGTAAACCACTGTTTGGGCGCACGGCAGAGCTCAGAAGGGAGGGAGTACCATTTGACTTTTTTAGCGCAAAATTGGCTGTCGTGTTTGGAGACCCCCTGATGTACCTAAACAGTGGAAACCCCCCAATTCTAACTCCAACCCTAACCCCAACACAGCCCTAACCCTAATCTCAACCCGATCCATAATCCTAATCACAACCCTAACGATAATCACAACCCTAACCCCAAAACAGCCCTAATCTCAACCCTAACCATAACCCTAATCAAAACCCTAAATCCAACACACCCCTAACCCTAATCCCAACCCTAACCCTAATCCCAACCCTAATCCCAAACGTAACACTAATCCCAACCCTAATCCAAACGCTAACCCTAATCCCAACTCTAACCCTAACTTTAGCCCCAACCCTAACTTTAGCCCCAACCCTAACCATAACTTTAGCCCCCGTCGTCACAAAAAAAGTTCAATGTAACCTTTTTTTTGTACGTCGCGTCCGCCATTTTTGCGGATGCGTGGCCGTAACTCTGCCCCCTCCTCCCCAGGACATAGACTGGGCAGCGGATGCGTTGAAAAACTGCATCCGCTGCCCACGTTGTGCACAATTTTCACAACGTGCGTCGGTACATCGGGCCGACGCATTGCGACCGCCCCGTACCGACGCAAGTGTGAAAGAAGCCTAAGGCTACTTTCACACTAGCGTCGTACTCGGCCCATCGCAGTGTGTCGGGCCGACGTACCGACGCTAGCGTTGTAAGCGCCGCACAACGGGTGCAGCGGATGCTGTTTTTTCAACGCATCCGGTGCCCCATTGTGAGGTGCGGGGAGGCGGGGGCGGAGTTCCGGCCACGCATGCGCGGTCGGAAATGGCGGACACGTCGCACAAAAAAGTTACATGTATTTTTTTTTGTGTCGACGGTCCGCCGAAGCACGACGCATCCGTCGCACGACGGATGCGACATGTGGCAATCCGTCGCAATGCCTCGCTAATGCAAGCCAATGGAGAAAAAACGCATCCTGCAAGCACTTTTGCAGGATGCGTTTTTTCTCCAACGACGCATTGCGACGGAAGCCAAAAAACGCTAGTGTGAAAGTAGCCTAACTCTAACCCTAGCCCTAACCCTAACCCTAAATTTAGCCCCAACCCTAACTCTAACCCTAACTCTAACCCTAACTCTAACCCTAACTCTAACCCTAACTCTAACCCTAACTCTAACCCTAACTCTAACCCTAACCCTAACTCTAACCCTAACTCTAACCCTAACTCTAACTCTAACCCTAACTCTAACCCTAACCCTAACTCTAACCCTAACCCTAACTCTAACCCTAACTCTAACCCTAACTCTAACTCTAACCCTAACTCTAACCCTAACTCTAACCCTAACCCTAACCCTAACTCTAACCCTAACTCTAACCCTAACTCTAACTCTAACCCTAACTCTAACCCTAACCCTAACTCTAACCCTAACTCTAACCCTAACTCTAACCCTAACTCTAACTCTAACCCTAACCCTAACTCTAACCCTAACTCTAACCCTAACTCTAACCCTAACTCTAACCCTAACCCTAACTCTAACCCTAACTCTAACCCTAACTCTAACTCTAACCCTAACTCTAACCCTAACTCTAACCCTAACCCTAACTCTAACCCTAACTCTAACCCTAACTCTAACCCTAACTCTAACCCTAACCCTAACTCTAACCCTAACTCTAACCCTAACTCTAACCCTAACTCTAACCCTAACTCTAACCCTAACTCTAACCCTAACCCTAACTCTAACCCTAACTCTAACCCTAACTCTAACCCTAACCCTAACTCTAACCCTAACTCTAACCCTAACTCTAACCCTAACTCTAACCCTAACTCTAACCCTAACTCTAACTCTAACCCTAACTCTAACCCTAACCCTAACTCTAACTCTAACTCTAACCCTAACTCTAACCCTAACCCTAACTCTAACCCTAACTCTAACCCTAACTCTAACTCTAACCCTAACTCTAACCCTAACTCTAACCCTAACCCTAACTCTAACCCTAACTCTAACCCTAACTCTAACCCTAACTCTAACCCTAACCCTAACTCTAACCCTAACTCTAACCCTAACTCTAACCCTAACTCTAACCCTAACTCTAACCCTAACTCTAACCCTAACTCTAACCCTAACTCTAACCCTAACTCTAATTTTAGCCCCAACTTGTCTTCTCCTGCCGGCCGGCAGATGGCAGCAGATGGCGGGCGCACTGCGCATGCGCCCGCCATGATGAAAAAGCCGGCTGGCAGGAGAAGACAGAAGAGGACCCAGGGACCCCGGGTGAGTATGATAGGGTCCCCGAATCCCCCTATTTCTCTGTCCTCTGATGTGCGATCACATCAGAGGACAGAGAAATAACTGATCGCTTTTTTTTTTTTTTTTTTTTTTTTGCGGTCGCCGGTAAACTGTTAATTACCGGCGATCGCAAAGCAGGGGTCGGTGCAAACCGACCCCGATCATGTTCTTTGGGGTCTCGGCTACCCCCGGCAGCCGAGACCCCAAAGAACATCCGGGTGCCGGGCGGCGGGCGCACTGCGCGTGCGCCCGCCATTTTTTCCCGGAAAAAAGATGGCGGCGCCCATGGGGAGACACGAGGAGCACCGGGGGAGGTAGGTAAGTATTGGGGGGCTATTGGGGGCCATCGGGGACCACATTTCTCTGTCCTCAGATGTGCGATCACATCGGAGGACAGAGAAATTAAACGGCAAATCGCGTTTTGTTTTTTTTTGTTGCGACCGCCGGTAAACGGTTAATTACCGGCGATCGCAACTCGGGGGTCGGTAAAAACCCCCCGAATCATGTTCTCTGGGGTCTCGGCTACCCTCGGCAATCGAGACCCCAGAGAAAATCCGACTCTGGGGGGCGCTATTCACTTTATCCACAGCGCCGTTAATTAACGGCGCTGTGGATTAAGTACCCTTAGCGGCCGCCGTTAAAAGGCGTATCGGCGGTCGTTAAGGGGTTAATACTTATATTTTCCTGGTTGTTGTACCTTTTCTTTCTTTTTTTTTTTTTTGTTATCTGACATCTATCCATGACCATCAGTCATTGTATTTTTTCTTTGCATCTGAACCCAGGATTGTGTGTTTTTGGCATTGGGTACATGGGTTAAACACACTCACATCTCTGACTGATCAATATGCACAAATGTTCTTATCTCTACCTGTTTCTCAATCTATTGTTAGACATTTGGAAAATATTCCTTGGGTCGTGCCCCTTAGCTGTGCGACATGTGCTAACGTCTTTGTAAATCCCGTGTGATGAAACGTTCTTTATTCAGGGTCTCATCCTCCATAGTATAGGGGCAGCAGATGAACTTTGTTCTATTTGACAGAGACCGTGGTCTTTGCCATTGTTTAATAATTGGCAGGACTACTCCAGTTCAGGACTATTCTTTAGATTGCCAGGTTGTTGATATAGGTACATTCAATCTGACGGACCGGACGCATCTTTTAGTATGTATATTTTTTTTCCTTCTTACTACCTTTCACAAAGTCCTTCTGCTTGGCCCCAGCGTCCTTAGTTCTAGCTGCCGAAAAGACATCACATCCGGTTTCCCGTGGTAAGAGCTCTCCGGGTTCACAGCATTCACAGTGCGACTCTTTTACGCAAGCGCATGAGCGCAGCATCCCCAGTTACCATGACTATTGGATGTCACTTCCAGGCAGACGTATTCGATGAGCCGGCCGGCCTCTCAGCACATGGAGCGCAGGCGCAGTACGAGTTAGGCCACGGGAACCGTGATGGCCACATATCACTTGCGGGGAACGCTGTCAATGGTCCCTTCCCCTTTCGGACACCAGCCTCGATCCCTTGGCTGCCGCGCATTTACTCTGATTATTCAGGAATAGTGACGAGCGAGTATACTCGTTACTCGGGTTTCCCCGAGCACGCTCTGGTGATCTCCGAGTATTTTGTAGTGCTCGGACATTTAGTTTTCCTCACCTCAGCTGCATGATTTACGGCTACTAGACAGGCTGATTACATGAGGGGATTCCCTAACAGACAGGCAATCTTCACATGTATTCAGCCTGGCTTGCAGCCGTAAATCATGCAGCTGAGGTGAGGAAAACTAAATGTCCAAGCACTACAAAATACTCGGAGATCACCCGAGCATGCTCGCTCATCACTATTCAGGAACTTATATGGCATACTGCTTGTGGAGAAATGGGGTCAGTGGGTGGCCCGGCTGTCTTTAGCAAGACTGCATGGACCACGGCTCATACCACTGAATGCCCGCTCTATCTCCCCGTGGGCAATACACTACACAGACAACAACGGGGTTAAGGTAAAACAGTGTGGCAATACTTTATTGAACCACAACACACAATAGCAAACAGAACAATCCCACCATGGCTGGAATTGTTTTTTTACATGGGCACATATAAAAGGTCACTGCGTCTCCACGTATTTCGAGTATGACATGATGTCAGAGCTCCCAGGGTCGCTACTCCATCTGTGGATGAACGCACAGAGAAGGGGTAACGACAAGCATAGGGAGATGACCAAGAACTGTCCATAGAGTCCATACAAGGTCCAAAGCCAGTTGACATGATGTCAGAGCTCCCAGGGTCGCTACTCCATCTGTGGATGAACGCACAGATAAGGGGTAACGACAAGCATAAGGAGATGACCAAGAACTGTCCATAGAGTCCATACAAGGTCCAAAGCCAGTTGACATGAGTCACCACCTGGCTTATCTGACCATCTCCAAACATATCCATGGTTCAGAGATGGTCACTGGATCAGATCTGTGTCCTTCCAACCGATGCCGAAAACCCCTGGGTTGTTTCCTATAGAATCATAGATCAGTGTCCCTCGTGATGGTGCCATGATGAATTGGCTGCAGTCCTTTCTCTTGTCTGTTGGGTGTTTTGCAGAATGTCTGGCTGGTAGCTCTGTATTACTTCAGACTCCCAGGATGTGATCTCTGAGTCTTTTTATACCCAAGGCATGTAAGCTATTCTTAGGGCATGTGCACACATCAGGATTTCATGCAGAAATTTCCTGAAGAAAACCGGAAATTTTCTGCAAGAAATCCGCATGTTTTTTTTTGCGGTTTTTTTTTAGCATTTTGCAAGCGAAATTAGCTTGCAGAACGCTAAAGTTTTCCAAGCGATCTGTAGCATCGCTTGGAAAACTGACTGACAGGTTGGTCACACTTGTCAAACATACTGTTTGACAAGTGTAACCAACTTTTTACTATAGATGCTGCTTATGCAGCATCAATAGTAAAAAGATATCATGTTAAAAATAATAAAAAAATTTTTAAAAATGGTTATACTCACCCTCTGCAGACAGCCGATCTCAGCGGCTTCCGTTCCTATAGATGGTGTGTGCAGGACCTTCGATGACGTCATCGCAGGTCCTTCACACACACCATCTATAGGAACGGAAGCGGCAGCGTGCACCTGAGAGGCCGGAAGACTGCGGGGGCCATCAAAGGTGAGTATATGACTATTTTTTATTTTAATTCTTTTTTTTTTACCAATTATATGGTGCCCAGTCCGTGGAGGAGAGTCTCCTCTCCTCCACCCTGGGTACCAACCGCACATGATCTGCTTACTTCCCGCATGGTGGGCACAGCCCCGTGCAGGAAGTAAGCAGATCAATGCATTCCTAGGTGTGCGGAATCCCCGCAATTCCGCAAATTTAATGAACATGTTGCTTTTTTTTCCGCGATGCTATTTTTTCGCGGAAAAAAATGCAACATTTGCACAAGAAATGCGGAATACACTGAAAATAATGGGAGGCATATGTAAGCGTTTTTTTCGCGTTTTTATAGCGAAAAAACACGCGAAAAAAAATGAACGTTTGCACATGGCCTTAGAATTACCCAGGGTCTTTCAGTCCAACATCAAGATAAGGTAAACAATGGTGATGAGATTAAGTAGTACTATTAGGCTAGGTTCACATTGCGTCAAGTACATGGCGTTAAACGGATCCGTTAAACGCATGTACAGAAAAGGATCAAATTTGTTGAAAAATCGGCTTCACGTTAACGCTTGCGTTAACGCTTTTGACAGCGTTTTTCTCATTTTGATGTCCGTTCGCGATGTATCCGTTTGTCTGCGTTTGTCACTGTCAATAAAGTTTTTTTTTTTTTTTTTTCTCCTTTTGTCCTCGTCGGGGTGTAGGTGCAGACTCATTCTCCATTTTGAAAGCATTGAGTGAACTTCTGCTAGCAAGAGGTTTGTGTCTGAGCTGGTTCGATTTCGATTGATGCGGTTGCGACTTCGCCAGAGAAAGCGTAGTTCGCAAAGGAGATATTGGATCCACGAAGTGAATTTCTTGCGGAATACATATGGTGCCTTTCACACCCTGTATCTTCAGCTTCGGGATCACCCTTCAAAATTCCAACGCTATCTACGGATGTCCATTGAGACCTTTGATGTTCTGCTTTCACTTGTGAAGGATGAGATACATCATCAGCGCAGCACTTTCCGTGAAAGCATCTGTGCGGAGGAACGATTAGTAGTGACTGTGAGGTAATTATGAAATTTTTTCTCATTCTATTGACAAAGACTAGATCTAGGTATCGTGGGGCATAATGGTCATTTAGCAATTGTATATTCTATTTATGTAGCCTTTTAGTTGTCCTTAAAAATCCTAAACATTTTTTTTTTTTTTTCTTTTTCAATGCCGACAGATATCTGGCTACCGGAGAATCTTTTGCGTCACTGCATTACCAATTTAGACTGGGGAAGTCAACAATTTGCCAACTGGTTCGGGAAACTTGTGATGCCATTTGGAACAACTTGCAACCACTTGTGCTACCAACCCCAACATCAGAAATGTGGCTAGCGATTTCCCAACAGTTCGAGGATGTGGCTAATTTCCCCAATTGTATTGGTGCCGTGGACGGCAAGCACATACGGATTCAGAAACCAGCGCATAGTGGGTCCCTGTACTATAATTATAAAAAATACTTCTCGATAATCTTGATGGCTATTGCGGATGCAAGATACCGGTTTGTAGCTGTGGATATTGGTGCGTATGGCCGTACTAACGATTCAAGAGTCTTCAGAGACTCCAACATGGGGAGATGTTTGTATAGCAACAATTTTAACTTGCCCTCATCACGACCTCTACCGGGGACCGAAGACCCAAGTTTGCCCTTTGTTTTAGTTGGTGATGAGGCATTCCAACTTGGGCAAAATCTCCTCAAACCGTACTCAAGCCGCAGTCTGAACTCCACCAAGCGCATTTTTAATTATCGCTTGAGCCGGGCAAGACGTTATGTGGAGTGCGCCTTTGGGATTTTGACATTAAAATGGCGAATTCTACTAACGTGCATGCAACTGCAACCAGAAAATGTGGACCGTGTTGTGAAGGCATGCATCTGTCTGCATAATTTTGTGGCCAGACATGAACCCCAGGTGGTTGACCCCGATGAATGTGAGTCGAACCTCATGAGCATTGAATCTACTGCTGTTCGGTCTGCAGCACAAATAATGAGGATCCGTGACCAATTTGCACAGTACTTCATACATGAGGGGCATGTTCCATGGCAAGACAGACACGTGTAAAATTTATTTCAAGTCTGAAGCTGTGTCCTGATGTGTTTTTTGGTTTTTTTTTATTTCCCATATGTCTTGTAAAATATGTCTTGTAAAATGTTACATTACTGTTATGTTGTGTTCACAGTCATACAAGAATCAGATTTTAAACAGTTTACTTAAGTTTCTGAATTTTTATGAAAGAACAGTTGTGAACTTGTTACATATGATATCCCATAGGGATGTAAAAAAACACACACGAAATTGGGTGGTAAAAAAACAATAAACCAAAGAACGTGAAACACAGTTTGCACCTGGCTGGGGACACTGAGCTGTACTACAGACTCTGGTATTGCGCGGGCGTATTGTCTGCCCAGGTGTATGATGGACTGCTACTTTGTCTCTGATGTTCCATGCTCGTTTCACACCGGGCTCTATATTGAGGGTTGTAGGCCGGCATGTCTATGCTTCTGGTTCTCGATGGAGCTGGCTCCTGGGGTCCCACAAATTCCTCAAGAAGGTCATTCAGTCTTTGCCGAAACAAAAGGTTTCTGTGTGTCGGGATATTTTGTGCTACGGGAACATAGGACAAAAAAAGTAGCTTCCACTCATTTGCAGAATATACAGACTCGCGAGATTGTAAGTCGGTAATTTCCCCGCCTCAGGTCTTTCAGTTCACTCCGACACATGTCCTCAACCCGCTGAAGTCCATCGACAATAATGGCATCAGCTTCATCTTTTTGTGAAGCTCGCTTGCGTCCACGCACTGATTGCAACCGGGCACTCACACCTAAAGCCACAGTGCTTCTCTCCCCAGATCGTGGCTCGCTGATGACAGAGACGTCTTCAGTGCCCGTCTGCTGACTTGGTTCCAGTGGAGATGGCTCCAGTTCTTCTGCCTGTCTAGGCGCGGCGGTACTGCATATCGTGCTGGAACCAAAAAAAAATATATATTTAGCTTTAATTTTTAAACAATTTTGTCTCGCACGCAGACTAATTTGTACTTACGAGCGCTGAGACACTGTTTTTTGAAGAAAGAGCAATTGCTCGTAATGCACATACGGGGTCACCCGTTTGGCACCTGATCCACTTGGTGGATTTTGACTATTCCGGTAGTCACGGACAAAGCGGTCCCTTATTGATTTCCAACGGGTATGGACCGCATCCGCTGTAATTTTTAAAAAAAGGTAAAAAAAATATATATATATATTAGTAGACAGTTCTTATTTTGATAGTTTAAAAATTGTGTATAGTTAGTTAAGATAGTTGATATATAGCTAGTAGATAGATAGTTGATAGATAGTAATTATAGATGATAGAGATATAGTTTAGTGTATAGGTAGTTGATAGTTCAGAGATAGATAGTAGACAATTTAACATCACCAATATTTACCAATTTTTTTCTTTGAGGTTGACGACTTCTCCATGTATCGGGGATCGAAGTGAGAGATAATTTGATCCCACAACTTCCGGTTCTTTACTATGTCATGGTGGGAGCTGTCTCTTTGGTCCCATATTGAGGGGTTGGCTTCCACAAGGTTGATCAGTGTCTCATTGTGAATGGTCAACGGCTCTTCATCAACCACAATCCTTTTTTTTTTTTTGGCTCGCTGACTTGGACTATGTAAACACAAAGCGTAATGTTGAAAGGTTCAATTATAGATAGATACAGAGATAGATAGATACATAGATAGATACATAGATAGATACAGCGAAAGATAGAGAGAGAGAGATAGTGGATAGATAGTTTATAGATATAGCAGATAGAAAGTGAATAGATAGATTGTAGATACATTTCTAGTTTTATATTTACCACTGGCAGTTGTGGAGACGACAGACGGCGAGGAACCTTCTTCCTCTTGTGTCCTCCGTGTGCCACAACCTATTGAGTATGTAAATGGAAAAAAAAATTACATTTCTTTGATCAATAAATTTATGTTTGCAAAACTTAAAAATGTCTGCTATGTACCTTTGTTGGTTTTGCCTGTTTTTTTGGGGGGGGCCTAGCAGCCTCGGGCTCCGAAGACTCCTATTTGCAATAGAAACATGATTATACATATATATATATAGCTTAATACACTGAATTTTCACACAAATTTTAGTGGTTTTTTAAAGTGCAAGCCTACCGACTGAGAAGAAAAAACCGCAGACACGCTGCTGCTGCTGCTGCTTCCCTCACTATCCGACATCTGCAACAAAGCAATACATTTTTAGTACACACACATCCGTCGTACAATACAGACTCCCATGATGTATACAGAGATATCTACTATATAATTGTCTAGGGAACTTCCGTCTTTCTGTCCTTCTGTCACGGTATTAATTCGCTGATTGGCCTCGGCAGCTGCCTGTCATGGCTGCCGCGGCCAATCAGTGACGCGCACAGTCAGAAAAAAAAGGGCCGCCCCGCACTCACTGCCCGCATACACCCCTCTGCTCACCGCTCACACAGGGTACTGTGACAAACGTCGCTGTGCAATATACTACGTGACTGGGTTCTGTATACTACGTCGCTGGGTGCTGTATACTACTTCACTGTGCAATACACTACGTGGCTCTGTGATGTATACTACGTCACTGGGCAATATACTACGTAGCTGGGCAATATACTACATGCTACATGGCTGGGCAATATACTACGTGGACATGCATATTCTAGAATACCCAATGCATTATCGGGCCACCATCTAGTATATATATATATATATATATATATATATATATATATATATATATATATATATATATATATATATATATATATATATATATATACAAATGTACTTACATTTCCTGTGATCTTTTGCAAGACACTTTTTCTCTGGTGTGCAGCAGGCCTCAGGATGTGCGCTGGGGACAGTAATGGCCGAAATCCTGTTTCCTGTCACATGACCACATGGACATCCCTCAAACGCTATTAAAACGTATGGTTCTTTTTTGAAATTTATCAAGATTTGCGTCTGGCTGCGTTTGCAATAGACATCAATGGCAGAATTAACGCTTCCGTTAGTATTGCGTTAGCTTGGCCGGACCCAAAAACGCTGCAAGCCGCGTTCCAAGGTCCGTCAGAAAAAAACGTTATGTGACTAACGCATGCCAAATTTGGCATGCGTCACGAGGCGTCAGACAATGCAAGTCTATGGGCGCGTTAGTATGTGCGTTATATTGCGTTTTCACTACTTAAAAACGTGTCCGTTAGACGGACTCACCTAGCGCAATGTGAACCTAGCCTTAGGCTGGGTTCACATTGCGTTCAGTGACTCTGTAAAGGTACCTTCACACGAAACGACTTTGTAACGATATCGCTAGCGATCCGTGACGTTGCAGCGTCCTCGCTAGCGATATTGTTTAGTTTGACACGCAGCAGCGATCAGGATCCTGCTGTGATGTCGCTGGTCGCTGAATAAAGTCCAGAACTTTATTTGGTCGTCCGATCGCCGTGTATCGTTGTGTTTGAAAGCAAAAGCAACGATACCAGCGATGTTTTACACTGGTAACCAGGGTAAACATCGGGTTACCAAGCGCAGGGCCGCGCTTAGTAACCAGATGTTTACCCTGGTTACCAGCGTAAAAGTAAAAAAAACAAACAGTACATACTCACCTGCGCGTCCCCCAGCGTCTGCTTCCTGACACTTACTGAGCGCCGGCCCTAAAGTGAAAGTGAAAGCACAGCTAGGGCCGGAGCTCAGTCAGTGTCAGGAAGCAGACGCTGGGGGACGCGCAGGTGAGCATGTACTGTTTGTTTTTTTTACTCTTACGCTGGTAACCAGGGTAAACATCGGGTTACTAAGCGCGGCCCTGCGCTTAGCAACCCGATGTTTACCCTGGTTACCCGGGGGCCTCGGCATCGTTGGTCGCTGGAGAGCGGTCTGTGTGACAGCTCCCCAGCGATCAAACAGCGATGCTGCAGCGATCGGCATCGTTGTCGCTATCGCTGCAGCGTCGCTTCGCGTGAAGGTACCTTTAAACGGACTACGTTACACCGTGGCATAACGCGGTGTAACGTAGTCCGTTAACGCCGCCATTGAAAGCAATGTCGGATGCATCGCTAGCGCTCGACCACAATGGGCGTGCGCTAAGGATGTGCCGTCATTGAGTGACGGACCCTGAGACACGGGCTGCAGCGTTTCCGGGTCCGTCACTGCTAGCGCAGATGGAGCTAGCAGATGCTCTATCTGCGTTAGCGCGCTGCAAACGTCGGCACTTGCGTTACAGCAGCCCGTTAGCGTATGTGATGAACGGGCTGCTGCTAACGCAGTGTGAACCTAGCCTTAGCATATAAGCACACATCAATAAACAAAGCTTAACACACTCAATGTACAGTCACTATTACAGACTTATACAGTATGTTAGATAGTATATCAGTTGGCAAGTCTGTTCTCTTGACCCACCAGACGCAAACACCCAAATTCACAAGCCAATATACAGACAAAAAGTTTTTTGCAAAAACATGGTTGTCTGGGAAATTAAGATACAATCTGGTTTCTTCACACTGCTGCATTGCCGCCACGGCCTCTGAAAAAGCCAGCTAGACTCGCAAAATGCATCAGGATACTTCTTGCTATGTCCTTCTCCTTTTTTCCCCCCCTCCTGCTTAGATCTTTGTCCATCTGCCACAGAGGCTGACCAGCCAGTGCTATGTGTTTCTTAGGGTGCAGGTAGTATCACACTGATGTATGGGTTGTTAACCCACTTGCAATCTCGATGTTGTATCTGCTGCTTGTACCCTACAGGGAGTGATTGTTACGGTATTTGTTTTTTCCTCCTTGTCTTTTCTTAATGTTGCTGGTTCAGCCTTAGGCAAAAGTTTCATCCCACTTGATAAGCATGGTTATTTCATGCATCTTTTCTATACATTTCGGTGTGCACCTTTACAGCATGCTGATGAGCGTCTAATCATGGATCCTATAGGCGCTCATTTTTGGTGTTGAGCTTATGGGCTATGGTTCATGATTCCCCAGGGACGGGGGGCATGTCAGACACCAGTAAATAAAATTGATTCTGTATGCTGACACCAAACACTATAAATGTAAAATCTTTTGTTTAGCATGTGGTGACTTGGGTGTATATCGATCCACAGTAAGGAGGAGTTTGATAGGGCTTGCAGCCCTATTATGGGCATCAATGTGTGGTTTTCTTGATTTTAATGGTTTTAGCATTGCATTCTGTATGTCAATAAACATTAATTATTTTATGTATTTGTGAGTGATCTCTGTGGCATCCTATGCCCCTTTCTTTGTTGGTCTTTGAGGAGATGTAGGGTGGTGCAGCACTGTGGAGAGGACGGGTAGGTGGTAGACAGATGAGGAGGAAATGTAGGGCATTGCAGCACTGTGGAGAGGACAGGTAGGTGTTAGACAGATAAGGAAGTGATAGGGTTGTGCAGCACTGTGGAGAGGATGGGTAGCTAGTAGACAGAGATGAGGAGATGTAAAGCAGTGCAGCACTGTGGAGAGGACGGGTAGGTGGTAGACAGATGAAGAAGTGATGTAGGGCGGTGCAGCACTGTGGAGAGGACAGGTAGGTGGTAGACAGAGATGAGGAGATGTAGGGCAGTGCAGCACTGTGGAGTGGACAGGTAGGTGATAGACAGATGAAAAGAAGATGAACAGTGGTGTAGGACTATGGAGAGGACAGGTAGGTGGTAGACAGATAAGGAAAATTTTGGGTGGTGCAGCACTGTGGAGAGGATGGGTAGGTGGTAGACAGATAACGAAGAGATAGGGTGGTGCAACACAGTGGAGAGGATGGGTAGCTAGTAAACAAAAATGAGATGTAGAGCAGTGCAGTACTGTGCAGAGGACTGGTAGGTGGTAGTCAGATAAGGAGGGATATATAGGGTGGTGCAGCACTGTGGAGAGGACGGGTAGCTGGTAGACAGAAATTAGGAGATTTAGAGCAGTGCAGCACTGTGGAGGGGACATGTAGGTGGTAGATAGAGAAGAGGAGGAGATGTAGGGCGTGGCTGCAATGTGGAGAGGACAGGTAGGTGGTAGATAGAGAGGAGGAGGAGATGTAGGGCGGTGCAGCACTCTGGAGAGGACAGGTAGGTGGTAGATAGAGAAGAGGAGGAGATGTAGGGCGTGGCTGCAATGTGGAGAGGACAGGTAGGTGGTAGATAGAGAAGAGGAGGAGATGTAGGGCGTGGCTGCAATGTGGAGAGGACAGGTAGGTGGTAGATAGAGAAGAGTAGGAGATGTAGGGTGTGGTTGCAATGTGGAGAGGACTGGTAGGTGGACAGAACTAAGGAGATGTAGGATGCTGCAGCACTGTGCAGAGGACGGGTATGTGATAGACAGTGATGAGAAGGAGATGTACAGTGGTAAAGCACTATGGAGATGACAGGTAGGGTGCTAGACAAAGATGAGGAGGAGATATAGGAAGGTGCAGAATTGTGGAGAGGATGGATAGGTGGTACAGATAAGGAGGAGATATATGGTGCTGCAGCACTGTGGAGAGGACAGTTATGTGGTAGACAGAGATAAGGAGGAGATGTAGGGCAGTGCAGCACTGTTTAGAGGATGGGTAAGTGGTAGACAGAGATAAGGTGGAGATGTAGGGTGGTGCAGCACTGTGGAGAAGACAGGTAGGTGATAGACAGTGATGAGAAGGAGATGTAGGATGGTGAAGCACTATGGAGAGGACAGGTAGGGTGGCACACAGATGAGGAGTACATGTAGGGTGGTGCAGCATTGTGGAGAGGACGGGTAGCTGGTAGATAGAGATGAGTAGGAGATGTAGGGCGGTGCAGCACTCTGGAGAGGACAGGTAGGTGGTGGACAGAGATGAGGAGGAGATGTAGGGCGGTGCAGCACTGTGGAGAGGACGGGAAGGTTTTAGACAGACAAGGAGGAGATGTAGGGCAGTGCAGCACTGTGGAGAGGACGGGTAGGTGGTAGACAGACGAGGAGGAGATGTAGGGCAGTGCAGCACTGTGGAGAGGAAAGCTAGGGTTATTGTAATTCTAATAAAACTTTTTTGATTTATTGTAAAAATGTTGCCTGTCTGTGATTTTGGATAAAATGTGAATCGTCGAGTGAATGGTCACAATACGTTGTGCACATAGACAGTGTTAGTACCCTTTATTAATGCAGAAGGAGCACACCAATATAACTGGTTTTATCTTCAAGAACAAATACAAGCTGAATAGCGGTGGTTCAATAGCTGTGTCTGCCTTGCTTGTAGAGTAAAGGTACCTTCACACTACGATATCGCTAGCGATCCTTGATGTTGCAGCATCCTGGCTAGCGATATCGTTGTGTTTGACAGGCAGCAGCGATCAGGATCCTGCTGTGCCATCGTTGGTCGGAGAAGAAAGTCCAGAACTTTATTTCGTCGCTGGATCTCCCGTAGACATCGCTGAATCGGTGTGTGTGACACCGATCCAGTGATGTCTTCACTGGTAACCAGGGTAAACATCGGGTTACTAAGCGCAGGGCCGCGCTTAGTAACCCGATGTTTACCCTGGTTACCAGCGTAAATGTAAAAAAAAAAAACACATTCACATTCCGGTGCCCGGCGTCCGCTTCCCTGCACTCCTCCTGCATCCTGTGTAAGTGCCGGCCGTAAAGCAGAGTGGTGCCGTCACCGCTCTGCTCTGTGGGAGATGTTCGGCGCTGACACAGGATGCAGGAGGAGTGCAGGGAAGCGGACACCGGAATGTGAGTATGTGGGGTTTTTTTTTACATTTACGCTGGTAACCAGGGTAAACATCGGGTTACTAAGCGCGGCCCTGCGCTTAGTAACCCGATGTTTACCCTGGTTACCAGGGGACTTCGGCGTCGCTGGAGAGCTGTCTGTGTGACAGCTCTCCAGCGACCACACAACGACTAAACAGCGACGCTGCAGCGATCGGCATCGTTGTCTGTATCGCTGCAGCGTCGCTTAGTGTGAAGGTACCTTAAGAGAGAGGACCCCACTGACCATAAGAGCTTACACTCTACAGGAGAGAGAGGACCCCACTGACCAAAAGAGCTTACACTCTACAGGAGAGAGGACCCCACGGACCATGAGAGAATACACACTACAGGAGAGGGAGGACCCCACTGACCATAAGAGCTTACACTCTACAGGAGAGAGAGAGAGAGGACCCCACTGATCATAAGAGCTTACACTCTACAGGAGAGAGAGAGAGGACCCCACTGACCATAAGAGCTTACACTCTACAGGAGAGAGAGAGGACCCCACTGACCATAAGAGCTTACACTCTACATGAGAGAGAGAGAGGACCCCACTGACCATAAGAGCTTACACTCTACATGAGAGAGAGAGGACCCCACTGATCATAAGAGCTTACACTCTACAGGAGAGAGAGGACCCCACTGACCATAAGAGCTTACACTACAGGAGAGAGAGGACCCCAATGACCATAAGAGCTTGCAACCTACAGGAGAGAGAAGACCCCACTGATCGTAAGAGCTTACACTCTACAGGAGAGAGAGGACCCCGCTGATCATAAGAGCTTACACTCTACAGCAGAGAGAAAGCATCCCACTGATCATAAGAGCTTACACTCTACAGGAGGGAGAGGACCCCACTAACCATAAGAGCTTACACTCTACAGGAGGGAGAGGACCCCACTGACCATAAGAGCTTACACTCTACAGGAGAGAGAGGATCCCTCTGACCATAAGAGCTTACACTCTACAGGAGGGAGAGGACCCCACTGACCATAAGAGCTTACACTCTACAGGAGAGAGAGAACCCCACTGATCATAAGAGCTTACACTCTACAGGAGAGAGAGGACCCCACTGACCATAAGAGCTTACATTCTACAGGAGAGAGGACCTCACTGACCATAAGAGCTTACACTCTACAGGAGAGAGAGGACCCCACTGATCATAAGAGCTTACACTCTACAGGAGAGAGAGAGGACCCCGCTGACCATAAGAGCTTACACTCTACAGGAAAGAGAGGACCCCACTGACCATAAGAGCTTACACTCTTCAGCAGAGAGAGATGATCCCACTGATCATAAGAGCTTACACTCTACAGGAGAGAGAGGACCCCACTGACCATAAAAGCTTACACTACAGGAGAGAGAGAGGACCCCAATGACCAAAAGAGCTTGCAACCTACAGGAGAGAGAAGACCCCACTGATCGTAAGAGCTTACAGTCTACAGGAGAGAGGACCCCAATGTCCATAAGAGCTTGCAACCTACTGGAGAGAGAGGACCCCACTGACCATAAGAGCTTACACTCTACAGGAGAGAGAGAGGACCCCACTGACCATATGAGCTTACACTCTACAAGAGAGAGGACCCCACTGACCATAAGAGCTTACACTCTACAGGAGAGAGGACCCCACTGACCATAAGAGCTTACACTCTACAGGAGAGTGAGGACCCCACTGACCATAAGAGCTTACACTCTACAGGAGAGAGAGGACCCCACTGACCATAAGAGCTTACACTCTACAGGAGAGAGAGAGGACCCCACTGACCAAAAGAGCTTACACTCTACAGGAGAGAGGACCCCACGGACCATGAGAGAATACACACTACAGGAGAGGGAGGACCCCACTGACCATAAGAGCTTACACTCTACAGGAGAGAGAGAGAGAGGACCCCACTGATCATAAGAGCTTACACTCTACAGGAGAGAGAGAGAGGACCCCACTGACCATAAGAGCTTACACTCTACAGGAGAGAGAGGACCCCACTGACCATAAGAGCTTACACTCTACATGAGAGAGAGAGAGGACCCCACTGATCATAAGAGCTTACACTCTACAGGAGAGAGAGGACCCCACTGACCATAAGAGCTTACACTCTACAGGAGAGAGAGAGAGAGCCCAACTGACCATAAGAGGTTACACTCTACAGGAGAGAGAGGATCCCTCTGACCATAAGAGCTTACACTCTACAGGAAAGAGAGGACCTCACTGACCATAAGAGCTTACACT
This sequence comes from Ranitomeya variabilis, assembly GCF_051348905.1. Lineage (NCBI taxonomy): Eukaryota > Metazoa > Chordata > Amphibia > Anura > Dendrobatidae > Ranitomeya > Ranitomeya variabilis. The sequence goes on along the minus strand of NC_135233.1, from coordinate 621,504,762 downwards.
CTACAGGAGAGAGGACCCCACTGACCATAAGAGAATACACTCTACAGGAGAGATAGGACCCCACTGACCATAAGAGCTTACATTCTACAGGAGAGAGGACCTCACTGACCATAAGAGCTTACACTCTACAGGAGAGAGAGGACCCCACTGATCATAGGAGCTTACACTCTACAGGAGAGAGAGAGGACCCCACTGATCATAGGAGCTTACACTCTACAGGAGAGAGAGAGGACCCCACTGATCATAAGAGCTTACACTACAGGAAAGAGAGGTCCCCACTGACCATAAGAGCTTACACTCTACAGGAGAGAGAGAGGACCCCACTGACCATAAGAGCTTACAGTCTACAGGAGAGAGAGAGGACCCCACTGACCATAAGAGCTTACACTCTACATGAGAGAGAGGACCCCACTGACCATAAGAGCTTACACTACAGGAGAGAGAGAGGACCCCAATGACCATAAGAGCTTGCAACCTACAGGAGAGAGAAGACCCCACTGATCGTAAGAGCTTACACTCTACAGGAGAGAGAGGACCCCGCTGATCATAAGAGCTTACACTCTACAGCAGAGAGAAAGCATCCCACTGATCATAAGAGCTTACACTCTACAGGAGGGAGAGGACCCCACTAACCATAAGAGCTTACACTCTACAGGAGGGAGAGGACCCCACTGACCATAAGAGCTTACACTCTACAGGAGAGAGAGGATCCCTCTGACCATAAGAGCTTACACTACAGGAGGGAGAGGACCCCACTGACCATAAGAGCTTACACTCTACAGGAGAGAGAGGACCCCACTGACCATAAGAGCTTACATTCTACAGGAGAGAGGACCTCACTGACCATAAGAGCTTACACTCTACAGGAGAGAGAGGACCCCACTGATCATAAGAGCTTACACTCTACAGGAGAGAGAGAGGACCCCGCTGACCATAAGAGCTTACGCTCTACAGGAAAGAGAGGACCCCACTGACCATAAGAGCTTACACTCTTCAGCAGAGAGAGATGATCCCACTGATCATAAGAGCTTACACTCTACAGGAGAGAGAGGACCCCACTGACCATAAGAGCTTACACTACAGGAGAGAGAGAGGACCCCAATGACCAAAAGAGCTTGCAACCTACAGGAGAGAGAAGACCCCACTGATCGTAAGAGCTTACAGTCTACAGGAGAGAGGACCCCAATGTCCATAAGAGCTTGCAACCTACTGGAGAGAGAGGACCCCACTGACCATAAGAGCTTACACTCTACAGGAGAGAGGACCCCACTGACCATAAGAGCTTACACTCTACAGGAGAGAGAGAGGACCCCACTGACCATATGAGCTTACACTCTACAGGAGAGAGGACCCCACTGACCATAAGAGCTTACACTCTACAGGAGAGAGGACCCCACTGACCATAAGAGCTTACACTCTACAGGAGAGTGAGGACCCCACTGACCATAAGAGCTTACACTCTACAGGAGAGAGAGGACCCCACTGACCATAAGAGCTTACACTCTACAGGAGAGAGAGGACCCCACTGACCATAAGAGCTTACACTCTACAGGAGAGAGGACCCCACTGACCATAAGAGCTTACACTCTACAGGAGATAGAGGACCCCACTGATCATGAGAGCTTACACTCTACAGGAGAGAGAGGACCTCACTGACCATAAGAGCTTACACTCTACAGGAGAGAGGACCCCACTGACCATAAGAGCTTACACTCTACAGGAGAGAGAGGACCCCACTGACCATAAGAGCTTACACTCTACAGGAGAGAGAGGACCCCACTGACCATAAGAGCTTACACTCTACAGGAGATAGAGGACCCCACTGACCATAAGAGCTTACACTCTACAGGAGAGAGTACCCCACTGACCATAAGAGCTTACACTCTACAGGAGAGAGAGGACCCCACTGATCATGAGAGCTTACACTCTACAGGAGAGAGGACCCCACTGATCATAAGAGCTTACACTCTACAGGAAAGAGAGGACCCCACTGACCATAAGAGCTTACACTCTACAGGAGAGAGAGGACCCCACTGATCATAAGAGCTTACACTCTACAGGAGAGAGGACCCCACTGACCATAAGAGCTTACACTCTACAGGAGAGAGGACCCCACTGACCATAAGAGCTTACACTCTACAGGAAAGAGAGGACCCCACTGACCATAGGATCATTCCATGTCAAGTGGACCAGTGGTCCCCACTCGACCTTCTCCGATTTTGCTGAAAATTTATAAGGATGTACATGTATGTTTGAAAAGAGGTTCTGTAAATTTTTAGGGCCAGATCTCAAATACATTGGGCACTGTTGACCTTTCACTGGAGGTTCCACCAAGCCTGCGGCTTCAGCTAAGAGGATTTTGCAAACTTTGGCACATAGCCATTAGAGTTCTATACTGGCTATGATGCTGAAATTTGGCATACTAGCTCAACTTTTGCTGCTAAACACGATAAAATTATTACCGGCTATGACAAAACAATATTTCGGCCGCAATTTTGTGTCAAAGTAGCTTGAAAAACGCGTCGCATAATTTATGCCAAACTTTGCCCATATATAACTCAAGACCAAAAACCAATAGTAACTGGTGCTTTGCCCTGTACACCAAACATCTACATGACTTTGCATTGCTGCAATATCACGGTCAAAGCATATGTATTTGTGGAAATATTCACACCCACATTTAATGAAAAACGTAAAAAAAACGAATTTTACCTATTTTTAGGTCAAATTTCTCAAAAAGGGTACCCCTAAAATATATTAATTCTGATATCATTAGAAAGAGCTTGTTTTTCTCTACAAGGATCATTGGTTTTTTTTTTGGAGTCTCTCAGTTTAAGAAATGAAAAATGCCAGTGAACATGGTGTTATTTATTAATACGCAATGAATGGTAACTGCACTATTCAAACCCTTGCGATGGTCCATGGTGGTTATACCACAACCAGTTCCCTAAGAATTGGTATTATAATCCTATTAAGAATTGTAATAATGCTGTCTTTCAAGAATTGGCAGCCCCATCGCCTAGGAGCCATGGCCGATAGCCGTGCAAGGCGAGCCTCGGGCGGTCTCTTTATCGCAGGTTCCGAAGCCTGAGGGTGGGTGTCTTTGCCTAGGATCCCAAGTCTAATATTGGGTATCTTTTGTTGGTTCCCAAGCCATAATGTTCAGTCTATGTGGTCTGGAATTGTTGCTGAATTTGCAACATAATCGGTTCAGAGAAGCTGTATTGTCGGCCCATTGCTGTTGCAGCTGGTGCTGGAATTATTGCAATGATTGACTGCTCGGGAATCCAGCATGTATCATTTCTCACAGGCCAGTGAAAGAAGCTAGCTGGTCCATGAGGATGCATAAAATTTATTAATGCATCATGCTCGTCAACTGAAATTTCAGAAATATTTCCAATCCACCAGTTCCTATCGTAAATGCAGGCAATGTATTGCCCTGGCTGGAGGTTTGCAATTGGCACAAAAGGCATTTCTGATCTGACAGATCTATCTACATGGGCAATGAAAGATGATGGGTCATTTGACACCCTTGAAATGCGAATCTTTTTGTCATCAATTGGCACAAACTGGTGATTTTCTCTTGTTCCAGCAATTGTATGTCCATCTTTGAACCTTTCCTCTTGAACTACCCGTATTTCGTCAATTTTTTCTTTTGGAACAAAAAAAAAAAAACTTGATTCCATGCAGTTGCTCGTTGCAAAAGTTGAATAAATCCACCGGGGTCAGTATTTGGTTTTCAGTTGGGCGTTGAAGACTGGCACGAGCTGCCAACCTCTTTGCTGTTCCTCCAATCCCATCACAGGGCGACTTTCGATGACTGGTACCAACAAAAATTCCATTCAGCGCTGATATTGAAATCAGCATTGTGGTGGCACAAGTTGAGAAAATTTTTTAAATTTTTGTACTGTGCTGCAGATCCATCGCTGAAGTAGTGGATATGACGAATCCCATAGATGAGAGTCTTGAGATACTCCACAATTACTGTTAAGAAAGTGTGGACTGCAACTGTGTCATGTCGTGAGCAATCACTGATTATGCACAAGCTGATGTTCTGCGCAGCTTCACCATTTAACTCCTTGAAGTAAATTACAAATGGGTGTACTGTAGCTTGACTATTTTCCCAGTGGAAACCTTGAATGGCATCTTGGACAATAAATGAGTAATTTTCAGCAAAGTCCATAAGGATCACAAGCTTTCCAGGTCTCAGATTTTCCTTCAACGATTTCAGATAGCAACTTTGATGCTTGGCGATGTAGTGATGGCTACAAAGTTTAGAAATTTTCAAAACCAATTCTTCAATGAAATCTTCTATAGTCAGTTGTTTGGTATCAAGCGTGTCTCGATCAGTGTGAATCCATTGTTTGAACTCAATAATAACTTTAATTGTGGAGTATCTCAAGACTCTCATCTATGGGATTCGTCAAATCCACTACTTCAGCGATGGATCTGCAGCCCAGTACAAAAATTTCAAAAATGTTCTCAACTTGTGCCACCACAATTCTGATTTCAATATCAGCGCTGAATGGAATTTTTGTTGGTACCAGTCATTGAAAGTCGCCCTGTGATGGGATTGGAGGGACAGCAAAGAGGTTAGCAGCTCGTGCCAGTCTTCAACGCCCAACTGAAAACCAAATACTGACCCCGGTGGATTTATTCAACTTTTGCAACGAGCAACTGCATGGAATCAAGTTTTTTTTTTTTGTTCCAAAAGAAAAAAATTGACGCAATACGGGTAGTTCAAGAGGAAAGGTTCAAAGATGGACATACAATTGCTGGAACAAGAGAAAATCACCAGTTTGTGCCAATTGATGACAAAAAGATTCGCATTTCAAGGGTGTCAAATGACCCATCATCTTTCATTGCCCATGTAGATAGATCTGTCAGATCAGAAATGCCTTTTGTGCCAATTGCAAACCCCCAGCCATCGGCTCCTAGGCGATGGGGCTGCCAATTCTCGAAAGACAGCATTATTACAATTCTTAATAGGATTATAATACCAATTCTTAGGGAATTGGTTGTGGTATAACCACCATGGACCAATGCAAGGGTTTGAATAGTGCAGTTACCATTCATTGCGTATTAATAAATAACACCATGTTCAGTGGCATTTTTCATTTCTTAAACTGAGAGACTCAAAAAAAAAAAAAAAACAATGATCCTTGTAGAGAAAAATGTGCTCTTTCTAATGATGTAAGAATTAATATTTTTTAGGGTTACCCTTTTTGAGAAATTTGACCTAAAAATAGGTAAAATTCGTTTTTTTAAAGTTTTTCATCATATGTGGGTGTGAATATTTCCACAAATACATATGCTTTGACCGTGATATTGCAGCAATGCAAAGTCATGTAGATGTTTGGTGTACAGTGCAAAGCACCAGTTACTATTGGTTTTTGGTCTTGAGTTATATATGGGCAAAGTTTGGCATAAATTTTATGTGACGCGTTTTTCAAGCTACTTTGACACAAAATTGCGGCCAAAATATTGTTTTGTCATAGCCGGTAATAATTTTATCGTGTTTAGCAGCAAAAGTTGAGCTAGTATGCCAAATTTCAGCATCATAGCCAGTATAGAACTCTAATGGCTATGTGCCAAAGTTTGCAAAATCCTCTTAGCTGAAGCCGCAGGCTTGGTGGAACCTCCAGTGAAAGGTCAAGTGCCCAATGTATTTGAGATCTGGCCCTAAAAATTTACAGAACCTCTTTTCAAACATACATGTACATCCTTATAAATTTTCAGCAAAATCGGAGAAGGTCGAGTGGGGACGATTTTTTAAAACTGGTCCACTTGATGTGGAATGACCCCATAAGAGCTTACACTCTACAGGTTAGAAAGGACCCCACTGACCATAAGAGCTTACACTCTACAGGAGAGAGGACCCCACTGATCATAAGAGCTTACACTCTACAGGAGAGAGGATCCCACTGACCATAAGAGCTTACACTCTACAGGAGAGAGAGGACCCCACTGACCATAAGATCTTACACTCTACAGGAGAGAGAGAGCCCCACAGACCATAAGAGCTTACACGCTACAGGAGAGAGAGGACCCTGCTGACCATAAGAGCTTACACTCTACAGGAAAGAGAGGACCCCACTGACCATAAGAGCTTACACTCTACAGCAAAGAGAGAGGACCCCACTGACCATAAGAGCTTACACTCTACAGGACAGAGAGGACCCCACTGACCATAAGAGCTTACACTCTACAGGAGAGAGAGGACCCCACTGACCATAAGAGCTTGCACTCTACAGGAGAGAGAGGGGACCCCACTGACCATAAGAGCTTACACTCTACGGGAGAGAGAGGACCTCACTGACCATAAGAGGTTACACTCTACGAGAGAGAGAAAGTGAACACTAAAATCCCACATCCTAGATATCACTGAATGAAATATTCCAGCTGTAAATCTTTATTCATTACATAGTGGAACGTGTTGAGAACAATAAAACCTAAAAATGATCAACGTAAATCACAACTAATATCCCATGGAGGTCTGAAGTTGGAATGATGCTCAAAATCAAAGTGGAAAATGAAGTAACTCGCTGATTCAACTTCAGTGGAAATGCCTCAAGACAAGGAAATGATGCTCAGTAGTGTGTGTGGCCTCCACGTGCCTGTATGATCTCCCTACAACGCCTGGTCATGCTCCTGATGAGGCGACGGATGGTCTCCTGAGGGATCTCCTCTCAGACCTGGAGAAAAGCATCCGCCAACTCCTGGACACTGTATGGTGCAACGTGACGTTGGTGGATGGAGCGAGACATGATGTCCCAGATGTGTTCAATCGGATTCAGGTCTGGCGAACGGGCGGGCCAGTCCATTGCTTCAGTGCCTTCATCTTGCAGGAACTGCTGACACTCCAGCCACATGAGGTCTGGCATTGTCCTGCATTAGGAGGAACCCAGGGACAACTGCACCAGCATATGGTCTCGCACAGCGTCTGAGGATCTCATCTCGGTACCTAGTGGCAGTCAGGCTACCTCTGGCGAGCACATGGAGAGCTGTGCGGCCCTCCAAAGAAATGCCACCCCACACCATTACTGACCCACTGCCAAACCGGTCATGCTGAAGGATGTTGCAGGCAGCAAATCGCTCTCCACGGCGTCTCCAGAATCTGTCACATGTGCTCAGTGTGAACCTGCTTTCATCTGTGAAGAGCACAGGGCACCAGTTTTGAATTTGCCAATCCTGGTGTTCTCTGGCAATTGCCAAGCGTTCTGCACGGTGTTGAGCTGTGAGCACAACCCCCATCTGTGGACGTCAGGCACACAGACCATCCTTATGGAGTTGCATTTGTGGCCTGCTGGAGGTCATTTTGCAGGGCTCTGACAGTGCTCCTCCTGTTCCCCCTTGCACAAAGGCTGAGGTATCGGTCCTGCTGCTGGGTTGTTGCCCTCCTACGGCCCCCTCCACGTCTCCTGGTGTACTGGCCTGTCTCCTGGTAGCGCCTCCAGCCTCTGGACACTACGCTGACAGACACAGCAAACCTTCTTGCCACAGCTCGCATTGATGTGCCATCCTGGATGAGCTGCACTACCTGAGCCACTTGTGTGGGTTGTAGAGTCCATCTCATGCTACCACAAGTGTGAAAGCACAACCAACATTCAAAAGTGACCAAAACATCAGCCAGAAAGCATTGGTACTGAGATGTGGTCTGTGGTCCCCACCTGCAGAACCAGTCCTTTATTGAGGGGGTCTTGATAATTGCCAATAATTTCCATCTGTTGTCTATTCCATTTGCACAACAACATGTGAAATTGATTGTCAATCAGCGTTGCTTCCTAAGTGGACAGTTTGTTTTCACAGAAGTTTGATTTACTTGGAGTTAGATTCTGTTGTTTGTGTTCCCTTTACTTTTTTGAGCAGTGTGTGTGTGTGTGTGTGTGTGTGTGTGTGTGTGTGTGTGTGTGTGTGTGTGTGTGTGTGTATATATATATATATATATATATATATATATATCTGTTTAGTATACTTATGAATGTTGTGTATGTTATTTATATTACACTGTACACCCCCTTATTATTTTTAGTCTCAGGTAATTTGTTCTAGTTTTGTCCACAACAAATCTATTTGTCTTATTTCCCTTATTCATATTCATTATTTTCCTATTCACCTTTTTATTCATAATTTTGTGGTGCTTATTCACTGCCTATTTATATTTCTATCACTGCAATCAGATATTATGTCGACTTATTGTATTTTCAATATTTCTATCACGCAATATCCCATTCACAATTGCCTTCCGGTGACATCTTATGCATACTGTCAGTACTTTTCTGCTCTGTGCGCATGCGCATCGGCGCTCCGTTGCTTGGCATTGCCACGTCATCTTGTGTCGGCTCTGGGAGGGCTTGCGTTCTTGGTCCCGCTCATGTGTTCCTCCTGTGGGCCTGGCCGAGTGATGTGGACTCTCCTATCCGTTGACGCTCTCGGCGATTCTGTGCCGCTGATTGTACAGTGTCACGTCCTCTGCATACACCTGCCTAGATTAGCGTCCTGCATACATATAAGGGTCACATTTCGTCATGATACCAGACCCTCGGAAGAAGGCACTGCGCCGAAACGCGCGTTGGGGCGTGTGGCACCACGGTTCTTCAGGTAAATCCTTTGGCACATTTTTACCCTGGCTTTATGGTCATTGCTCTACTTTACCACTGTGGTTAGTTGACTGTTGTGGATTCTGTTTGTGGGCTCCCTCTGGTGGTTACTGCTGGTACTGGGTGACTTTGGTGGGTTGCGGCCTTTGGTTTCCACCTGTCCATCAGTGGCTGGGTGTTTCCTATTTTACCTGGCCTTTCTGTCATTCCCTTGCCGGCTATCAATGTATTCAGATGTGCTCTGTTTGGTTCCTGCCTACCTGCTCCCAGATCTTTCAGGATAAGCTAAGTGCTGATTTTCAGTTGTTTGGGTTTTTTGTCCAGCTTGCTTATTATGTCTCTATGCTAGCTGGTAGCTCTAGTGGACTGAGGTTCTCCCCATGTGCCATGAGTTGGCACATGGGTTCTTGTAATCTCAGGATGGTTTTTTTGATTAGGGTTTTTTGCTGACCGCTCAGTCCCCTTTTGTATCGTTCTGCTTTCTAGTTTACAGCGGGCCTCAATTTGCTAAAACTATATATATCATCTCTATGTGTGTGCCTTCCTCTCATTTCACCGTCAATACATGTGGGGGGCAACTATATCTTTTGGGGTTCATTCCTCTAGAGGCAAGTGAGGTCTTTATTTTCTCTGCAGTGCTAGTTAGCTCTTAGGCTGGTGCGTGGCGTCTAGAACCAACGTAGGCACGCTCCCTGGCTATCTCTAGTTGCGTTTGTCAGGCGTAGGGCAGCGGTCAGCCCAGGTTCCATCACCCTAGAGCTCGTCCGTAATATATTTGTACTTTGCTTGTCCTGTGCTATCCCTAGCCATTGGGATTCATGACAGTATAGCCGGCCCACAAAGTGTTAATTGTTTGGGCTGAAGCAGGAGAAAGAGAAGTGTTTAAGGGAAATTTTTTTTTTTTTTTTTTTTCCCCTTCAGAGTTTTGCTGCCTAGCCCTTAATTGCTGTCTAGCTGCTTCTTACCTCCTCTTAACCCTTGAATGGCTCTGATCTTAGCTGTTTAACATGGATGTCCAGAGTTTGGCTTCCAGCCTGAGTAATCTCGCGGCAAAAGTTCAAAACATACAGGATTTTGTTGTTCACACTCCCATGTCTGAACCTAGAATTCCTATTCCAGAGTTCTTTTCTGGAGATAGATCTACCTTCCTGAATTTCAGGAACAATTGTAAATTGTTTCTTTCTTTAACCCCTTCCCGACCCATGACGCCACATAGGCGTCATGAAAACCCGTGCCAATCCGACCCATGACGCCTATGTGGCGTCATGGAATGATCGCGTCCCTGCAGATCGGGTGAAGGGGTTAACTCCTATTTTACCCGATCTGCAGGGAGAGGGGGAGTGGTACTTCAGCCCAGGGGGGGTGGCTTCACCCCCCCGTGGCTACGATCGCTCTGATTGGCTGTTGAAAGTGAAACTGCCAATCAGAGCGATTTGTAATATTTCACCTAAAAAACTGGTGAAATATTACAATCCAGCCATGGCCGATGCTGCAATATCATCGGCCATGGCTGGAAACACTAATGTGACCCCCCCCCACCCCACCGATCGCCCCCCCAGTGCTCCGTTATAGGGTCCGGTCCCCTCCGTCCGCCTGCCGGCTCCCCCGTCCTGCTGTCCGCTCGCCCGTCCTCCTGCCCGCTCCCCCCCTGCTCCTATGTCACCCCCCCCGTGCTCCGACGCCCCCCCCGTGCCCCGATCTCCCCCCCCTTATACTTACCGAGGCTCCCGGTCCCCGTCCGCCTCCATCATGGGCGCCGCCATCTTCCAAAATGGCGGGCGCATGCTCAGTGCGCCCGCCGGCCGGCAGATTCATTAGAGGTACATTTTGATCGCTGTGGTAGGTTCTATCACAGCGATCAAAATAAAAAAATAATAAATAAACCCCCCCCTTTATCACCCCCATAGGTAGGGACAATAATAAAATAAAGAAAATATTTTTTTTTCTTTTTCCACTAGGGTTAGGGTTAGAACTAGGGTTAGAACTAGGGGTAGGGTTAGGGTTACGGGTAGGGTTAGGGTTAGGGGTAGGGTTATGGCATGTGCACACAGAGCGGATCGGCCGCGGATCCGCAGCGGATCGGCCGCGGATCCGCAGCGGATCGGCAGCGGATCGGCAGCGGATCGGCAGCGGATCCGCAGCGGATTGGCAGCGGATTGGCAGCGGATCCGCAGCGGATCGGCCGCGGATCGGCAGCGGATCCGCAGCGGATCGGCAGCGGATCCGCAGCGGATCGGCAGCGGATCGGCCGCGGATTGGCAGCGGATCCGCAGCGGATGGGCAGCGGATTGGCAGCGGATCCGCAGCGGATCGGCCGCGGATCGGCAGCGGATCGGCCGCGGATTGGCAGCGGATCCGCAGCGGATCGGCAGCGGATCCGCAGCGGATCGGCAGCGGATTGGCCGCGGATCCGCAGCGGATTGGCAGCGGATTGGCCGCGGATCCGCAGCGGATTGGCCGCTGCGAATTCGAAGCAGTTTTCCATCAGGTTTACAGTACCATGTACACCTAAGGAAAACCAAATCCGCTGGTAGGGTTAGGGTTAGGGGTAGGGTTATGGCATGTGCACACAGAGCGGATCGGCCGCGGATCCGCAGCGGATCGGCCGCGGATCGGCAGCGGATCCGCAGCGGATCGGCCGCGGATTGGCAGCGGATCCGCAGCGGATTGGCAGCGGATCCGCAGCGGATCGGCAGCGGATCCGCAGCGGATCCGCAGCGGATCGGCCGCGGATCCGCAGCGGATCCGCAGCGGATTGGCCGCGGATCCGCAGCGGATTGGCAGCGGATTGGCCGCGGATCCGCAGCGGATTGGCCGCTGCGAATTCGAAGCAGTTTTCCATCAGGTTTACAGTACCATGTACACCTAAGGAAAACCAAATCCGCTGTGCCCATGGTGCGGAAAATTCCGTGCAGAAACGCTGCGTTGTATTTTCCGCAGCATGTCAATTCTTTGTGCGGATTCCGCAGCGTTTTACACCTGTTCCTCAATAGGAATCCGCAGGTGAAATCTGCACAAAAAAACACTGGAAATCTGCTGTAAATCCGCAGGTAAAACGCAGTGCCTTTTACCTGCAGATTTTTCAAAAATCATGAGGAAAAATCTCACACGAATCCGCAACGTGGGCACATAGCCTTAGGGTTAGGGTTGGAATTAGAGTTAGGGTTGGAATTAGGGCTAGGGTTTGAAATAGGGTTAAGATTAGGCTTGTGGTTAGGGTTACGGATAGGGTTAGGGGTGTGTTGGGGTTACAGTTGTGGTTAGGGTTGGGATTAGGGTTACGGTTGGGATTAGGGTTAGGATTAGGGTTGGAATTAGGGTTACGGGTGTGTTGCGGTTAGGGTTGTGGTTAGGGGTGTGTTGGGGTTAAGGTTGTGATTAGGGTTATGGCTACAGTTGGGATTAGGATTAGGGGTGTGTTGGGGTTAGTGTTGAAGTTAGAATTGAGGGGTTTCCACTGTTTAGGCACATCAGGGGTCTCCAAACGCAACATGGCGCCACCATTGATTCCAGCCAATCTTGCGTTCAAAAAGTCAAATGGTGCTCCCGCCCTTCCAAGCCCCGACGTGCGCCCAAACAGTGGTTTACCCCCACATTTGGGGTACCAGCGTACTCAGGACAAACTGGGCAACAACTGCTGGGGTCTAATTTCTCCTGTTACCCTTGCAAAAATAAAAAATTACTTGCTAAAACATAATTTTTGAGGAAAGAACAATTATTTTTTATTTTCACGGCTCTGCGTTATAAACTTCTGTGAAGCACTTGGGGGTTGAAAGTGCTCACCACACATCTAGATAAGTTCCTTCGGGGGTCTAGTTTCCAAAATGGGGTCACTTGTGGGGTGTTTCTACTGTTTAGGTACATCAGGGGCTCTGCAAATGCAATGTGACGCCCGCAGACCATTCCATCAAAGTCTGCATTTCAAATGTCACTACTTCCCTTCCGAGCCCTGACGTGTGCCCAAACAGTGGTTTACCCCCACATATGGGGTATCAGCGTACTCACAACAAACTGGGCAACAAATATTGGGGTCCAAATTCTCCTGTTACCCTTGTGAAAATAAAAAATTGCTTGCTAAAACATCTTTTTTGAGGAAAGAAAAATGATTTTTTATTTTCACGGCTCTGCGTTGTAAACTTCTGTGAAGCACTTGGGGGTTGAACGTGCTCACCACACATCTAGATAAGTTCCTTGGGGGGTCTAGTTTCCAAAATGGGGTCACTTGTGGGGGGTTTCTACTGTTTAGGCATATCAGGGGCTCTGCAAACGCAACCTGACGCCCGCAGAGCATTCCATCAAAGTCTGCATTTCAAAACGTCACTACTTCCCTTCCGAACCCCGACGTGTGCCAAAACAGTGGTTTACCCCCACATATGGGGTATCAGCGTACTCACAACAAACTGGGCAACAAATATTGGGGTCCAAATTCTCCTGTTACCCTTGTGAAAATAAAAAATTGCTTGCTAAAACATCTTTTTTGAGGAAAGAAAAATGATTTTTTATTTTCACGGCTCTGCGTTGTAAACTTCTGTGAAGCACTTGGGGGTTGAACGTGCTCACCACACATCTAGATAAGTTCCTTGGGGGGTCTAGTTTCCAAAATGGGGTCACTTGTGGGGGGTTTCTACTGTTTAGGCATATCAGGGGCTCTGCAAACGCAACCTGACGCCCGCAGAGCATTCCATCAAAGTCTGCATTTCAAAACGTCACTACTTCCCTTCCGAACCCCGACGTGTGCCAAAACAGTGGTTTACCCCCACATATGGGGTATCAGCGTACTCAGGAGAAACTGGACAACAACTTTTGGGGTCCAATTTCTCCTGTTACTCTTGCAAAAATAAAAAAATTCTGGGCTAAAAAAATATTTTTGAGGAAAGGAAACACATTTTTTATTTTCACGGCTCTGCGTTATAAACTTCTGTGAAGCACTTGGGGGTTCAAAGTGCTCACTACACATCTAGATAAGTTCCCTTGGGGGTCTAGTTTCCAAAATGGAGTCAATTGTGGGGAGTTCCTACTGTTTAGGCACATCAGGGGCTCTGCAAACGCAACCTGACGCCCGCAGAGCATTCCATCAAAGTCTGCATTTCAAAACGTCACTACTTCCCTTCCGAACCCTGACGTGTGCCAAAACAGTGGTTTACCCCCACATATGGGGTATCAGCGTACTCAGGAGAAACTGGACAACAACTTTTGGGGTCCAATTTCTCCTGTTACCCTTGGGAAAATAAAAAATTGTGGGCTAAAAAATCATTTTTGAGAAAAGAAAAATTATTTTTTATTTTCATGGCTCTGCGTTATAAACTTCTGTGAAGCACTTGGGGGTTCAAAGTGCTCACCACACATCTAGATTAGTTCCTTGGGAGGTCTAGTTTCCAAAATGGGGTCACTTGTGCGGGAGCTCCAATGTTTAGGCACACAGGGGCTCTCCAAACGCGACATGGTGTCCGCTAATGATTGGAGCTAATTTTCCATTCAAAAAGCCAAATGGCGTGCCTTCCCTTCCGAGCCCTGCCGTGCGCCCAAACAGTGGTTTACCCCCACATATGGGGTATCATCGTACTCAGAACAAACTGGACAAAAACATTTGGGGTCCAATTTCTCCTATTACCCTTGGGAAAATAAAAAATTCTGGGCTAAAAATCATTTTTGAGGAAAGAAAAATTATTTTTTTATTTTCACGGCTCTGCGTTATAAACTTCTGTGAAGCACCTGGGGGTTATAAGTGCTCACTATGCATCTAGATAAGTTTCTTGGGGGGTCTAGTTTCCAAAATGGGGTCACTTGTAGGGGAGCTCCAATGTTTAGGCACACAGGGGCTCTCCAAACGCGACATGGTGTCCGCTAACGATTGGAGCTAATTTTCCATTCAAAAAGTCAAATGGCACGCCTCCCCTTCCGAGCCTTGCCGTGCACCCAAACAGTGGTTTACCCCCACATATGAGGTATCGGCATACTCAGGAGAAATTGCCCAACAAATTTTAGGATCCATTTTATCCTGTTGCCCATGTGAAAATGAAAGAATTGAGGCTAAAAGAAATTTTGTGTGAAAAAAAAGTACTTTTTCATTTTTGCGGATCAATTTGTGAAGCACCTGGGGGTTTAAAGTGCTCACTATGCCTCTGGATGAGTTCCTTGGGGGGTCTAGTTTCCAAAATGGGGTCACTTGTGGAGGAGCTCCAATGTTTAGGCACACAGGAGCTTTCCAAACGCGACATGGTGTCCGCTAACGATGGAGATAATTTTCCATTCAAAAAGTCAAATGGCGCTCCTTCCCTTCCGAGCCTTACCATGTGCCCAAACAGTGGTTTACCCCCACATGTGAGGTATTGGTGTACTCAGGAGAAATTGCCCAACAAAATTTAGGATCCATTTTATCCTGTTGCCCATGTGAAAATGAAAAAATTGAGGCTAAAATAATTTTTTTGTGAAAAAAAAGTACTTTTTCATTTTTACGGATCAATTTGTGAAGCACCTGGGGGTTTAAAGTGCTCACTATGCTTCTAGATAAGTTCCTTGGGGGGTCTAGTTTCCAAAATGTGGTCACTTGTGGGGGAGCTCCAATGTTTAGGCACACGGGGGCTCTCCAAACGCGACATGGTGTCCGCTAAAGATTGGAGCCAATTTTTCATTAAAAAAGTCAAATGGCGCTCCTTCCCTTCCGAGCCCTGCCGTGCGCCCAAACAGTGGTTTACCCCCACATATGAGGTATCAGCGTACTCAGGACAAATTGGACAACAACGTCCCTGGTCCAGTTTCTCCTTTTACCCTTGGGAAAATAAAAAAATTGTTGCTAAAAGATCATTTTTGTGACTAAAAAGTTAAATGTTCATTTTTTACTTCCATGTTGCTTCTGCTGCTGTGAAACACCTGAAGGGTTAATAAACTTCTTGAATGTGGTTTTGAGCACCTTGAGGGGTGCAGTTTTTAGAATGGTGTCACTTTTGGGTATTTTCAGCCATATAGAACCCTCAAAATGACTTCAAATGTGAGGTGGTCCCTAAAAAAAATGGTTTTGTAAATTTTGTTGTAAAAATGAGAAATCACTGGTCAAATTTTAACCCTTATAACTTCCTAGCAAAAAAAAAAATTGTTTCCAAAATTGTGCTGATGTAAAGTAGACATGTGGGAAACGTTATTTATTAACTATTTTGTGTCACATAACTCTCTGGTTTAACAGAATAAAAATTCAAAATGTGAAAATTGCGAAATTTTCAAATTTTTTGCCACATTTCCGTTTTTTTCACAAATAAACTCAAAAATTATCGACCTAAATTTACCACTAACATGAAGCCCAATATGTCACGAAAAAACAATCTCAGAATCGCTAGGATCCGTTGAAGCGTTCCTGAGTTATTACCTCATAAAGGGACACTGGTCAGAATTGCAAAAAACGGCAAGGTCATTAAGGCCAAAATAGGCTGGGTCATGAAGGGGTTAAAATCTCGCTCCTCTGGAGACCCTGCTCAACAGGTCAAGATTGTAATATCTTTCCTGCGGGGCGACCCTCAGAATTGGGCATTTGCATTGGCACCAGGGGATCCTGCATTGCTCAGTGTGGATGCGTTTTTTCTGGCATTGGGATTGCTCTATGAGGAACCTAACCTGGAGATTCAGGCTGAAAAGGCTTTATTAGCCCTCTCTCAGGGGCATGATGAAGCGGAAATATATTGTCAGAAGTTTCGGAAATGGTCGGTGCTTACTCAGTGGAATGAGTGCGCCCTGGCTGCAAACTTCAGAAATGGTCTTTCTGAGGCCATTAAGGATATTATGGTGGGGTTCCCTACGCCTACAGGTCTGAATGAGTCTATGGCTATGGCCATTCAGATTGATCGGCGTTTACGGGAGCGCAAACCCGTGCACCAGTTGGCTTTGTCTTCTGAACAGGCACCTGAGACTATGCAATGTGATAGAATTCAGTCCAGAAGTGAACGGCAAAATTATAGGCGGAAAAATGGATTGTGTTTCTATTGTGGTGATTCAGCTCATGTTATATCAGCATGCTCTAAACGCACAAAAAGGGTTGATAAATCTTTTGCCATTGGTACTCTGCAGCCTAAGTTCATTTTGTCTGTGACTGATTTTTTCACTGTCTTCCATTTCCGTCGATGCCTATGTGCATTCGGGCGCTGCCCTGAGTCTTATGGATTGGTCATTTGCTAAACGCTGCGGTTTTAGTCTGGAACCTCTGGAAGTTCCTATTCCTCTGAAGGGAATTGACTCTACACCATTGGCTATGAATAAACCGCAGTATTGGACACAAGTGACCATGCGCATGACTCCCGTTCATCAGGAGGTGATTCGCTTCCTTGTACTTTATAATTTACATGATGTACTAGTGCTTGGTCTGCCATGGTTACAAACTCATAATCCTGTCCTGGACTGGAAAACAATGTCTGTGTTAAGCTGGGGATGTCAGGGGGTTCATGATGATGCACCTCCGATTTCAATCGCTTCATCTACTCCTTCTGAGATCCCTGCGTTTTTGTCTGACTATAGGGATGTTTTTGAGGAGCCTAAGCTCAATTCGCTCCCTCCGCATAGAGATTGTGACTGTGCTATAGAATTGATTCCTGGCAGTAAGTTCCCTAAGGGTCGTTTATTTAATCTGTCACTGCCAGAGCATACTGCTATGCGGAATTATATTAAGGAGTCCTTGGAAAAGGGACATATTCGTCCATCTTCGTCCCCTCTGGGAGCAGGTTTTTTTTTTGTGGCAAAAAAAGATGGTTCCCTGAGGCCTTGTATAGATTATCGCCTTCTGAATAAGATTACAGTCAAGTATCAGTATCCATTGCCATTATTGACTGATTTGTTTGCTCGCATTAAGGGGGCTAGGTGGTTCACTAAGATAGATCTTCGCGGTGCGTATAATCTGGTGCGGATAAAACAGGGTGATGAGTGGAAAACCGCATTTAATACGCCTGAGGGCCATTTTGAGTATTTGGTAATGCCTTTTGGACTCTCCAATGCTCCGTCAGTCTTTCAGTCCTTTATGCACAATATTTTCCGTGAATATCTGGATAAGTTTATGATTGTGTATTTGGATGATATTTTGGTGTTTTCTGATGACTGGGAGTCTCATGTTCTACAGGTCAGGAAGGTGTTTCAGGTTCTGCGGGCCAATTCTCTGTTTGTGAAGGGCTCAGAGTGTCTCTTCGGAGTCCAGAAGATTTCTTTTTTGGGGTACATTTTTTCTCCTTCTACTATTGAGATGGATCCCGTCAAGGTTCAGGCGATTTGTGACTGGACACAACCTACATCTGTTAAGAGCCTTCAGAAGTTCTTGGGGTTTGCTAATTTTTATCGTCGGTTCATTGCTAATTTTTCCAGTATTGTTAAACCTTTGACTGATTTGACTAAAAAGGGTGCTGATGTTGCTGATTGGTCTCCTGCGGCCGTGGAGGCCTTTCAGGAACTTAAGCGCCGGTTTTCTTCTGCTCCTGTGTTGTGTCAACCAGATGTTTCACTTCCTTTTCAGGTTGAGGTTGATGCTTCCGAGATTGGAGCGGGGGCGGTTTTGTCACAGAGAAGTTCTAATGGCTCGGTGATGAAGCCATGTGCATTCTTCTCTAGAAAATTCTCGCCCGCCGAGCGCAATTATGATGTGGGTAATCGGGAGCTTTTGGCCATGAAGTGGGCATTTGAGGAGTGGCGTCATTGGCTTGAGGGTGCTAAACATCGTGTGGTGGTCTTGACTGATCACAAGAATCTCATTTACCTTGAGTCTGCCAGGCGTTTGAATCCTAGACAGGCTCGTTGGTCGTTGTTTTTTTCTCGTTTCAATTTCGTGGTTTCATACCTGCCAGGTTCAAAGAATGTGAAGGCAGATGCTCTTTCCAGGAGTTTTGTGCCTGACTCTCCTGGAGACTCTGGGCCTACTGGTATCCTTAGGGATGGGGTAATATTGTCCGCCGTATCCCCAGACTTGCGACGTGCATTGCAGGAGTTTCAGGTGGATAAACCGGATCGTTGTCCACCAGAAAGACTGTTTGTTCCGGATGATTGGACCAGTAGAGTCATCTCCGAGGTCCATTCTTCTGTGTTGGCTGGTCATCCTGGAATATTTGGTACTAGAGACTTGGTGGCCAGGTCTTTTTGGTGGCCTTCCTTGTCTAGGGATGTGCGTACCTTTGTGCAGTCTTGTGAAGTGTGTGCTCGAGCTAAGCCTTGCTGTTCTCGGGCCAGTGGGTTGTTGTTATCCTTGCCCATCCCGAAGAGGCCTTGGACGCACATTTCCATGGATTTTATTTCTGATCTCCCGGTTTCACAGAAAATGTCCGTTATCTGGGTTGTGTGTGACCGCTTTTCTAAGATGGTTCATTTGGTGCCCTTGCCTAAGTTGCCTTCCTCCTCTGAGTTGGTCCCTTTATTTTTTCAGAACGTGGTTCGTTTGCATGGGATTCCGGAGAATATCGTTTCTGACAGGGGATCCCAGTTTGTGTCTAGATTTTGGCGGACGTTTTGTGCCAAGATGGGCATTGATTTGTCTTTCTCGTCTGCATTCCATCCTCAGACGAATGGCCAGACGAAGCGAACTAATCAGACCTTGGAAACTTATTTGAGGTGTTTTGTTTCTGCTGATCAAGATGACTGGGTTGCTTTTTTGCCACTGGCCGAATTTGCTCTTAATAATCGGGCTAGTTCTGCCACGTTGGTCTCTCCTTTTTTTTGTAATTCGGGGTTTCATCCTCGTTTTTCCTCTGGTCAGGTGGAGCCTTCGGATTGTCCTGGAGTGGACGTGGTGGTAGACAGGCTACATCAGATTTGGAATCAGGTGGTGGACAATTTGAAGTTATCTCAGGAGAAGACTCAGCAGTTTGCTAATCGCCGTCGCCGCGTGGGTCCCCGACTTCTTGTTGGGGATTTGGTGTGGTTGTCTTCTCGTTTTGTCCCTATGAAGGTCTCTTCTCCTAAGTTCAAGCCTCGGTTCATCGGTCCTTATAGGATCTCGGAGATTCTTAACCCTGTATCTTTTCGTTTGGATCTCCCAGCATCGTTTGCTATTCATAATGTGTTCCATCGGTCGTTGTTGCGGAGGTATGAGGTGCCCGTTGTTCCTTCGGTTGAGCCTCCTGCTCCGGTGCTGGTGGAGGGAGAATTGGAGTATGTTGTTGAGAAGATCTTGGATTCTCGTGTTTCCAGACGCAAACTCCAGTATTTGGTTAAGTGGAAGGGTTATGGTCAGGAGGATAATTCCTGGGTGGTCGCCTCCGATGTTCATGCGACTGATTTGGTCCGCGCCTTCCATAGAGCTCACCCTGATCGCCCTGGGGGTTCTCGTGAGGGTTCGGTGACCCCTCCTCAAGGGGGGGGTACTGTTGTGGATTCTGTTTGTGGGCTCCCTCTGGTGGTTACTGCTGGTACTGGGTGACTTTGGTGGGTTGCGGCCTTTGGTTTCCACCTGTCCATCAGTGGCTGGGTGTTTCCTATTTTACCTGGCCTTTCTGTCATTCCCTTGCCGGCTATCAATGTATTCAGATGTGCTCTGTTTGGTTCCTGCCTACCTGCTCCCAGATCTTTCAGGATAAGCTAAGTGCTGATTTTCAGTTGTTTGGGTTTTTTGTCCAGCTTGCTTATTATGTCTCTATGCTAGCTGGTAGCTCTAGTGGACTGAGGTTCTCCCCATGTGCCATGAGTTGGCACATGGGTTCTTGTAATCTCAGGATGGTTTTTTTGATTAGGGTTTTTTGCTGACCGCTCAGTCCCCTTTTGTATCGTTCTGCTTTCTAGTTTACAGCGGGCCTCAATTTGCTAAAACTATATATATCATCTCTATGTGTGTGCCTTCCTCTCATTTCACCGTCAATACATGTGGGGGGCAACTATATCTTTTGGGGTTCATTCCTCTGGAGGCAAGTGAGGTCTTTATTTTCTCTGCAGTGCTAGTTAGCTCTTAGGCTGGTGCGTGGCGTCTAGAACCAACGTAGGCACGCTCCCTGGCTATCTCTAGTTGCGTTTGTCAGGCGTAGGGCAGCGGTCAGCCCAGGTTCCATCACCCTAGAGCTCGTCCGTAATATATTTGTACTTTGCTTGTCCTGTGCTATCCCTAGCCATTGGGATTCATGACAGTTGACTATGTATTTTCCTTGTGCCCTTAGTATACCTGCACACTTTGCCCAATGCACGCTTTGAGCTGACCTACATATTTATTAATACTCACTCTGCCGTTGTTTATTTGCCTGTATACAACCGTGGTGTCCACTATTCTTCGGCTCACTATTGTCATTTCCCTGATGCTCTTCATATGTCTTTACGTCTTGTATTTTACTGTTATTTCAATAAAGCTTTGTCGTTTTAGTATACTGGTTCTTTTTGGTGCTTTTCTTCTTTATATGATTTTCGTTATTGTGGCACTGAACCTTTTCCACACATCTTGCACCCTTATACACTGACCCTTTGATTAGTGGTATCAATTGTGGATGTTGGCTTGATGTATAAGATTTTCCTTTTTCTATATGAGTAGATTCTGGTCAGAATTTTACTTCTCTTTTATTTGAGCAGATTCCTTGGGTTATCTGCTTTTGTGGATTGATCCCTTTGTGTGATGATTGATTGCTGCGGAGGATGATCACTTCCGTGTGCATAGCATTTATCCTTGGGGTTTAAGAGCCGCAGCTGCAGGTGGGCAGAGTTCACTTTGCAGGTGCTCAGACACTCGGTGAAGATCATGGCCATGTTACTTCTTCTTTTTGTGGCTGCCCTTTTCCTGATAAAATACTACTTGTTCAGGGCTCCAGCATCCCCTGCAGGTCGATACCCTGTACCGGGACCATGGTTCTCCATTAAGAGATCCATCTACCTGATGCTAATACGTTTTTCACCTAAAAAAAAGACATCTTATGGAGCTCTGCGGGAACGAGAAATGCATGGGGCCAGTCCCCGCGATTCTCAGCAGCTGACCTCACGTGACCTGGAGGTTCCTCAGAAGCAGATGGACGATCCTTATGTGAGTATATACCCCATTGTGAAGCCATAATATAGCGGGTGACGGCGGCAGTGCCAGGCAGCTCACTGGCAGAGGGTGCAGGACCAGGGTGAAATGGTGCCCTACAGGTTGAAGGGATAGGACCAAGAGGCACCTTCCCAACATGCAAGGTGTGAGGACATTTTTTTGGAGTGTTCTGCATCTTTTTTGTTTATCTTGTCTTAACTTTCTCCAACACTAATTTTCACCTGATTTGCGTGCAATCCGATAACTCAGGTTCTATCGTTGAATGGTGCCTGGTTTTGCTTTGCCAGATGTTATATAACACATGTATGACCTTTTATAAAGTTACTAAATTGTTTGTAAGTCACCTCCACTGTCAGATGTCCAGAGAAGACTCCTGTGTCACCATCACCTCCCGTCTGATCATAATGCGTGATATTACAAAGATGTCATCACATATCACACAGTGCGTCCGCACACTGAAACCCCACGGCACTTATTGTACGTGAAGGGTCCATCTTATCTCACCCCATGTTCTGAAACGTTTCTTACATCTTTACATATTACTTGGAAAAATGATTGCTCTGTTCATTTCTTTATGGAATCTCATTACACATATTCATTGCTTCAAAGAGATTGATACATAGATATGAGATAGATAACTAGATAGATAACTAGATAGATAACTAGATAGATAACTAGATAGTTAACTAGATAGATAATAGATGGATAATAGCTAGATAATAGATAAATATTAGATAATAGATGGATAACAGATAGATAATAGATAGATGATAGATTATAGATAATAGATGGAGATGGATTATAGATAGCTAGATAATAAATAATAGATGCATATTAGATAATAGATTGATAATAGATAAGATGATAGATTATAGATTGATAGATTATATATGATAGATAATAGATAGATAATAGATGGATAATAGATGATAGATAATACCGGTAGATAGATATAGATAGATAAATCGATAGATAATAGATGATAGATAATAGATAGATAGACAATATAGGGATCCTCAGCATCATCTCCTCTCAGGGTGACATGGCTGAGATCTCTTGTGCCACAGAACACATTATCATTAGTCATAACATTCACAGTATCAGCATTTGGTGTGATTTTCATCTTCTGCCTCTCCGACTAGGCTGATTTGACCAGATCGGTCACAGGTTTAGCAAAGGTGGGTGTCATATGCAGGCAGGACCCCCGGAGTGCTGTCTGGCAGGGGCACTGAGGGTGGTTGTTGTACCTCAGGCGTATGGTCGGCCTTATAGGCATCTGCAATCTGTGCTGCTTTAGCAGCCTCCTTTGGCTTCTGGTCCAGCATGAACTGTCGCATCTCCACAGGGCTAAGCTGAAGAAACTGGTCCATCGCCATCAGGTCAACTGAGACCCCAGAGAACATGATCAGGGCTGGATTTTCCGGTGTCCATGCATGTGATCGCCGTTATTCACTGAATAACGTCAATCAGAAAAAAAAAGTGTGTTGGCTGTTTCCATGATTTCTCTCTCTTGTGACATGATATACATGTCAGAGGAGAGAGAAGTGATGTCCCTCAATATCCCTTGGTACCTCTGCCATCCCCTGGTCCCTCCTGATCTGTCCACCAACCTGGCGTCATCTTCCTAAAAAAAAAATGGCGGTCACATTAGCCTGCCGAGATCTGATGGCCGGTACCCAGCAACAATAGGACATTTTTTCCATTGGTTCATTTCGATCACTGTGATAGGGTCTATCACAGTGATCGAAATAAAAAAAAATTGTAAATTAAATCCCTCTTTGTCACTGCTTCGTTAGATAAAAATTATAAAAATTTTTTTTGTATTTTTCCATTCTTTGCAGTTGGGGTTAGGGTTGTTGTAGGGTTGGGTTTGTGTTGGGGTTAGTGTTGTGTTAGGATTGTGATAGGGTTGTGCTGGGGTTAAGGTTGTGTTAAGGTTGTGTTCGGGTTGGGTTTGTGTTGAGGTTGGGGTTAGTGTTGTGTTAGGTGTCATGGTTCCCAATGGCAAGGGAACGTAAGAAACATAAAAATAACGAACGAGCTCTCGGGTGATGGAAACTCGAGTTGACCGTGAGCTAAATCTACCACACAACTAATAGTAGCCAGGGAGCATACCAGGGAGCATACCTACGGCTTCCTAAATGCCACGCGCCAGCCGGAGGACTAACTAAGCCTGGTAGAGGAAGAAACAGACCTCTAGGGAAATACCCCAAAAGATGATAGCAGCCCCCCACATGTAATAACGGTGAAATAAGAGGAAAAGACATACACAGTATGAAAGTAGATTTAGCAAAGAGAGGTCCACTTACTAGATAGCAGAAGGATACAAAAGAGGACTTCACGGTCAACTGAAAACCCTTTCAAAAAACCATCCTGAAATTACTTTAAGACTCCTGTGTCAACTCATGACACAGGAGTGGCAATTTCAGCCCGCAAGAGCTTCCAGCTACAGAGAAAAACAAAACTGCAAACTGGACTAAAGATACAAAATAAAAGGACAAAGTCCACTTAGCTGATCAGCAGACTAGTAGCAGGAACATGCAACCGAAGGCTCTGGTTACAATGATGACCGGCAAGGAAATGACTGGAGAGCAAGGCTAAATAGGAAACTCCCAAACGCTGATGGAAGCAGGTGAACAGAAGCAGCAAAGTGCAAACAAGTCACCAGTACCACCAGCAACCACCAGGGGAGCCCAAAAAGCGGATACACAACAGTACCCTCCCCTTAAGGAGGGGGCACCGAACCCTCACAAGAACCGCCAGGGCGATCTGGATGAGCCCTATGAAAGGCACGAACCAAATCCGAGGCATGAACATCAGAGGCAGTTACCCAAGAATTATCTTCCTGACCATAGCCCTTCCATTTAACCAGATATTGAAGTCTCCGTCTGGAAATACGGGAGTCCAAGATCTTTTCTACCACGTACTCCAATTCACCCTCCACCAGCACAGGAGCAGGAGGTTCAGTAGAAGGAACCACCGGTACCTCATATCTCCGCAACAGCGACCGTCTGGAAATTTACTGCCAGGAATCAGATCTATGGCGCAATCACAATCCCTGTGAGGAGGGAGTGAACCAATCTTAGGCTCTTCAAAAATATCACGATAATCAGACAAAAATGCCGGAATCTCAGATGGAATAGATGACGAAATGGGCACCATAGGAGTGTCCCCATGAGCCCCCCGACATCCCCAGCTTAACACAGACATAGCTTTCCAGTCAAGGACTGGGTTATGAGACTGTAACCATGGTAATCCAAGCACCAAAACATCATGTAAATTGTACAACACAAGGAAGCGAATCACCTCCTGATGGTCTGGAGTCATATGCATAGTCACTTGCGTCCAGAACTGTGGTTTATTACAAGCCAAAGGTGTAGAATCAATACCCTTCAGAGGTATAGGGACTTCCAGAGGCTCTAAATCAAACCCACAGCGCCTGGCGAAGGACCAGTCCATAAGACTCAGAGCGGCGCCAGAGTCCACATAGGCATCCACGGTAATAACTGATAATGAACAAATCAAGGTTACAGACAAAATAAATTTGGACTGTAAA
Source organism: Ranitomeya variabilis (assembly GCF_051348905.1). Classification (NCBI taxonomy): domain Eukaryota; kingdom Metazoa; phylum Chordata; class Amphibia; order Anura; family Dendrobatidae; genus Ranitomeya; species Ranitomeya variabilis. The sequence goes on along the minus strand of NC_135233.1, from coordinate 621,479,651 downwards.
GTGCCAATTGAAATAGACTTGTCAACCTTCCTAGTACGTTTAGAGCATGCCGATATAACATAATAATACCTACGGCTTCCTAAATGCCACGCGCCAGCCGGAGGACTAACTAAGCCTGGTAGAGGAAGAAACAGACCTGGCTTACCTCTAGGGAAATACCCCAAAAGATGATAGCAGCCCCCCACATGTAATAACGGTGAAATAAGAGGAAAAGACATACACAGTATGAAAGTAGATTTAGCAAAGAGAGGTCCACTTACTAGATAGCAGAAGGATACAAAAGAGGACTTCACGGTCAACTGAAAACCCTTTCAAAAAACCATCCTGAAATTACTTTAAGACTCCTGTGTCAACTCATGACACAGGAGTGGCAATTTCAGCCCGCAAGAGCTTCCAGCTACAGAAAAAAACAAAACTGCAAACTGGACTAAAGATACAAAATAAAAGGACAAAGTCCACTTAGCTGATCAGCAGACTAGTAGCAGGAATATGCAACCGAAGGCTCTGGTTACAATGATGACCGGCAAGGAAATGACTGGAGAGCAAGGCTAAATAGGAAACTCCCAAACGCTGATGGAAGCAGGTGAACAGAAGCAGCAAAGTGCAAACAAGTCACCAGTACCACCAGCAACCACCAGGGGAGCCCAAAAAGCGGATACACAACAGTTAGGGTTGTGTTGGGGTTTGGGGTTAGGGTTGTGTTCGGGTTGCTTTTGTGTTGAGGTCGGGGTTAGTGTTGTGTTAGGGTTGTGTTAGGGTTGTGTTGGGGTTAGTGTTGTGTTAGGGTTGTGTTGGGGTTCGGGTTGTGTTAAAGGGAACCTGTCACCCCCCCTGGCATTTTAACTAAAAGCCACCTTGTGCAGCACTAATGCTGCATTTTGTCAAGGTAGTTTTTATTTGGGGTCCCTTCAAACGCTGAAATATTCGTCTTTATTATTTGCCCGCCATACCTGTAGTGTGCCCGGGGGGCATGTCTTTTCCCCCGGACACTAGTCAAAATTCTCACTATACCCTTGGATAAAATCCTTGAGGGTGTGGTTTCCAAAATGGTGTCACTTGTGGGGGGTTTCCACAGTTTAGGCACATCAGGGGCTCTCCAAACGCGACATGGCGTCCGCTAATTATTCTAGCAAATTTTGCATTTAAGAAGTCAAATGGTTCTCCTTCCCTTCCGAGCTCTGCTGTGCGCCCAAACTGTAGATTTCCCCCATAAGTAAGGTATCGGTGTACTCAGGAGAAATTTCACAACAAATTTTGTGGTCCATTTTGTTTCTGAAATCCCTGTGAAAATAAAAAAAAGTTTGGGTCTAAAGTAATTTTTTTGTGAAAAAAATTTAATGTTAATTTTTTTCCTTCCACATTACTTCAGTTCCTGTGAAGCACCTGAAGGGTTAATAAACTTCTTGAATGTGGTTTTGAGCACATTGAGGGGTTCAGTTTTTAGAATGGTGTCACTTTTGGGTATCTTCTATGATATAAACCCCTCAAAGTGACTTCAAATGTGATGTGGTCCCTAAAAAAAATGGTTTTGTAAATTTTGTTGTAAAAATGAGAAATGGTCAACTTTTAACCCTTAGAGTATGTTTCCACGTTCAGGAAACGCTGCGTGTTTGATGCTGCGTAGAGCCGCAGCGTCAAACACGCAGCCTCCAGATGTTACAGCATAGTGGAGGGGATTTCATGAATGTGAATCTATGTTTGTTTGCAAAGCAGCGACGCTCCATCGCCGCACCGTATATTTACCATAGACTATCATTAGATGTGATAAAATCGCATCTAATGATTAGTCACATGCGTAGAAACTGCGTACAAGCAGCTTAGTACACGTGTCCATGTCGGCTCACCTGTCCCGCCGCCGGAAGTCCCTCGTCCACTGCAGTTCTCGCGATAACTTATGTTATCGCGAGAACTGCCGTGCACGTGACCGGGACTTATCTCCGGTCACTAGTCTGGTTCTCGCAAACAGCTGATTAGCTGTTTGCGAGAATGCTGTAGTGTAGGTGATCGCTGGAGAGTTATCTCCGGTGATCATCTACCGGCTCTGCTACATCTAGATGTCAGGCATCCAGATGTAGCAGAGCTAAACTCGTCTACAAACACCATACAACATGCGACAACATGCGATAACATGCGGCGACATGCAGCAACATGCGACGACATGCAACATGCTACATGCAACATACACCATTCAACTCATACATACAGTACATACATACATATAGACATACAGTACATATAACATAGATTACATACTCACCATCACTTGTCACTTTGATCCCCGAAGCCAGTGTCACCTGTAAAAAATATTAAAATAATAAACAAACACTATACTCCCTGATCCGCAGAAATCCAATTAAAACGACTGTCCCACGACGATCTCCCGTGGAGAGCAGCAGCAGCATCAGCTGATGCGACCGCTCTCCAGGGGCTCCAGGAATACAATGATGGAGGGTATCCTTCCACAATGTATTCCTCACAATGTATTCCTACGGCCCTGTGAGAAAATAGTCCTTAGTCTCACTTTTGGCATTGCTGTGTGAGAAATTTTCCCACGCAGCAATTGCCATAAAGTGAGACTCTGAACTAAGGTAACCTCTCAGTAATGCACTGCAGGAGCCTGTGTCTCCTGTCAGTGTGTCACTGAGGGTCCTGTAGAGCAGTGACATCACCCGATGTCACTGTTCTATAGGGGAGATCGTCGTGGGACACTCGTTATTAATTGGACTGCGTCAGGCAGGGAGTATACGGTTTATTATTTTACGTTTTTTGCAGGCGATCGAGTATGGTAAGTATGGTGAAATTAAGAATAATAAAATACTTTTTTCTGGCTGTGTCTATTTCTTTTTTAACTCTTTCACTACTCTAGGATTAATAATGGATAGGCGTCTTATTGACGCCTCTCCATTATTAACCCGGCTCAATGTCACCTTACAATAGCAAGGTGACATTAACCCCTTATTACCCCATATCCCACTTGTACAGGGGAGTGGGAAGAGAGGGGCTAAGTGCCGGAATTGGCAGATTCCAGATGCGCCATTTCTGGGGCGGCTGTGGACTGGTATTTGTAGCCGGGTTGGGCAATATCCATAGCCCCTCTCTAAGCTATGAATATCAGCCCTCAGCTGTCTGCGTAGCCTTTCTGGCTATAAATTATAGGGGGACCCCACGTCATTCTTTTTTTTTTTGGGTCCCCCTATTTTAATAGCCAGTAAAGGCTACGCAGACAGCTGCGAGCTGATATTCATAGCCCGGGGGGGGGGGGGGCATGGGTATTACCCCCTTCCCAGGCTACAAATATTGGCCCCCGGCTTTCCCCCTCTGGCGCAGAAAATTGCGCGGAAGCCCACGCCATTTTTTTCCCATTTTTTTTTAAAATTAAACGTTCATTCATAAACATCAGCCTTGCTATTATATATCTACTAGATGGTGGCCCGATTCTAACACATTGGGTATTCTAGAATATGTATGTACTTTACGAAGTGGTGTTTAAATCCCGCTGCAATATCGTTGATTGGTCCCGCACCAATTCACGGCCTGACTGCACCTGTCGCTGATTGGTCGCGCCAGCCGCCCGCGACCAATCAGCGACACGGGATTTCCGTTACAGACAAACAGACCCTTAGACTATTATATATATATACTAGATGGTGGCTCGATTCTAACGCATTGGGTATTCTAGAATATGTATGTATGTATGTATGTACATCGCGCTGTGAGTGGGGGTTAAATTCCGTGGCAATATCGCTGATTGGTCGCGGCCGGCCGCGTAGTATATAGCACAGCCATGTAGTATATAGCACTGCGAGGTAGTATATAACACAGCCCACGTAGTATATAGCACAGCCCACGCAGTAGATATATTTATAGATAGATAATAGATACGATAGATAAATACGATAGATCTATCTATTATCTATAATCGATCTCTCGATCTATCTGTTATCTATCATCTGTCTGTGTGTGTAAACATTATTCTTCAATGGAGTATGTAAATGAAGAGGTTATACAAGAAATGACATCACCCTTTTTTTTGGGGTATATCTTTATTGAGCTTACAAAAACACACAAATCCACATGAAAAACGTGTCAAAAAACGCATGGAAAACGCGTAAAAAACGCATCAAAAAACGCAGGTGACCTGCCAGTGACCTCAGGTGCAGATTTGGTCAGGATTTTAACTGCATAAAATCCTGACCAAATTATGATGCAATCCTGAACGTGGACACATACCCTTATAATGTCCTAACTAAAAAAAATGATTCTTCCAAAATTGTGCTGATGTAAAGTAGACATGTGGGAAATGTTATTTATTAACTATTTTATGCGACATAACTGTCTGGTTTAAGGGCATTAGAATTAAAAGTTTGAAAATTGTGACATTTTCAAACTTTTGACCAAATTTCAATTTTCTTCACAAATAAATTCAAGTCATAACTAACAAATTTTACCACTAGCATGAAATATAATATAGAATAAATATCAATTGCACACTCCTTTTGAATGCAAACAAGATTTCTTTTTATTAAAGTTCAAGACGTAAGAGCAACCTTTGAGTGTCGACGCGTTTCAGACCAAACAGGCCTCTTTCACGACAGTTGCATGCAGTAGATATTCTCTTCCAGGCAGGGATTTTCTCTTCCCTGGCGGTGCAGTTAAGTCTGGAGGGTATTGTTCAAGAGATATCCATGAGTAGGTTGATGAATATGAAAGGCCTATATTTCACATGTCCCGGGCCGGCTGACTTCCCTCACCACTGTGAACATCCAGACAGCAGCCCAGCTCCTCCCTCCCTGCACCCACGAGTGCGAGCCCGGCCGCCACCACAGGAATGCCAGGCAAGCATTGGCGGGCATTCCACCTCCCTGCCTGCACCCACGAGTGCGAGCCCGGCCGCCACCACAGGAACGCCAGCCAAGCCTTGGCGGGCATTTCACCTCCCTCCCTGCACCCACGACTGCAAGCCCGGCCGCCACCACAGGAATGCCAGCCAAGCCTTGGCGGGCATTCCACCTCCCTCCCTGCACCCACGAGTGCAAGCCCGGCCTCCACCACAGGAATGTCAGCCAAGCCTTGGGCATACCACCTCCCTCCCTGCACCCACGAGTGCGAGCCCGGCTGCCACCACAGGAACGCCAGCCAAGCATTGGCGGGCATTCCACCTCTCTGCCTGCACCCACGAGTGCGAGCCCGGCCTCCACCACAGGAACGTCAGCCAAGCCTTGGCGGGCATTCCACCTCCCTCCCTGCACCCATGAGTGCAAGCCCGGCCGCAACCACAGGAACGCCAGCCAAGCCTTGGTGGGCATTTCACCTCCCTCCCTGCACCCACGAGTGCAAGCCCGGCCGCCACCACAGGATCGCCAGCCAAGCCTTGGCGGGCATTCCACCTCCCTCCCTGCACCCACGAGTGCAAGCCCGGCCGCCACCACAGAATCGCCAGCCAAGCCTTGGCGGGCATTCCACCTCCCTCCCTGCACCCACGAGTGCGAGCCCGGCCGCCATCACAGGAACGCCAGCCAAGCCTTGGTGGGAATTCCACCTCCCTCCCTGCACCGACGAGTGCAAGCCCGGCCACCACCACAGGAGCGGCAGCCAAGCCTTGGTGGGTATTCCACCTCCCTCCCTGCACCCACGAGTTCGAGCCCGGCCGCCACCACAGGAATGCCAGTCAAGCCTTGGCGGGAAACAAGATGACCAATAGGTGCCGCCTACATGTGACGTCACACTAGGTACTGAGCGGCGCGAGAAACAAATTAGGGGGCCAACCAACGCGTTTCAAAGAATGGCGTTCTTCATCATGGTGAACACATTCAGAACACAAACTCTGACCTCCTTATAAGAAAAGCAGATAAAGGAGTTTCTGTTGTTATATTGAATGCGGGACTATAGGAAAAAGGTGTCTGGGAGGAAGAGATTGCTCCATAATCCAGCCTGGGACTTGCAGGCCTAATAACAGCAGCTTAGCTCAGCAGTATGGAGTTTGACCTGGAGCTGAACAGAGGTGTTTGGTGAGCGCGCTGAACCTGAAATACTGAGATTGGTGAGGCTGCTACATTTACCTTGTTTCAAGGTTCAGAAGAAAGGACCATTTATGTTATTAGCTTGTGCTGGAGAAAAGGATGTTTGCATTTTGGAGCTGTAACGTTTATGATGGACAGTACAGTTTATGTGGTGCCTGTGCCTATCCAAGCTGACCCACTACAATACATGTAACCATTGATTTCTCCTTCCGTTACAGGCTATAGATTCATCTTACTTCACGGCGTTCACAGAGGTGGATAAAAGTTTCATCATCACTCGTATTGCCAGAAGGTCGGGTAATCGCTGTGAGCTCTGGCTCTTTATGAGGGTGGATGGAGTTGGGGATTTTGAGGTAAGTCTCTGATTTGTTGATAAATATATGGCTGTATTATGTGGAAGGTATATGGCTGTATTATGTGGAAGGTATATGGCTGTATTATGTGGGAGGTATATGGCTATATTATGTTGGAGGTATATGGCTGTATTATGTGGGAGGTATGTGGCTGTATTATGTGGGAGGTATGTGGCTGTATTATGTGGGATGTATATGGCTGTATTATGTGGGAGGTTTATAGCTGTGTTCTGTGGGAGGTATATGGCTGTATTATGTGGTAGGTTTATAGCTGTGTTATGTGGGAGGTATATGGCTATATTATGTTGGAGGTATATGGCTGTATTATGTGGGAGGTATATGGCTGTATTATGTGGGAGGTATATGGCTGTATTATGTGGGAGGTATATGGCTGTATTATGTGGGAAGTATATGGCTGTATTATGTGGGAAGTATATGGCTGTATTATGTGGGAGGTATATGGCTGTATTATGTGGGAGGTATATGGCTGTATTATGTGGTAGGTTTATAGCTGTGTTATGTGGGAGGTATATGGCTATATTATGTTGGAGGTATATGGCTGTATTATGTGGGAGGTATGTGGCTGTATTATGTGGGAGGTATGTGGCTGTATTATGTGGGATGTATATGGCTGTATTATGTGGGAGGTATATGGCTGTATTATGTGGGAGGTATATGGCTGTATTATGTGGGAGGTATATGGCTGTATTATGTGGAAGATATATGGCAGTATTATGTGGGAGGTATATGACTGTATTATGTGGACAGCGTATGGGAGATTTTTTTTAGGAATGTTTTTGGTATTGTATTTTAGCATTTTTTATTTATAATACGTGTTTATTTTTACTGTGAGATTTCTAGAAATGTTGTTCCTAGCCCATTATCTATAGATCTGGGCCCAAGGGTGGTGAGTAGATGGTGATTCATTCCATGTAGATTTACCACCATTTCTCTGTAGCATCCTGACCACCCTGTCACCATGATGTCTACTAAGCCGAACAGCTGGTGCGCCGGGGGTCTCACTATGTCGTGTGTGCAGCCGTTCCAGACATGGAGGATTTCATTCAATGGTCTCTTAAGGTAGATGACCGCCCCTAATGAGAATGAGATAAATGCTGACTCCTCCCCTAATGATAATGATATAACTGTTGACTGCGCCTGTAATGATAATGAGATAACTGCTGACTCTGCGCCTAATAATGAGATGACTGCTGATTCCATCCCTAATGAGAATGAAATAACTGCTGACTCCGCTCCTAATGCTAACGAGATAACTGCTGACTCTGCCCCTAATAATAATGAGATAATCTCTGATAATGAAATGACTGTTGACTTTGTCCTTTAATGATAATGAGATGACTGCTGACCCCACCCTGTGATAATGAAATGACTTTTACCCCCACCCTGATTATGAAATTACTTTTGACTCCACCTTCTAATAATGAGATGACTGCTGACCCCACCCTCTAATAATGAGATGACTGTAGGTCCCACCCTCTGATAATGAGATGACTGCTGACCTCACCCTCTGATAGTGAGATAACTGTTGACCACACCCTCTGATAATGAGATGACTGGTGACCCCACCTTCTGATAATGAGATAACTGTTGACCTCATCCTCAGATAATGAGATGACTGTTGACCCCTCCCTCTGATAATGAGATGACTGCTGACCTCACCATTTGAGAATGATATAACTGTTGACCTCACTCTCTGATAATGGAATGACAGCTGACCCTGCCCTCTGATATTGAAATGACTCCTGACTCCGCCTTCGGATAATGAGATGTGTTATGATCTGGTGACCTTGGAGCCGCATGGACTTTCTCTGGAGAGTCGGCCCTTAGGAAACTTACAGCCAGGAATCAAAGATTAGAACACAGTAATACCACAAATATAGAGAATATACCTCATATATATACACTCACTGGCCACTTTATTAGGTACACCTGTCCAACTTCTTGTTAACACTTATTTTCTAATCAGCCAATCACATGGCGGCAACTCAGTGCATTTAGGCATGTAGACATGGTCAAGACAATCTCCTGCAGTTCAAACCGAGCATCAGTATGGGGAAGAAAGGTGATTTGAGTGCCTTTGAACGTGGCATGGTTGTTGGTGCCAGAAGGGCTGGTCTGAGTATTTCAGAAACTGCTGATCTACTGGGATTTTCACGCACAACCATCTCTAGGGTTTACAGAGAATGGTCCGAAAAAGAAAAAAAATCCAGTGAGCGGCAGTTCTGTGGGCGGAAATGCCTTGTTGATGCCAGAGGTCAGAGGAGAATGGGCAGACTGGTTCGAGCTGATAAAAAGGCAACAGTGACTCAAATCGCCACCCGTTACAACCAAGGTAGGCCTAAGAGCATCTCTGAACGCACAGTGTGTCGAACTTTGAGGCAGATGGGCTACAGCAGCAGAAGACCACACCGGGTACCACTCCTTTCAGCTAAGAACAGGAAACTGAGGCTACAATTTGTACAAGCTCATCGAAATTGGACAGTAGAAGATTGGAAAAACGTTGCTTGGTCTGATGAGTCTCGATTTCTGCTGCGACATTTGGATGGTAGGGTCAGAATTTGGCGTAAACAACATGAAAGCATGGATCCATCCTGCCTTGTATGGAGCATCTTTGGGATGTGCAGCCGACAAATCTGCGGCAACTGTGTGATGCCATCATGTCAATATAGACCAAAATCTCTGAGGAATGCTTCCAGCACCTTGTTGAATCTATGCCACGAAGAATTGAGGCAGTTCTGAAGGCAAAAGGGGGTCCAACCCGTTACTAGCATGGTGTACCTAATAAAGTGGCCGGTGAGTGTATATTATTCCCAATACTGAAATCACCAATTCTTGGTATACTGTGTAAATTGGTGACCACCGCCACCTAGTGGAAGGAAAGACCCAATCACCCTTCTATGGATTACCAGAAAGTATCAGAACAAAGAACTTTATTTAGAATATATTTCATTCAATGTACACAGGAGTAGCAACATATAATAAAATACATCATTAAAATTGCATCATATTAAAACCAAAACACAGGACAAAAAATAAATGCATAATATATGCCGGCCAAGATGTATAAAAAGATGTATATAGTCCCTTATCCTCACTGCACAAAAAATAAAAAAACACGTGCAAAAAGAATTTTTATAAAGTGCAAAAAGTGCTATAATTATATATATATATATATATATATATATATATATATATATATATATATCTCACAGATAGTAATACATAACACCGTGCAGTGCGCTCGAACCGCACTAAAAAGCAATTTGCTAAAAGTGCAATAGTGCTCAAGAAATATCAGTGCCAAGAAACAGCATACAAAAAAAGGTGCAATAGGACCCCCTGACGAAGGAAAGAGTCCGAAACGCGCGTTGGGGTGCGCCAACACAGGACTCGGCCATTTATAGGTATATATCTGCAAATTATTGATAGTCTCCTCCGGTCTTTGCACATATATGTGTGTTTTAGTACTGAGTTGGCTGATTTGAGAGCTGAGGCACATTGCACCTTTTTTTGTATGCTGTTTCTTGGCACTGATATTTCTTGAGCACTATTGCACTTTTAGCAAATTGCTTTTTAGTGCGGTTCGAGCGCACTGCACGGTGTTATTTATTACTATCTGTGAGATATATATATAATTATAGCACTTTTTGCACTTTATAAAAATTCTTTTTGCACGTGTTTTTTTTATTTTTTGTGCAGTGAGGATAAGGGACTATATACATCTTTTTATACATCTTGGCCGGCATATATTATGCATTTATTTTTTGTCCTGTGTTTTGGTTTTAATATGATGCAATTTTAATGATGTATTTTATTATATGTTGCTACTCCTGTGTACATTGAATGAAATATATTCTAAATAAAGTTCTTTGTTCTGATACTTTCTGGTAATCCATAGAAGGGTGATTGGGTCTTTCCAGCCAGGAATCAAGTCAATCGCACAATCACAGTCCCTATGCGGTGGAAGGGAACTGGACTTGGGCTCATCAAATACATCCTGAAAATCAGACAAAAACTCTGGAATTTCAGAAGAGGAAGAAGAGGAGATTGACATCAAAGGAACATCATTATGAACCCCCTGGCAACCCCAACTAGTCACAGACATAGACTTCCAATCCAACACAGGATTATGTACCTGCAACCATGGAAAACCCAGCACGATAGCATCATGCAAATTATGCAACATCAGAAAACGACAATCTTCCTGATGGGCTGGCGCCATGCACATGGTCACCTGTGTCCAAAACTGGGGCTTATTCTTAGCCAAAGGTGTAGCATCAATGCCCCTCAAAGGAATAGGGTTCTGCAAAGACTGCAAGGGGAAACCACAACGCCTGGCAAACTCAAAGTCCATTAAGTTCAAGGAGGCGCCTGAATCCACAAACGCCATGACAGAAAATGATGACAATGAGCAGATCAAGGACACAGATAACAGAAATTTAGGTTGTACAGTACTGATGGTAAATGACCTAGCGATCCTCTTTGTACGCTTAGGGCAGACTGAAATGACATGAGAAGCATCGCCACAATAAAAACACAACCTATTCTGACGTCTGAATCCTTGTTGTTCCGTTCTAGACAGAATCCTATCACACTGCATTGGCTCAGGCTCTGAGGACAATGCCACAGCGCGCACAGTTCTGCGCTCCTGCAAGCGCCGATCAATCTGAATGGCCAGAGACATAGAATCACTCAGACCGACAGGCGTGGGAAACCCCACCATAACATCTTTAACGGATTCAGAAAGACCCTTTCTGAAAATTGCCGCCAAAGCATCATCATTCCATTTAGTCAACACAGACCATTTTCTAAATTTCTGACAATACAATTCTGCCGCTTCTTGACCCTGAGACAGGGCCAACAAGGTCTTCTCAGCTTGATCCACAGAATTTGGTTCATCATATAATAATCCTAAAGCTTGAAAAAAGGCGTCTACATTAAGCAAGGCCGGATTCCCAGATTCCAGGGAAAATGCCCAATCCTGAGGATCGCCACGCAGCAGGGAGATGACAATTTTAACCTGCTGAATGGAATCACCAGAGGATCGAGGTCTCAAAGCAAAAAACAGTTTACAGTTGTTTTTAAAACTCAAAAATTTGGACCTGTCCCCAAAAAACAAATCAGGAGTAGGAATCTTAGGCTCTAAAACCGGAGTCTGAACAATATAATCTGAAATACCCTGTACCCTAGCAGCAAGCTGGTCTACACGAGAAGCCAATCCCTGAACATCCATGTTAGCACCAGACTCCTCAGCCACCCAGAGAAAAAGAGGGAAGGAAAGACAAAGCAGGCTGCAGAAAAAAAAAATGGCTCAACACCTTTCTTCCCTTCTTCTGAGATGCATTTAACTCATTGTTGGCCAGTTGTACTGTTATGATCTGGTGACCTTGGAGCCGCATGGACTTTCTCTGGAGTAGGTGGAACCTATACTGACTGCAATCCCTAAACTGACCCCGCAACTAGAAGTAGCCGTGGGGTGTACCTAACACATCCTAGACACCTCGACACAGCCGGAGGACTAAATACCCCTATAGATGGAAATGTGAATTCTATCTTGCCTCAGAGCAGAATCCGAAAGGATAGGCAGCCCCCCACAAATATTGACTGTGAGTATAAGAGGAAAGACACACACAGGCAGAAAACAGGATTTAGCAAAAGAGGCCACTCTAGCTAAATAGAAAAGGATAGGACAGAATACTAAGCGGTCAGTAAAAAACCCTAAAAATATCCACAGCAGATAATACAAAAATTCCACCATCTAACTAAAGACATGGAATGTATATCTGCATCTCCTGAGAATCCAACTTGACTGAATAAATCCAAACACAGTCAAAGCTGGACTAAGAAAAACAATGAATAGCACTGAATTGTAAAGCACACTGCATATGTGCTGCAGAAACAAAACCAGACACTTTTATCTTTGCTGATTTTGGCAGCAGGGCAGGAGGAACCAGACAGAGATGCAAACCCTCCAAGAACAATGGACAACTGGCAATGACTAATGAATACTGCACACCTAAATAGCCCAGTCAGAGCTGCAATCAGCAGAAACACCTGCCCAGGATTGCAAGCCAGGGACAACTGCATTACCACCAACAACCACCGGAGGGAACCCAAGAGCAGAATTCACAACATAACCCCCTCTTGAGGAGGGGGCACCGAACCCTCACCAGAGCCCCCAGGTCGATCAGGCCGCGCCAGATGAAAGGCACGGACCAAATCAGCAGCATGGACATCAGAGGCAAAAACCCAAGAATTATCCTCCTGGCCATAACCCTTCCATTTGACAGGGTACTGAAGCCTCCTCCTCGAAAAGCGAGAATCCAAAATCTTCTCAACCACATACTCCAACTCCCCATCAACCAACACAGGGGACGGAGGATCAACAGAGGGAACAACGGGCACCACATATTTCCGCAATAAAGATCTATGGAAGACATTATGGATAGCAAATGAGGCCGGAAGGGCCAATCGAAAAGACCGGATTAATAATCTCAGAAATCCTATAAGGACCAATAAACCGAGGCTTAAACTTAGGGGAAGAAACCTTCATAGGAACATGACGGGAAGACAGCCAGACCAGATCCCCAACCCGAAGCTGGGAACCAACGCACCGACGACGGTTAGCAAAACGTTGAGCCTCCTCCTGAGACAACACCAAATTGTCCACCACATGAGCCCAAATCTGCTGCAACCTGTCCACCACAGAATCCACACTGGGACAGTCAGAAGGCTCAACCTGCCCTGAAGAAAAACGAGGATGAAAACTAAAATTACAAAAGAAGGGCGAAACCAAAGTAGCCAAACTAGCCCGATTATTAAGGGCAAACTCGGCCAATGGCAAGAAAGCCACCCAATCATCCTGATCAGCAGACACAAAGCATCTCAAATAAGTTTCCAAAGTCTGATTGTCAAGGTGAAAATATATATCTTTATACTCTTTTTGTACTTTTATATCTAATACTGTGAAACAATAAGTTTTCCCCTGCTAATGCAAATGTAATTGTATTTAAAGATGGTTGCCAGTGTTCAGTTTCGTTTCAGTTTAGTGACCGAAGGGTTAAGATCCATTTCTTTGGAAATCGAAACTTAAGGAATGTGAAGAAAAGGAGGATTCACCAGAAGATGTCCAGCGAATCATGAGGAGATTGAGCACTAGACGTATACTGTTCAAACCCCGCCTAATGCACGCCTTCCCCTAACACTCAATATAGTATTGTGTATTTTAGAATAAAGCCAGTTGCTGTGACCGTTACACACATGTGTGTGGATCCACGAGCATGCACGGAGATTGAACCAGCTACCTGCCTGACTCATTCTTACCCGGTACCACATGCTTATAGTTTAATTTGGAATGACTGGTGAATGAGAGTTTATTGTCGTTTACGACCCCGACATGATTAGTTCACTCGGTCTGGCCATTTGTCTGAGGATGGAATGCGGAAGAAAAAGACAAATCAATGCCCAGCCTAGCACAAAAGGCCCGCCAAAACCTAGACACAAACTGGGAACCTCTGTCGGACACACTATTCTCCGGAATACCATGCAAACGAACCACATGCTGAAAAAACAACGGAACCAAATCAGAAGAGGAAGGCAATTTAGGCAAAGGCACCAAATGAACCATCTTAGAGAACCGGTCACAAACAACCCAGATAACCGACATCCTCTGAGAAACCGGAAGATCAGAAATAAAATCCATAGAAATATGCGTCCAGGGCCTCTCAGGGACCGGCAAAGGGAAAAGCAACCCACTAGCACGGGAACAACAAGGCTTGGCCCGCGCACAAGTCCCACAGGACTGCACAAAAGAACGCACATCACGTGACAAGGAAGGCCACCAAAAGGACCTACCAACCAAATCTCTGGTACCAAAAATACCAGGATGGCCAGCCAACACAGAACAATGAACCTCAGAAATCACTCTACTAGTCCATCTATCAGGAACAAACAGATTCCCCACTGGACAGCGGACAGGTTTGTCAGCCTGAAATTCCTGAAGAACCCGTCGTAAATCAGGAGAAATGGCAGAAAGGACCACCCCCTCCTTCAGAATGCCGACCGGTTCAAGGACCTCAGGAGAATCAGGCAAAAAACTCCTAGAGAGGGCATCAGCCTTGATATTCTTAGAACCCGGAAGATATGAGACCACGAAATCAAAACGGGAAAAAAACAAGGACCATCGAGCCTGTCTAGGATTCAGCCGTCTGGCAGACTCGAGGTAAATCAGATTTTTATGATCGGTCAAGACCACAATACAGTGCTTAGCTCCCTCAAGCCAATGTCGCCACTCCTCAAACGCCCACTTCATAGCCAACAACTCCCGATTGCCGACATAATTGCGTTCAGCAGGCGAAAACTTACGGGAAAAGAAGGCACACGGTTTCATCAAGGAACCAACAGGATCCCTCTGAGACAAAACGGCCCCTGCCCCAATCTCAGAAGCGTCAACCTCAACCTGAAACGGAAGAGAAACATCCGGTTGACGCAACACCGGGGCAGAAGTAAATCGGCGTTTAAGCTCCTGAAAGGCAGAGACAGCCGCAGAGGACCAATTCGTCACATCAGCGCCTTTCTTCGTCAAATCGGTCAAGGGTTTAACCACACTGGAGAAGTTAGCAATGAAACGGCGATAAAAATTAGCAAAGCCCAAAAATTTCTGAAGGCTCTTCACGGATGTGGGTTGAATCCAATCATGAATGGCCTGAACCTTAACCGGATCCATCTCCATAGATGAGGGAGAAAAAATGAAGCCCAAAAAAGAAACCTTCTGCCCTCCAAATAGACACTTAGACCCCTTCACAAACAAAGCATTATCACGAAGGATCTGAAATACCATCCTGACCTGTTCCACATGAGACTCCCAATCATCGGAAAAAAACAAAATGTCATCCAAATATACAATCATGAATTTATCAAGATAAGTCCGGAAGATATCATGCATGAAGGACTGAAAAACAGATGGAGCATTAGAGAGCCCGAATGGCATCACAAGGTATTCAAAATGGCCCTCGGGCGTATTAAACGCAGTTTTCCATTCATAACCCTGCTTAGTACGAACAAGATTATATGCCCCCCGAAGGTCAATCTTCGTAAACCAACTAGCCCCCTTAATCCTAGCAAACAAATCGGAAAGCAGAGGTAAAGGGTATTGAAACTTGACCGTGATCTTATTCAAGAGGCGATAATCAATACAGGGTCTCAAGGAGCCATCCTTCTTAGCAACAAAAAAAATCCCGCTCCCAACGGTGAAGAAGATGGCCGAATATGCCCTTTCTCCAAAGACTCCTTAACATAACTTGGCATGGCTGTATGTTCAGGCACAGACAGGTTGAAAAGTCGGCCCTTAGGAAACTTACAGCCAGGAATCAAGTCAATCGCACAATCACAGTCCCTATGCGGTGGAAGGGAACTGGACTTGGGCTCATCGAATACATTTTGAAAATGAGACAAAAACTCTGGAATTTCAGAAGAGGAAAAAGAGGAGATTGACATCAAAGGAACATCATTATGAACCCCCTGGCAACCCCAACTAGTCACAGACATAGACTTCCAATCCAACACAGGATTATGTACCTGCAACCACGGAAAACCCAGCACGATAGCATCATGCAAATTATGCAACACCAAAAAACGACAATCTTCCTGATGGGCTGGCGCCATGCACATGGTCACCTGTGTCCAAAACTGGGGCTTATTCTTAGCCAAAGGTGTAGCATCAATGCCCCTCAAAGGAATAGGGTTCTGCAAAGACTGCAAGGGGAAACCACAACGCCTGGCAAACTCAAAGTCCATTAAGTTCAAGGAGGCGCCTGAATCCACAAACGCCATGACAGAAAATGGTGACAATGAGCAGATCAAGGACACAGATAACAGAAATTTAGGTTGTACAGTACTGATGGTAAATGACCTAGCGATCCTCTTTTTACGCTTAGGGCAGACTGAAATGACATGAGAAGCATCGCCACAATAAAAACACAACCTATTCTGATGTCTGAATCCTTGTTGTTCCGTTCTAGACAGAATCCTATCACACTGCATTGGCTCAGGCATCCGCTCTGAGGACAACGCCACAGCGCGCACAGTTCTGCGCTCCCGCAAGCGCCGATCAATCTGAATGGCCAGAGACATAGAATCACTCAGACCGACAGGCGTGGGAAACCCCACCATAACATCTTTAACGGATTCAGAAAGACCCTTTCTGAAAATTGCCGCCAAAGCATCATCATTCCATTTAGTCAACACAGACCATTTTCTAAATTTCTGACAATACAATTCTGCCGCTTCTTGACCCTGAGACAGGGCCAACAAGGTCTTCTCAGCTTGATCCACAGAATTTGGTTCATCATATAATAATCCTAAAGCTTGAAAAAAGGCGTCTACATTAAGCAAGGCCGGATTCCCAGATTCCAGGGAAAATGCCCAATCCTGAGGATCGCCACGCAGCAGGGAGATGACAATTTTAACCTGCTGAATGGAATCACCAGAGGATCGAGGTCTCAAAGCAAAAAACAGTTTACAGTTGTTTTTAAAACTCAAAAATTTGGACCTGTCCCCAAAAAACAAATCAGGAGTAGGAATCTTAGGCTCTAAAACCGGAGTCTGAACAATATAATCTGAAATACCCTGTACCCTAGCAGCAAGCTGGTCTACACGAGAAGCCAATCCCTGAACATCCATGCTAGCACCAGACTCCTCAGCCACCCAGAGAAAAAGAGGGAAGGAAAGACAAAGCAGGCTGCAGAAAAAAAAAAATGGCTCAACACCTTTCTTCCCTTCTTCTGAGATGCATTTAACTCATTGTTGGCCAGTTGTACTGTTATGATCTGGTGACCTTGGAGCCGCATGGACTTTCTCTGGAGTAGGTGGAACCTATACTGACCGCAATCCCCAAACTGACACCGCAACTAGAAGTAGCCGTGGGGTGTACCTAACACATCCTAGACACCTCGACACAGCCGGAGGACTAAATACCCCTATAGATGGAAATGGGAATTCTATCTTGCCTCAGAGCAGAACCCCAAAGGATAGGCAGCCCCCCACAAATATTGACTGAGTATAAGAGGAAAGACACACACAGGCAGAAAACAGGATTTAGCAAAAGAGGCCACTCTAGCTAAATAGAAAAGGATAGGACAGAATACTAAGCGGTCAGTAAAAAACCCTAAAAATATCCACAGCAGATAATAAAAAAATTCCACCATCTAACTAAAGACATGGAATGTATATCTGCATCTCCTGAGAATCCATCTTGACTGAATAAATCCAAACACAGTCAAAGCTGGACTAAGAAAAACAATGAATAGCACTGAATTGTAAAGCACACTGCATATGTGCTGCAGAAACAAAACCAGACACTTATCTTTGCTGATTTTGGCAGCAGGGCAGGAGGAACCAGACAGAGATGCAAACCCTCCAAGAACAATGGACAACTGGCAATGACTAATGAATACTGCACACCTAAATAGCCCAGTCAGAGCTGCAATTAGCAGAAACACCTGCCCAGGATTGCAAGCCAGGGACAACTGCATTACCACCAACAACCACCGGAGGGAACCCAAGAGCAGAATTCACAACAGAGATGACTGCTGACCCCACCCTCTGATAATAGAATGGCTGCTGTCCTGTTGTGAATTTGCTTTTTGCTCCCTCTAGTGGTTACTAGTTTTTTGACTCTGGTTTTTCTGTCATTCCTTTTATCCGCACCTGGGTCGTTAGTTAGGGGTGTTGCTATATAAGCTCCCTGGACCTTCAGTTCAATGCCTGGCAACGTAGTTATCAGAGCTAGTCTGCTGTGCTCTTGTCTACTGATCCTGGTTCCAGTTATATCAGCTAAGTCTGCCTTTTGCTTTTTGCTATTTGTTTTGGTTTTGTATTTTTGTCCAGCTTGTTCTAAATCTATATCCTGACCTTTGCTGGAAGCTCTAGGGGGGCTGGTGTTCTCCCCCCGGACCGTTAGACGGTTCGGGGGTTCTTGAATTTCCAGTGTGGATTTTGATAGGGTTTTTGTTGACCATATAAGTTACCTTTCTTTATTCTGCTATCAGTAAGCGGGCCTCTCTGTGCTAAACCTGGTTCATTTCTGTGTTTGTCATTTCCTCTTACCTAACCGTCATTATTTGTGGGGGGCTTCTATCCAGCTTTGGGGTCCCCTTCTCTGGAGGCAAGAAAGGTCTTTGTTTTCCTCTACTAGGGGTAGCTAGATTCTCCGGCTGGCGCGTGTCATCTAGAATCAACGTAGGAATGATCCCCGGCTACTTCTAGTGTTGGCGTTAGGAGTAGATATATGGTCAACCCAGTTACCACTGCCCTATGAGCTGGATTTTTGTACTCTGCAGACTTCCACGTTCCTCTGAGACCCTCGCCATTGGGGTCATAACAGTTTGCCAGGCCTTGATTAAATGTTTAATGCATTGCAGAAGAGGGATTATAAGAAAGAAGATTCTGAGTTTTTTTTTTTTTTTTCTTCTTCCCCTTTACCTCAGAGTGGCTATGCTTGCTGCAGACATGAATGTCCAGACCTTGTTTACAAGTGTGGACCAGCTGGCTACTCGTGTGCAGGGCATACAAGACTATGTTATCAGAAATCCTAGGTCAGAACCTAAAATACCGATTCCTGAACTGTTTTCCGGAGACAGGTTTAAGTTTAGGAATTTCGTGAATAATTGTAAATTGTTTTTGTCCCTGAGACCCTGTTCATCTGGAGATTCTGCTCAGCAAGTAAAAATTGTTATTTCGTTCTTACGGGGCGACCCTCAGGATTGGGCTTTTTCGCTGGCGCCAGGAGATCCGGCATTGGCTGATCTTGATGCGTTTTTTCTGGCGCTCGGTTTACTTTATGAGGAACCCAATCTTGAGATTCAGGCGGAAAAGGCCTTGCTTGCTATGTCTCAGGGGCAGGACGAGGCTGAAGTGTATTGCCAAAAATTTCGGAAATGGTCCGTGCTGACACATTGGAACGAGTGTGCACTGGCCGCTAATTTTAGAAATGGCCTTTCTGAAGCCATTAAGAATGTTATGGTGGGTTTTCCCATTCCCACAGGTCTGAATGATACTATGGCACTGGCTATTCAAATTGACCGGCGGTTGCGGGAGCGCTAAACTGCAAATTCCCTCATGGTGTTGTCTGAACAGACACCTGATTTAATGCAATGTGATAGAATCCTGACTAGAAATGAGCGGAAAATTCGTAGACGCCGGAATGGCTTGTGCTACTACTGTGGTGATTCTACACATGTTATCTCAGCATGCTCTAAACGTATAGCTAAGGTTGTTAGTCCTGTCACCGTTGGTAATTTGCAACCTAAATTTATTCTGTCTGTAACTTTGATTTGCTCACTGTCATCTTATCCTGTCATGGCGTTTGTAGATTCAGGTGCTGCCCTGAGTCTCATGGATCTCTCATTTGCTAAGCGCTGTGGTTTTACTCTTGAACCATTAGAAAATCCTATTCCTCTTAGGGGTATTGATGCTACACCATTGGCAGCAAATAAACCGCAGTATTGGACACAGGTTACCATGTGCATGACTCCTGAACACCGCGAGGTGATACGTTTCCTGGTTTTACATAAAATGCATGATTTGGTTGTTTTAGGGCTGCCATGGTTACAGACTCATAATCCAGTCCTGGACTGGAAGGCTATGTCAGTCTCAAGTTGGGGCTGTCGTGGTATTCATGGGGATTCCCTGCCTGTGTCTATTGCTTCTTCTACGCCTTCGGAAGTTCCGGAGTATTTGTCTGATTATCAGGATGTCTTCAGTGAGTCGGAGTCCAGTGCACTGCCTCCTCATAGGGACTGTGACTGTGCTATAGATTTGATCCCAGGCAGTAAATTTCCTAAGGGAAGACTGTTTAATCTGTCGGTACCTGAACATACCGCTATGCGTTCATATATCAAGGAGTCTCTGGAGAAAGGACATATTCGTCCGTCTTCTTCTCCTCTTGGTGCGGGATTCTTTTTTGTGGCAAAAAAGGACGGATCTTTGAGACCTTGTATTGATTATCGGCTTTTAAATAAGATCACTGTCAAATTTCAGTATCCTTTGCCGCTGTTGTCTGACTTGTTTGCCCGGATTAAGGGTGCCAAGTGGTTCACCAAGATAGACCTTCGTGGTGCGTACAACCTTGTGCGCATTAAGCAAGGTGATGAATGGAAAACCGCATTCAATACGCCCGAAGGTCATTTTGAGTACTTGGTGATGCCTTTTGGGCTCTCCAATGCGCCTTCAGTTTTTCAGTCCTTTATGCATGACATTTTCCGGAAGTATCTGGATAAATTTTTGATTGTTTATCTGGATGATATTTTGGTTTTTTCTGATAATTGGGATTCGCATGTGGAGCAGGTCAGGTTGGTCTTTAAAATTTTGCGTGAAAATTCTTTGTTTGTCAAGGGCTCAAAGTGTCTCTTTGGTGTACAGAAGGTTCCCTTTTTGGGGTTCATTTTTTCCCCTTCTGCTGTGGAGATGGACCCAGTCAAGGTCCGAGCTATTCTTGATTGGACTCAGCCCTCGTCAGTTAAGAGTCTTCAGAAGTTCTTGGGCTTCGCTAACTTCTACCGTCGTTTTATCGCTAATTTTTCTAGCATTGTGAAACCTTTGACGGATATGACCAAGAAGGGCTCCGATGTAGCTAACTGGGCTCCTGCTGCCGTGGAGGCTTTCCAGGAGTTGAAACGCCGGTTTACTTCGGCGCCTGTTTTGTGCCAGCCTGATGTCTCACTTCCCTTTCAGGTTGAGGTGGATGCTTCGGAGATTGGGGCAGGGGCCGTTTTGTCGCAGAGAGGCCCTGGTTGCTCTGTTATGAAACCTTGTGCCTTTTTCTCTAGGAAGTTTTCACCTGCCGAGCGAAATTATGATGTGGGCAATCGGGAGTTGTTGGCCATGAAATGGGCATTTGAGGAGTGGCGTCATTGGCTCGAGGGTGCTAAGCATCGTGTGGTGGTCTTGACTGATCACAAAAATCTGATGTATCTCGAGTCTGCTAAACGCCTTAATCCGAGACAGGCCCGCTGGTCATTGTTTTTCTCCCGCTTTGATTTTGTTGTCTCGTATTTACCAGGTTCAAAGAATGTGAAGGCCGATGCTCTTTCTAGGAGCTTTGTGCCTGATGCTCCTGGAGTCGCTGATCCTGTTGGTATTCTTAAAGATGGAGTTATCTTGTCAGCTATTTCTCCGGATCTGCGACGTGTGTTGCAGAGATTTCAGGCTGATAGGCCTGAGTCTTGTCCACCTGACAGACTGTTTGTCCCGGATAAGTGGACCAGCAGAGTCATTTCCGAGGTTCATTCCTCGGTGTTGGCAGGTCACCCGGGAATTTTTGGCACCAGAGATCTGGTGGCCAGGTCCTTTTGGTGGCCTTCCTTGTCAAGGGATGTGCGGTCATTTGTGCAGTCCTGTGGGACTTGTGCTCGAGCTAAGCCTTGCTGTTCTCGTGCCAGCGGTTTGCTCTTGCCCTTGCCTGTTCCGAAGAGACCTTGGACACATATCTCCATGGATTTCATTTCTGATCTTCCGCTATCTCAGGGCATGTCTGTTATCTGGGTGATATGTGATCGCTTCTCCAAGATGGTCCATTTGGTTCCTTTGCCTAAGCTGCCTTCCTCTTCCGATCTGGTTCCTGTGTTTTTCCAGAACGTGGTTCGTTTGCACGGCATCCCTGAGAATATTGTGTCAGACAGAGGATCCCAGTTCGTTTCCAGGTTCTGGCGATCCTTTTGTAGTAGGATGGGCATTGATTTGTCGTTTTCGTCTGCTTTCCATCCTCAGACTAATGGACAGACGGAGCGAACCAATCAGACTTTGGAGGCTTATTTGAGGTGTTTTGTCTCTGCTGATCAGGACGATTGGGTGACATTCTTGCCGTTGGCTGAGTTTGCCCTTAATAATCGGGCTAGTTCCGCCACCTTGGTTTCGCCTTTTTTCTGCAACTCTGGTTTCCATCCTCGCTTTTCTTCGGGTCATGTGGAGCCTTCTGACTGTCCTGGGGTGGATTCTGTGGTGGATAGGTTGCAGCAGATCTGGAATCATGTGGTGGACAACTTGAAGTTGTCACAGGAGAAGACTCTGCGCTTTGCCAACCGCCGCCGCGGTGTGGGTCCCCGACTACGCGTTGGGGATTTGGTATGGCTTTCTTCCCGCTTTGTTCCTATGAAGGTCTCCTCTCCCAAATTTAAACCTCGTTTTATTGGGCCTTACAAGATATTGGAAATCCTTAATCCTGTATCTTTTTGTCTGGATCTTCCTGTGTCGTTTGCTATTCACAATGTATTTCATAGGTCCTTGTTGCGGCGGTACATTGTGCCTGTAGTTCCTTCTGCTGAGCCTCCTGCTCCGGTGTTGGTTGAGGGCGAGTTGGAGTACGTGGTGGAGAAGATCTTGGATTCTCGCCTCTCCAGGCGGAGGCTTCAGTACCTGGTCAAGTGGAAGGGCTATGGTCAGGAGGATAATTCCTGGGTGGTCGCCTCTGATGTTCATGCGGCCGATTTAGTTCGTGCCTTTCATGCCGCTCATCCTGATCGCCCTGGTGGTCGTGGTGAGGGTTCGGTGACCCCTCACTAAGGGGGGGGTACTGTTGTGAATTTGCTTTTTGCTCCCTCTAGTGGTTACTAGTTTTTTGACTCTGGTTTTTCTGTCATTCCTTTTATCCGCACCTGGGTCGTTAGTTAGGGGTGTTGCTATATAAGCTCCCTGGACCTTCAGTTCAATGCCTGGCAACGTAGTTATCAGAGCTAGTCTGCTGTGCTCTTGTCTACTGATCCTGGTTCCAGTTATATCAGCTAAGTCTGCCTTTTGCTTTTTGCTATTTGTTTTGGTTTTGTATTTTTGTCCAGCTTGTTCTAAATCTATATCCTGACCTTTGCTGGAAGCTCTAGGGAGGCTGGTGTTCTCCCCCCGGACCGTTAGACGGTTCGGGGGTTCTTGAATTTCCAGTGTGGATTTTGATAGGGTTTTTGTTGACCATATAAGTTACCTTTCTTTATTCTGCTATCAGTAAGCGGGCCTCTCTGTGCTAAACCTGGTTCATTTCTGTGTTTGTCATTTCCTCTTACCTAACCGTCATTATTTGTGGGGGGCTTCTATCCAGCTTTGGGGTCCCCTTCTCTGGAGGCAAGAAAGGTCTTTGTTTTCCTCTACTAGGGGTAGCTAGATTCTCCGGCTGGCGCGTGTCATCTAGAATCAACGTAGGAATGATCCCCGGCTACTTATAGTGTTGGCGTTAGGAGTAGATATATGGTCAACCCAGTTACCACTGCCCTATGAGCTGGATTTTTGTACTCTGCAGACTTCCACGTTCCTCTGAGACCCTCGCCATTGGGGTCATAACACTGTCCCCACCCTCTGATAATGAGATGACTGTTGACCCCACCCTCTGATAATGAGATGACTGCTGACCTCACCCTCTGGTAGTGAGATAACTGTTGACCTCACTCTTTAATAATGAGATGACTGTTGACCTCACCCTCTGATAATGAGGTGGCTGCGGAACCCACCCTCCAATAATGAGATTACTGTTGACCCCGCCCTCTGATAGTGAGAAGACCGGTGACCCACCTCTCTGATAATGAGGTGACTGCTGACCTCACCATCACAGAATGAGATGACTGTTGACCTCACCGTCTGATAATGAGATGACTGCTGAACCCACCCTCTGATAATGAGATTACTGTTGACCCCACCCTCTGAGAATGAGATGACTGCTGAACCCTTCCTCCGATAATGAGATTACTGTTGACCCCACCCTCCGATAATGAGATTACTGTTGACCCCACCCTCTGATAATGAGATTACTGTTGACCCTGCCCTCTGATAATGAGAAGACTGTTGACCCCACCCTCTAGTAATGAGTTGACTGCTGACCTCACCCTCTGATAATGAGATGACTAATGACCCCACCCTCTGATAATAAGTTGACCGCTGAACCCACCCTCCGATAATGAGATAACTGTTTACCCCACCCTCTGAGAATGAGATGACTGATGACCCCGCCCTCTGATAATGAGAAGACTTTTGACCTCGCCCTCTTAGGAGATGACTGCTGACCTCACCGTTTGATAATGAGATGACTGCTCATCTCACCCTCTGATAATGAGATGACTGCTAACCTCACCCTCTGATAATGAGATGACTGCTGACCTCACCCCTTGATAATGAGATGACTGCTCACCTCACCCTATGATAATGACCTGACTGTTGACCCCACCCTATGATAATGACATGACTGTTGACCCCGCACTCTAATATTTATAATGAAGCCACAGTAAGTATAATATGCTTTCTCTTTCATGCTCTGATTTTTAGGAAGGGGCCATTCCGACACAGTGACAGTGAAGACAATGGCAAGAACGTCCACGTACGATTCACAATGCTGTACGTGAAGTGTTTGTGTTAACAGTAGGACATAATCTGGTGAACTACTAATCTCAGCATAGCCCCAATTTATTTCAGATGTCACATTCACTCACTTTGTGTCTCATTCACAGCTGGACAAACGCCACAGATGTTTTTGACTTTGATTACGACTTTCATCCCAGCACGGCCGCAGACGCAATGGCCATGGAGCCGCTGACCAAGGAATTTTTAGCCATTGTAAAAAAGTAAGAAGCAAAGAGGACGGCTAGAAGGTGGGCAGTGGGGAGGCGGTAGTGAGAAGGAGTGCAGTGAGGGGGAGGTGGCAAGAAGGAGGCATCATGGGGGAGGTGGTTAGAAGGAGCGCTCCGAGGGGAGGCAATGAGGGGGAAGTGGTTAGAAGGAACGCAAGGAAGGCGAGGCAGCAAATGAGGGATGGTTAGAAGAAGCACAGCAATGGGGAGGTAGTGAGGAGAAGGTGGTTAGAAGGATCACAGAGAGGGGGAGGTGGTGAGAAGAAGCACAGCAATGGGGAGGCAGTGAGGAGAAGGTGGTTAGAAGGATCACAGAGAGGGGGAGGTGGTAAGAAGAAGCACAGCAATGGGGAGGCAGTGAGGAGAAGGTGGTTAGAAGGATCACAGAGAGGGGGAGGTGGTAAGAAGAAGCACAGCAATGGGGAGGCAGTGAGGAGAAGGTGGTTAGAAGGATCACAGAGAGGGGGAGGTGGTAAGAAGAAGCACAGCAATGGGGAGGCAGTGAGGAGAAGGTGGTTAGAAGGATCACAGAGAGGGGGAGGTGGTAAGAAGAAGCACAGCAATGGGGAGGCAGTGAGGAGAAGGTGGTTAGAAGGATCACAGAGAGGGGGAGGTGGTAAGAAGAAGCACAGCAATGGGGAGGCAGTGAGGAGAAGGTGGTTAGAAGATCACAGAGAGGGGGAGGTGGTGAGAAGGAGCGCAGCGAGGGGGAGGTTGTGAAAAGCAGGGCAGCTAGCGGGAGGGGATGAGAAGGAGCGCAGAGAGGGGAATGTGAGAAGGAGCACAGCAAGGGGAAGTGTTGTGAATTTGGATTCTGGGCTCCCCCGGTGGCTACTGGTGGAATTGAACTGGTGTCTTCATCTTCTCTGTTCACCTGTTCCCATCAAGATGTGGGAGTCGCTATATAACCTTGCTGCTCTGTTAGTTGCTTGCCGGTCATCAATGTTATCAGAAGCCTCTCTGTGCTTGTTCCTGCTCCTAGACAACTACTAGATAAGTTGGACTCTTGTCCATGTTTGTTTTTGCATTTTGTTCCAGTTCACAGCTGTAGTTTCGTTACTGTGTCTGGAAAGCTCTTGTGAACGGGAATTGCCACTCTGGTGTTATGAGTTAATGCCAGAGTTTTAAAGTAATTTCTGGATGGTATTTTTGATAGGGTTTTCAGCTGACCATGAAAGTGTCCTTTCTGTCTTCTGCTATGTAGTAAGTGGACCTCAAATTTGCTAAACCTATTTTCATACTACGTTTGTTATTTCATCTCAACTCACCGCCAATACATGTGGGGGGCCTCTGTCTCCTTTCGGGGTATTTCTCTAGAGGTGAGCTAGGACTAATATTTCCTTCTGCTAGCTTTATTTAGTCCTCCGGCTGGGCTGGGCATCTAGAATCAACGTAGGCATGCTACCCGGCCACTGCTAGTTGTGCGTTAGGTTTAGTTCATGGTCAGCTCAGTTCCCATCTTCCAAGAGCTAGTTCCTATATATGCTTATGCTATGTTCTCTTGCCATTGAGATCATGACAGTTTGACCGGCCAACAAAGTGTTAATTGTTTGGGCTGAAGCAGGAGAAAAAGAAGTGTTGAAGGGAAATTTTTTTTTTTTTTTTTTTTTTCCCCTCAGAGTTTTGCTGCCTAGCCCTTAATTGCTGTCTAGCTGCTTCTTACCTCCTCTTAACCCTTGAATGGCTCTGTGTCCATCTGTTTGTAATGGATCTTCAGAGTGTAATTGCAGGTTTGAATAATCTCGCCACGAAGGTACAAAATTTGCAAGATTTTGTTTGTCATGCACCTGTATCTGAGCCGAGAATTCCTTTGCCGGAATTTTTCTCGGGGAATAGATCCGGGTTTCAGAATTTTCGAAATAATTGCAAATTATTTTTGTCTTTGAAATCTCGCTCTGCCGGAGACCCTGCACAGCAGGTCAGGATTGTGATTTCCTTGCTCCGGGGCGACCCTCAAGACTGGGCTTTTTCATTGACACCAGGGGATCCTGCGTTGCTCAATGTGGATGCGTTTTTTCTGGCCTTGGGGTTGCTTTATGACGAACCTCATTTGGAGCTTCAGGCAGAAAAAACTTTGATGTCCCTATCTCAGTTGCAAGATGAAGCGGAAATTTACTGCCAAAGATTCCGTAAATGGTCTGTGCTTACTCAGTGGAATGAGTGCGCCCTGGCGGCGACTTTCAGAGAGGGTCTCTCTGATGCCATTAAGGATGTTATGGTGGGGTTCCCTGTGCCTGCGGGTCTGAATGAGTCCATGACAATGGCTATTCAGATCGATAGGCGTTTGCGGGAGCGCAAACCAGTGCACCATCTGGCGGTGTCCACTGAGAAGTCGCCAGAGAGTATGCAGTGTGATAGAATTCTGTCCCGAAGCGAGCGGCAGAATTTTAGACGGAAAAATGGGTTGTGTTTCTATTGTGGTGATTCTACTCATGTTATATCAGCATGCTCTAAGCGCACTAAAAAGCTTGGTAAATCTGTTTCCATTTGCACCTTACCGTCTAAATTTATTCTATCTGTGACCCTGATTTGCTCTTTGTCATCTATTACCACGGACGCCTATGTCGACTCTGGCGCCGCTTTGAGTCTTATGGATTGGTCCTTTGCCAAACGCTGTGGGTATGATTTAGAGCCTTTGGAGACTCCTATTCCTCTGAAGGGGATTGACTCCACCCCATTGGCTAATAATAAACCACAATACTGGACACAAGTAACTATGCGTATTAATCCGGATCACCAGGAGATTATTCGCTTTCTGGTGCTGTATAATCTACATGATGATTTGGTGCTAGGATTGCCTTGGCTGCAATCTCACAACCCAGTCCTCGACTGGAGAGCTATGTCTGTGTTGAGCTGGGGATGTAAGGGGGCTCATGGGGATGTACCTGTGGTTTCCATTTCATCATCCATTCCCTCTGAAATTCCTGAGTTCCTGTCTGACTATCGTGACGTCTTTGAAGAATCCAAGCTTGGTTCGTTACCTCCGCACCGAGAGTGCGATTGTGCCATAGATTTAATCCCGGGTAGTAAATACCCAAAGGGTCGTTTATTTAATCTGTCTGTGCCTGAACATGCTGCTATGCGAGAATATATAAAGGAGTCCTTGGAAAAGGGACATATTCGTCCATCGTCATCTCCCTTAGGAGCCGGTTTTTTCTTTGTGTCAAAAAAAGACGGCTCTTTGAGACCATGTATTGATTATCGGCTTTTGAATAAAATCACTGTTAAATATCAATACCCATTGCCGTTGCTGACTGATTTGTTTGCTCGCATAAAGGGGGCCAAGTGGTTCTCTAAGATTGACCTTCGTGGGGCGTATAATTTGGTGCGAATCAGGCAGGGGGATGAGTGGAAAACCGCATTTAATACGCCCGAGGGCCACTTTGAGTATTTAGTGATGCCTTTTGGTCTTTCTAATGCTCCGTCAGTTTTCCAGTCCTTTATGCATGATATTTTTCGCGATTATTTGGATAAATTTATGATTGTGTATCTGGATGATATTCTGATTTTTTCGGATGACTGGGACTCTCATGTCCAGCAAGTCAGGAGGGTTTTTCAGGTTTTGCGGTCTAATTCTTTGTGTGTGAAGGGTTCTAAGTGTGTTTTTGGGGTACAGAGGATTTCCTTTTTGGGATATATTTTTTCCCCCTCTTCCATTGAAATGGATCCTGTCAAGGTTCAAGCTATTTGTGATTGGACGCAGCCCTCTTCTCTTAAGAGTCTTCAGAAATTTTTGGGCTTTGCTAACTTTTATCGTCGATTTATTGCTGGTTTTTCGGATATTGCTAAGCCATTGACCGATTTGACTAAGAAGGGTGCTGATGTTGCTGATTGGTCCCCTGATGCTGTGGAGGCCTTTCGGGAGCTTAAGCGCCGTTTTTCCTCTGCCCCTGTGTTGCGTCAGCCTGATGTTGCTCTACCTTTTCAGGTTGAGGTCGACGCTTCTGAGATCGGAGCTGGGGCAGTGTTGTCGCAGAAAAGTTCTGACTGCTCCGTGATGAGGCCTTGTGCCTTCTTTTCCCGTAAATTTTCGCCCGCTGAGCGGAATTATGATGTTGGGAATCGGGAGCTTTTGGCCATGAAGTGGGCTTTTGAGGAGTGGCGCCATTGGCTTGAGGGGGCCAGACATCAGGTGGTGGTATTGACTGACCACAAAAATTTGATTTATCTTGAGACCGCCAGGCGCCTGAATCCTAGACAGGCGCGCTGGTCATTATTTTTCTCTCGGTTTAATTTTGTGGTGTCATACCTACCGGGTTCTAAGAATGTTAAGGCGGATGCCCTTTCTAGGAGTTTTGAGCCTGACTCGCCTGGTAACTCTGAGCCCACAGGTATCCTTAAGGATGGAGTGGTATTGTCAGCCGTTTCTCCAGACCTGCGGCGGGCCTTGCAGGAGTTTCAGGCGGAGAGACCTGATCGTTGCCCACCTGATAAACTGTTTGTTCCTGATGATTGGACCAGTAGAGTCATCTCTGAGGTTCATTCTTCTGCGTTGGCAGGTCATCCTGGCATTTTTGGTACCAGGGATTTGGTGGCAAGGTCCTTCTGGTGGCCTTCCCTGTCACGAGATGTGCGAGGCTTTGTGCAGTCTTGTGACGTTTGTGCTCGGGCCAAGCCTTGTTGTTCTCGGGCTAGTGGATTATTGTTGCCCTTGCCTATTCCTAAGAGGCCTTGGACGCACATCTCGATGGATTTTATTTCAGATCTGCCTGTTTCTCAGAAGATGTCTGTCATCTGGGTGGTGTGTGACCGTTTTTCTAAGATGGTCCATTTGGTTCCTCTGCCCAAGTTACCTTCTTCTTCCGAGTTGGTTCCTCTGTTTTTTCAAAATGTTGTTCGTTTGCATGGTATTCCTGAGAATATCGTTTCTGACAGAGGGACCCAATTCGTGTCTAGATTTTGGCGGGCATTCTGTGCTAGGATGGGCATAGAGTTATCTTTTTCGTCCGCTTTCCATCCTCAGACGAATGGCCAGACCGAGCGGATTAATCAGACCCTGGAGACATATCTGAGGTGTTTTGTGTCTGCTGACCAGGATGATTGGGTTGCTTTTTTGCCATTGGCGGAGTTCGCTCTCAATAATCGGGCCAGCTCTGCCACTTTGGTGTCCCCGTTTTTCTGTAATTCGGGGTTTCATCCTCGATTTTCCTCTGGTCAGGTGGAATCTTCGGATTGTCCTGGAGTGGATGCTGTGGTGGAGAGATTGCATCAGATCTGGGGGCAGGTGGTGGACAATTTGAGGTTGTCCCAGGAGAAGACTCAGCTTTTTGCCAACCGCCACCGTCGTGTTGGTCCTCGGCTTTCTGTTGGGGATTTGGTGTGGTTGTCTTCTCGTTTTGTCCCTATGAGGGTCTCTTCTCCTAAGTTTAAGCCTCGGTTTATCGGCCCGTATAAGATATTGGAGATTCTTAACCCTGTTTCCTTCCGTTTGGACCTCCCTGCATCCTTTTCTATTCATAACGTTTTTCATCGGTCATTATTGCGCAGGTATGAGGTACCGGTTGTGCCTTCCGTTGAGCCTCCTGCTCCGGTGTTGGTTGAGGGTGAGTTGGAGTACGTTGTGGAGAAAATCTTGGACTCTCGTGTTTCCAGACGGAGACTCCAGTATCTGGTCAAGTGGAAGGGATACGGCCAGGAGGATAATTCTTGGGTGAATGCATCTGATGTTCATGCCTCCGATCTGGTTCGTGCCTTTCATAGGGCCCATCCTGATCGCCCTGGTGGTTCTGGTGAGGGTTCGGTGCCCCCTCCTTGAGGGGGGGGTACTGTTGTGAATTTGGATTCTGGGCTCCCCCGGTGGCTACTGGTGGAATTGAACTGGTGTCTTCATCTTCTCTGTTCACCTGTTCCCATCAAGATGTGGGAGTCGCTATATAACCTTGCTGCTCTGTTAGTTGCTTGCCGGTCATCAATGTTATCAGAAGCCTCTCTGTGCTTGTTCCTGCTCCTAGACAACTACTAGATAAGTTGGACTCTTGTCCATGTTTGTTTTTGCATTTTGTTCCAGTTCACAGCTGTAGTTTCGTTACTGTGTCTGGAAAGCTCTTGTGAACGGGAATTGCCACTCTGGTGTTATGAGTTAATGCCAGAGTTTTAAAGTAATTTCTGGATGGTATTTTTGATAGGGTTTTCAGCTGACCATGAAAGTGTCCTTTCTGTCTTCTGCTATGTAGTAAGTGGACCTCAAATTTGCTAAACCTATTTTCATACTACGTTTGTTATTTCATCTCAACTCACCGCCAATACATGTGGGGGGCCTCTGTCTCCTTTCGGGGTATTTCTCTAGAGGTGAGCTAGGACTAATATTTCCTTCTGCTAGCTTTATTTAGTCCTCCGGCTGGGCTGGGCATCTAGAATCAACGTAGGCATGCTACCCGGCCACTGCTAGTTGTGCGTTAGGTTTAGTTCATGGTCAGCTCAGTTCCCATCTTCCAAGAGCTAGTTCCTATATATGCTTATGCTATGTTCTCTTGCCATTGAGATCATGACAGGGAAGGCAGTAAGGAGGAGGTGGTTAGAAGTTGAGCTGCAAGGGGAAGGTAAAGAGAAGGACCGCAGTGAGACGAGATAGTGAAAAGGAGTACAACGACAAGGAGTCCGCATGGGGGAGGTGGTTAGAAAGAGTGCTTGGAGGGGGAGGCAATGAGGAGGAGCTGGTGAGAAGGAGCACAGCGAGGTGATGGTGGGGAGAAGGAGCAAAGTAAGGAGGGAGGTGGTGAGAAGGAACATAGCGATATTGAGGTGTAGACAGGGCCGGAATGGCCACTTGGCAAATGCCAGAAGGGCCTGTTTGGTCATGGGATGCCTTGTCTGCTACCCATACTGTTAAGAGTTGTGACGGCGCACAAAGTTGTTGACTCCATCACTTACCCCAGCAGGCCACGGGTATCATTAGAAATATTGGTCTTGTAGAAAATCTTCCTTTCCTCCATCCAGGGTAATATTAGTAATAATTCCCATCCGGTTCATGGGGACGGGGACAATATGGGCCTGTGTGATTTCAAATGCCAGGGCTGAATTTCAGCCCCAGTCCATACCTGGGTGTAGACAAGGAGCACAGGCAGGGGGAGCTGGTGAAGAGGAGCTCAGCGAGGGGGAGGCGGTGAGAAGAAGCACAGCGAGAGGGATGTGTAGATGAGCACAGCGAGGGAGAGGTGGTTAGAAGAGATGCTACGAGAAGGAGTCAGGGTTTTTGAGGTGCTTAGTAAAAGCACTGCAAGGGTGAGGTGGTGAAAAGAAGCGCAGTGAGGAGAGATGGCAAGAAGGAGCGCAATGAGGAAGATTTGATGAGAAGGAGCTCAGAGAAAGGGTGGTACTGGGAAGTAGTTCAACAAGAGAAGTAGAGGAGGAGCGCAGTGAGGGGAAGGTGGTGAGAAGGTGCATATCGAAGGGGAGGCTGTGTAGAGAAGCGCAGCTACAGGGTAGTGTAGAGAAGTTCGGCGAGAGGGAGGTATAGAGGAGCTCAGTGAGGGTGAGGTTGTTAAAAAGAGTGCTGCGAGGAGGAGGTGATTAGAAGGAGTGTAGCGAGGGGTAGGTGTTTAACAGGAGCACAGCGAGGGGGAGGTGGTGAGGAGTGTAGCTAGGAGGAGTCAGCAAGTGGAAGGTGATTAGATGGAGCACAATGAGTGGGAAGAGGTTAGAAGGATCACAGCAAGGGGGAGGTGGTGAGAAGGATCACAGCAAGGGAAAAGGAGTGCTTTTAGGAGGAGGTAATTAGTAAGAGTTAGCAAGGGGGAGGTGGAGAGAAGGAGCGCAGTGAGGGAGAGGTGGTGAGAAGGAGCGCAGCGAGGGAGAGATGTTTAGAAGGAGTGAAGCTAGTGGGAGGTGGTTAGAAGGAATGCAGCAAAGGGGTGGTGGTGAGAAGGAGTGCAGTGAGGGGAGGCAATGAAGGGGAGATGCTGAGAAGGATCACAGAGTGGGGGAGGTGGTGAGAAGGAGCGCATCAAGAGGATGGTGTAAAGGAGCTCAGCAAGCAGTAGGTGATTAGTTGTAGTTCTGTAAGGGTTAGGTGATGAGAAGGTGCACAACAAGCGGGAGGTTGGCCGAAGGAGCACAGTGAGGGGGAGACAATGAGGAGAGAAATGGTTAGAAGGATCGCGACGAGGGGGAGGCAGTGAGGGGTGATGGTTAGAAGAAGTGCAGCATAGAGGGGGAGGTGGTGAGAAGGAGCACAGCGAGAGGGAGGTCGTGAGAAGGAGCACAGTGATGGAAAGGTGTTTATAAGGAGTGCAGTGAGGGGGAGGCAGTGAAGGTGAGGTGGTTAGAAGGAATGCAGAAATGGGGAAATGGTGAGAAGGAGTGCAACGAGGGGGAGGTGGTGAGAGGGATAACAGAGAGGGGAAATTGTTAGAAGGATCAGCGAGGGGGAGGTGAAGAGAAGGAGTGCAGTAAGATGGAGGTGGTGAGAAGGAGCGCAGTGAAGGGAAGGTGGAGGCAGTGAGGGGTAAAGGTTCACATTGCGTTAGGGCAATCCGTTTAGCGCATACGCTAGCTTATTGTGCTAACGCAATGTCCCAAAAGGGAAGCAGCATTCGAGGTCCGTTCGAAAATAACGGGACATCGCTAGCGCATGCCAAAAATGGCATGCGTTAGCGACCCGATAGCACATTGTGGTCAATGGTTAATTGCTACAATTGCGCCATGTAACGGAGTCCGCTAGTGGACACCCATTAACGCAATGTGAACCTAAAAGCCTGAACCTAAGTGGTTAAGATCGCTGTGAGGGGGAGGTGCTTAGAAGAAGCGCAGCTAGATGGATGCAGCGTAGGGGAGGTGATTAATGGGAGTGCTGTGAGGGGGAGGTGGTTAGAAGGAGCCAGGGAGGGGAGGTAGTTAGAAGGAGCACAGTGAGGGGGAGGTGGTGAACAGGAGAGCAGCTGGGGGAGTTTTTTAGAAGGAGCACAACAAGGGGGAACTGGAGAGAAGGAGCGCAGCGAGGGGGAGGTGGAGAGAATGGTCACAGCAAGAGGGAGATGGTGAGAAGCAGCACAGCTAGGGGGAAATAGAAGGATTACAGCAAGGGAAAGGTGATGAGAAGGAGCGCAGCAAAGGCATGGTAATGAGAAGGAGCACAGCAAGGGGAAGGCAGCAAGGGACAGGTGGTTAGAAGGAGATCGTGAGCTGGAGGTGGTGAGAAGTGCAGTGAGAAGGAGGCAGCATGGAGGAGGTGGTTAGAATGAACGCTACGAGGGGAGACAATGAGGAGGAATTGGTTTGAAGGAGATGGAAGTTGCAAGGGGTTTTGGTTAGAAAAAGCACAGCAAGGTTGAAGCAGCGAGTAGAAGGTGGTTAGAAGGATCACAGTAGGGGGAGGTGGTGAGAAGGAGCGCAGTGAGGGAGACGTGTTTAGAAGGAGTGCAGTGAGAGAGAGGTGGTTAGAATGAATGTAGCAAAGGGGAACTGGTGAGAAGGAGTGCAGCGAGGGGAGGCAACGAGGTGGGAGAGAGTGAGAAGGATCACAGAGTGGGGATGTGATGAGAAGGAGCACATCCAAAGGGAGGTGTAGAGGAGCTTAACAAGTGGGAGGTGGTTAGGAGTGCTTCAGGGGTTAGGTGGTGAGAAGGAGCAAAGCGAACAGAAGGGGAGGCAGTGAGGAGGTGGTTAGAAGAAGCGCAGCAAGGTTAAGGCAGTGAGGGAAAGGAAAGGTGGTAAAAATGATCACAGAAGGAGGTGGTGAGAAGGAGCACAGAGAGGGGGAGGTGGTGAGAAGAAGTGAAGTGAGGGGAGGCAAAGAGGGGGAGGTGGGGAGAAGGATCACAGAGAGGGGAGGTGGTGAGAAGGAGCGAATCGAGAGGGAGGTGTAGAGGAGCTCATCAAGCGGGAGGTGGTTAGAAGGAGCTCGGCGAGAGGGAATTGGTTAGAAAGAGCTCAGCAAGGAGGAGGTAGTTAGTAGAAGTGCAGCGAAGGGGTTTTTGAGAAGGAGCACAGGGAGAGGGAGGTGTAGAGGGGCTCTGCAAGGGGAGGTGGTTAGAAGGAGTGCTGCAACGGTTAGGTAGTGAGAAGAAGCGCAGCGAGGGAAGGTGATGAGAAGGAGCACAGTGAGCGTTAGGTGGTGAGAAGGAGCCTAGGGAAGGGGAGGTAGGTAGAAAGAGCACGTCAAGAGGGCGGTGGGTAGAAGGAGCCAATCGAGGTGAAGGTGGGTAGAAGGAGCGCAGCAAGCAGGAGGTGGTTAGAAGGAGCACATAGAGGGGAGGTGTTTAGAGGAAGCTCTGCGAGGGGGTGGTTAGAAGAAGCGTAGCGAGGGGGAGGTGATTTGAAGAATGCTGTGACAGGGAGTTGGTGAAAAGAAGTGAAGCTAGGTCGTTAGAATGAGCGTAGCAAAGGGAAGGTGGAGAGAAGGAGAGCAGCGAGGGGTAGATGGAGAGAAGGATCACAGTGAGAGGGAGGTGGTGAGAAGGAGAACAGCAAGGGGGAAATAGTTAGAAGGAACACAGCAAGGGGGAGGTGGCTAGAAGGAGAGCTGCCATGGGGAGGTGGTGAAAAAGAGCGCAGCATTAGGGAGGTGATGAGAAGGAGTGCAGCGAAAAGGATGCCACATGGGGGTGGTGATGAGAAGGAGCGCAATGAGGGGAGGCAGCGAGGGGGTGGTTAGAAGGAGTGCAGAGGCAGCGAGGGGGAGGTGTCTAGAATGATCACAGAGTGGAAGGTGGTGAGAAGGAGCGCAGTGAGGGGGAAGTCGTGAGAAGGAGCGCAGCGAGGGGGAGGTCATGAGAAGGAGTGCAGCGAGGGGGAGGTGATGAGATGAAGCACAGCGAGGGGGAGGTGATGAGAAGGAGCAAAGCAAGGAGAAGGCAGTGAGGGGGACGTGGTTAGAAGGAAAGCTGTAAGTGGGAGGTAATGAGAAGGAGCACAGTGAGGGGGAGATGATGAGAAGCATTGCAGTGAGAAGTAAGCAGCATGGGATAGGTGGTTAGAAGGAGTGCTTTGAGGGAGAAACAACAAGGGGAAGGTGTCTAGAAGTATCACAGAGAGGGGGAGGTGGTGTGAAGGGGCGCAGAGGGGGAGGTCGTGAGGATCACAGCGAGGGGGAGGGAATGAGAAGGAGCGCAGCGAGGGGGAGGGGATGAGAAGGAACAAAGAAAGGAGAAGGCAGTGAGGATCACGTGGTTAGATGGAGAGCTGTAAGTGGGAGGTGGTGAGAAGGAGCGCAGCAAGGGGGAGGTGGTGAGAAAGTGCAGCGAGAGGGATGTGTAGAGGAGCTCAGCAAGAGGGAGGTAGTTAGAAGGAGCGCTGCGAGAAGGAGGCATCATTTTTGAGGTGCTTAGTAGGAGCGCTGCAAAGGTGAGATGGTGAGAAGGAGTGCAAGGAGGAGAGGTAGTAAGAAGGAGCACAGTGAGGTGCAAGTGGTGAGAAGGAGTGCAGCAAGGTGAGGTGATGTGAAGGAGGTCATCGAGGGAGAGGTAGGTAAAAGGAGAGCATCGAGAGGGAGATGAGTAGAAGGAGCGCATCAAGGGCAAGTTGGATAGAATGAGTGCAGTGAGGGGGAGATCGTTAGAAGAAGCTCAAAGAGTGGGAGGTAGGTATAAGGAGCGCATCGAGAGGGAGGTGGTTGGAAGGAGTGTAGCGAGGGAGTGATGTTTAGAAGGAGCGTAGCGAGCGGGAGGTGGTTAGAAGGAGTGCTGTGAGGGGGAGGTAGTTAGGTGCACAGTGAGGGGGAGGTGGTGAAAAGGAGTGCAGCTAGTGGGAAGTAGTTAGAAGGAGCATAGCAAGGAGGAGGTGGAGAGAAGGAGTGCAGCTAGGGGGAGGTGCTGAGAAGGATTACAGCGAGAGGGAGGTTATGAGAAGGCTTTCAGTGAGGTGTAGGTGATGAGAAGGAGCGCAGCAAAGGGATAGGCAGTGAGGGGAGATTGGGTTAGAATGAAATCTGCAAGGTGGAGGTGGTGAGAAGGAGCGCAGCGGGGTGGAGGTGGTGAGAAGAAGTGCAACGAGACGAAGACCGCATGGGAGAGGTGGTTAGAATGAGCGCTACGACGGAGAGACAACGAGGAGTAAGTGGTTAGATGGAGCGCTATGAGGGGAGGCAGCGAGTTGGTTGTTAGAAAGAGCGCAGTAAGGGGTAGGTGGGTAGAAGGAGCGCAGTGAGGAGTTGGTTAGAAGGAGTGCAGCGATGGGAGGTGACAAGAGTCGTGCAGCTACTGTCACTTTCATTGTCTTATTTGTTGCATCATTGCAGAACTAAAGAGGAGAGCTCCCGCTATGAGCAGTGGGGAACCCTCCAAGCTGAGGTGGCGATCAGTGGAGATGAAGAGCGCCGGATGTCCATGAGCGGGATCCGCAGCCATGCCTACGGTACGTTCACCATCCTCAGCACGTGTATGCATAGCGCGCAGTGCAGACCATGTGACCTCGTTCTCCTCTCCTGCAGGCTTGAGGAACTGGTCAGATTTCCACAGATACGTCATGTTTTTGATACATTTTGAGGTGAGTGTTATATATAGGCCACGTCCCTTTGTCAAGTGAACCCCCAGAATTGGAAAACACGTAATAAATGTGCTGGCAGCAGGTACAGCAGATTTCTGGCACTTTTATCTTAGCAGTTCTTCCTCTGTTCTCTAGGATGGGACGTCCATACACCTGAATATCGTCAGCTTTCACAAGAGCACCAGACAGTAAGTAATGGTCACTGATCATAGAGACCCCCAGCACCGCCACTGCCCACCAGCACGCAAATCCTCTCTGATTACACTCATGTTACAGGAGGCTCTGAGCATGTAGATAAAGCTGAGAATGAGCTTTGCCTTTCTTTTTCACATCCTGAGGCTGCTGACAAGCCGTCCATACCTAGTCCTGCTCACACAGTTGAGGGTCTGTTAAAATTCCATCCAGTGTAGACAATCCCTGTGAGACAAACACTCCGGACACCAGACTAATATATTTACCTGCACTGATACATTGTGGCCTTATGTTCTCATTCTTGCCCCCCGTGTTGTGATACTTGCCCCCCGTGTTGTGATACTTGCTCCCCATGTTGTAATACTTGTCCTCTATTTTGTGATACTAGCCCCCTGTGTTGTGATACTTCCTGCTTGTGTTGTGATACTTGCCCCATGTTGTAATACTTGCTCCATGTTGTGACACTTGCCCCTTGTGTTGTGATACATGCCCCATGTTATAATACTTGCTCCATGTTGTGACACTTGCCCCTTGTGTTGTGATACTTACCCCTTGTGTTGTGATACTTGCCCCGTATTGTAATACTTGCTCCATGTTGTAACACTTGCCCCTTGTGTTGTGATACTTGCCCCTTGTGTTGTGATACTTGCCCCCTGTGTTGATACTTTCCCCTTGGGTTGTAATACTTGCTCCATGTTGTGACATTTGCCCCTTGTGTTGTGATACTTGCCCCTTCTGTTGTGATACTTACCCCTTGTGTTGTAATGCTTGCTCCATGTTGTGACACTTTCCCCCGTGTAGGATACTTACCTCATGTTGTGACAGTTGACCCCCTTGTTGTATCTCCTGCCCCCTGTTCTGTCTTTTTAGGAAGCTCCAGTTGATACTTTGTCTCAGTTTTATCTTAGGTTACGTGTTTTTTCCTGGTGGAGAGAAGGCGGGCATTGAATGGTCTGACGCTCACCTCTCTAACCTGGCCGAGGACCGCGACATTAAGAAGGATTATCAGGTCCGATTCATGGCTGGTGAGTTCAATTATCACAGCCGGTTCCCTGCGATGTGTCAGTACGGGCAGCCGGTGCCCTGCGATGTGTCAGTACGGGCAGCCGGTGCCCTGCGATGTGTCAGTACGGGGCAGTCACAGCCGGTGTCCTGCTATGTGTCAGTACAGGGCAATCACAGCCGGTGTCCTGCTATGTGTCAGTACAGGGTAATCACAGCCGGTGCCCTGCGATGTATCAGTACGGAGTAATCACAACCGGTGCCCTGCGATGTGTCAGTACGGGGCAATCACAGCTGTCAATCATCTTATTCACCAGTTTCTCTTTCTCCAGGAGGTCAGACATTTGACGTTTCGGCGACTTTGGACCCCAAGAGCAGCCCCTTTGTTTACACTCCTTCTCTAAGCTCTTCATTGAAACCTATTGGGATCACCCATGAATGTATCGCCACCTTCAGGACGGGCACCGGGGGTAGAGGATGGGGCCTGGTGGAATTCTTCTATGGGGTAAGAGGATTTAGGAGACAGTGAGTATCTTCTGTTAGTTGTGATCTGCTGTGCAGGAGAAGTGGTGGATGATGGAGACCAATGACCTCCTTTATGTCCTCGATGGAGACAAGTCCGGAGACACTGCAGTCACAGGAGGAGGTTTAGGCCATGGAATCTGCTCACAGTAACATGTGGCTTGGGGGTGACATGCTTGAAAGGCTTGTGGAACACTTAGGAGAAATGGCCGCACCACTGGCTCCAATCACCAAATGCCGGGCTGTTATTTCACCTGGAGATCAGAGCGGTCCGGCTATCAGACATTATGCCCCCCCCCCCCCCCCCCCAATACTATCAGGAGGCGTCTGCATGACAAGGGGCTACGAGCCGGACGTTCAACTACAGGAGTCCATTAACTGCACACCACCGCTCGCTCCCACAGGCCATTATGGTGCAGAGCAAGACAGGAATGGAGGTCTGTCCTCTTCAGTCATGACTCTCACTTTTGTCTTGGATGCAATGATAGCCGGGATTGGTCTGGAGACCACGTTGGCAACATGATGCTTCACGAGGGAGCATCACACCAGTCCTTCTACCGGGATTATTGTGTATGGCATA
Source organism: Ranitomeya variabilis (assembly GCF_051348905.1). Lineage (NCBI taxonomy): Eukaryota > Metazoa > Chordata > Amphibia > Anura > Dendrobatidae > Ranitomeya > Ranitomeya variabilis. The sequence goes on along the minus strand of NC_135233.1, from coordinate 621,439,942 downwards.
ATGTCCGGTAGCCAGAGCCATCTAGTCTTCACTCCAGGTGCACTAACAGCTCTACGTTACACTGATTTTGTCATGGATCCATGGATTTCTTCAAAGTGTCCCAAAAGCTCTTTTTTGGACTACACTCCCAGGTCACATGTTCCTTTTACTACTGTGAGCCGCCTGTGTGACCTAAACCTGCTCCCGTGGCTGCAGTGTCTCCGGACTTGTCTACATCGAGCACATCGGAGACGTCATTGGTCGGTGATTACACAGGAGCTGCGGCAGTGTCTCTGGACTTGTCTCCATCGGGAACATCATTGGTCGGTGATGACACATGAACTGCTGGCAGCGTCGCCGGACTTGTCTCCTTCAAGCACATCGGAGACGTCATTGGTTGGTGATTACACAGGAGCTGCCAGCAGTGTCTCCGGACTTGTCTTAATGGAGCACATCGGGGAAGTCTTTGGTCGGTGATTACACAGGAGCTGCCAGAAGCGTCTCCGGATTTGTCTCCATCGGACACATTTCTTCTCCTCCTCTTCACTCTTTGCTTACCTCTTCTTTCCTCTACCCTCTTTCCCTTCTTTCCTCTCCTCCTCTCCTCTTTCCCTTCTTTCCTCTCCTCCTCTCCTCTCTTTCCCTTCTTTCATCTCTTCTTTCCTCTACCCTCTTTCCCTTCTTTCCTCGCCTCCTCTCCTCTCTTTCCCTTCTTTCATCCCTTCTTTCCTCTCCTCTTCTTTCTTCTCCCCTCCACTCTTTCCTTTCCTCTTCTTTCCTCTACCCTCTTTCCCTTCTTTCCTCTCCTCTCCTCCTCTCTTCTTTTCCCCTCTACTTTCATTTCCTCTTCCCTCTTTACCTTCTTCCCTCTTCTTTCCTCTCCTCTCTTTCCCTTCTTTCCTCTCCTCTTCTTTATTCTCTTCTCCACTCTTTCCTTTCCTCTTCTTTCCTCTACCTTCTTTCCCCTCCTCTTCTTTCTTCTCCTCTACCCTCTTTCCCGCTCTTTCCCTTCTTTCTTCTCCTCTCCACTCTTTCCTTTCCTCTACCCTCTTTCACTTCTTTCTTCTTCTCTACCCTCTTTCCCTTCTTTCTTTTCCTCTACCCTCTTTCCCTTCTTTCATTTCCTCTACCCTCTTTCCCTTCTTTCCTCTCCTCTACCCTCTTTCCCTTCTTTCCTTTCCTCTACCCTCTTTCCCTTCTTTCCTTTCCTCTACCCTCTTTCCCTTCTTTCCTCTCCTTTCTTCTACTCTCGACTCTTTCCTTTCCTCTACCCTCTTTCCCTTCTTTCCTCTCCTTTCTTCTACTCTCGACTCTTTCCTTTCCTCTACCCTCTTTCCCTTCTCACCTTTCCTCTACCCTCTTTCCCTTCTTTCCTTTCCTCTACCCACTTTCCCTTCTTTCCTTTACTCTACCATCTTTCCCTTCTTTCCTCTCCTTTCTTCTCCTCTCCACTTTTTCTTTTCCTCTACCCTCTTTCCCTTCTTTCCTTTTCTTCCTCTGCTTTCCTTTCCTCTCCCCTCTCCTCTTCTTTCCTCTCCTCTCATTCATCTCCTCTTCTCTTTCTCCCCCTTTCACTTTACAATGGCACAAATGTATCAGAGAATGGCTGACACTTTACTGACTGTCTTCATCCATTTGCTCTGCAGATATGAGAATTGCGCCCTCTCTGGTCAATGACCTCCCTGAATCTCACAGTGATTTTCATAAAGAATATGATGTTAAACCGCCAACTCCTCCCCCGCCATCCAGCACTCAATAAAGGGCCGGTGTCCTGTGTTTTGAAGATGAAGCTTAATCATTGTGTGATGATAACTTCTCAGATTTCCTACTTGACTTACTATCTCTAGTTCTTAATGTTTTGAAAACCTCTGCTTACTGTCAATGAATGGAAACCTTATTGACCTGTACAGATCTAATACCGCTCACAGCTGAAGGGTTGTTGCTATGTATGCAGACCAGAAAGTCCTCTGTGAACTAAACAGCCTGGACCCCACACTGATACAGCGTACCTGCACTGACACATTGTAGCAAACTATCAGGACACAGGTTTCTGGTGCTGATGTGTTTCTCGCAGAGGATTGTCCGGCCTGGATACATTGTAACAATTATTGCACTGCATTATTAAATGTGGTCCAAAGTCTATAGGAAAGTTCCAGGCCGTCCTATACGTGATGGACAGTGTTTGCAGTGAGCCTCCGTGTGACCTTGTGCATTGGAACTCATCCACTTTGTGACAATGTAATTACCGGGACCTGGTTATTATATACAGTATATAAGAGGCATCGTGATTACTCGCTAATCCCGCCCCTGCACAGTAGCTCCGCCCCCACCACATCACCACACATAATCCTGCCCCCCACCACATTACCACACATAATCCCGCCCCCACCACATCACCACACACAATCCCGCCCCCCACCACATTACCACACACAATCCCGCCCCCACCACATCACCACACATAATCCCGCCCCCCCACCCCATCACCACACATAATCCCGCCCCCCACCACAATCCCGCCCTCCACATTACCACACATAATCCCGCCCCCACCACATAATCCCGCCCCCTCACCACATCACCACACATAATCCCGCCCTCCACATTACCACACATAATCCTGCCCCCCCCCCACATCACCACACATAATCCCGCCCACCACCACAATCCCGCCCTCCACATTACCACACATAATCCCGCCCCCACCACATCACCACACATAATCCCGCCCTCCACATTACCACACATAATCCTGCCCCCCACTACATCACCACACATAATCCCGCCCCCCACCACATAATCCCGCCCTCCACATTACCACACAATCCCGCCCCCCACCACATAACCCCGCCCTCCACATCACCACACAATCCCGCCCCCCCACCCCATCACCACACACTCCCGCCCCCCCACCCCATCACCACACACTCCCGCCCCCCCACCCCATCACCACACACTCCCGCCCCATCACCACACACTCCCGCCCCCCCACCCCATCACCACACACTCCCGCCCCCCCACCCCATCACCACACACAATCCCTCCCCCCACCCCATCACCACACACAATCCCTCCCCCCACCACATCACCACACATAATCCCGCCCCCCACCACATCACCACACATAATCCCGCCCCCCACCACATCACCACACAATCCCGCCCCCCCACCACCACATTACCACACATAATCCCGCCCCCCACCACATTACCACACATAATGTAATTACCGGGACCTGGTTATTATATACAGTATATAAGAGGCATCGTGATTACTTGCTAATCCCGCCCCTGCACAGTAGCTCCGCCCCCACCACATCACCACACATAATCCCGCCCTCCACATTACCACACATAATCCTGCCCCCCACCCCATTACCACACACAATCCCGCCCCCCCCCACCCCATCACCACACATAATCCCGCCCCCCAACACATCACCACACAATCACCAGCAGCGTTAATTAGATAGCAATGAGCGTGCAGAGCGTTAGCTGGCTGGAAACATCTAGTTAATAATAATAATCAAAATAATCACTTCCACTCTGGTTAATAATGCACACAGCGATGTCACAGTACAGGGATAATACACACAGTGATGTAACAGTACAGGGATACTGCACACAGCGATGTCGCAGTACAGGGATAATACACAGTGATGTCACAGTACAGGGATAATTGTTATGATCTGGTGGCCTAGGAACAGCATGAGACGTACTCAGGAGAAGGTGGTACCTGTACTGACCGCGGACCCTGAACTTAACACCGCAACTAGAAGTAGCCGTGGGATGTTCCTGTCACTCCCTAGACACCTCGTCACAGCCGGAGGACTAAATACCCCTAGAGAAACGGAAAAACTATCTTGCCTCAGAGAAAATCCCCAAGGGATAGACAGCCCCCCACAAATATTGACTGTGAGAGGAGAGGGAATTAACATACACAGACGGAAATCAGGATTTAGCAAAGGAGGCCATTCTAGCTAGATAGAAAGGATAGGACAGAGTACTATGCGGTCAGTATTAAAACACTAGAAAATATCCACCACAGAAAATACAAAAATCTCCACATTTAACTAAAGGTATGGAGGGTATATATGCATCTCCAGAGATACCAGCTTGGATGAGCAAGTCCTTATACAGACCAAGCTGGACAAGACAAAACATAGAAATGCACTGAACTATAAAGCCCACAGCATGTGGACTGCAAAAAACAAAGCCAGAACTTATCTTTGTTGCAATGAACAGCAAAGCAGGAGAGACCAAGCAGAGATGTGAATCCTCCAGGAACAATGGACAACTGGCACTGACTAAAGGGTGAAACAAAACTAAATAGCCCAGTGGATTGAATTAAGTGGACCCACCTGATGAAATGCTGTAATCAAAGACAGCAGCGCTACCACTTATAACCACCGGAGGGAGCCCAAGAGCAGAATTCACAACAGTACCCCCCCCTTGAGGAGGGGTCACCGAACCCTCTCCAGAGCCCCCAGGCCAATCAGGACGAGCCAAATGAAAGGCACGAACCAAATCGTCAGCATGAACATCGGAGGCAATAACCCAAGAATTATCCTCCTGGCCATAACCCTTCCATTTGACAAGATACTGAAGCCTCCGCCTCGAAAAACGAGAATCCAAAATCTTCTCAACCACATACTCCAACTCCCCATCAATCAACACCGGGACAGGAGGATCAACAGAGGGGACAACGGGCACCACATATTTCCGCAACAAAGATCTATGAAAAACATTATGGATGGAAAAAGAGGCTGGAAGGGCCAAACGAAAAGACACTGGATTAATAATCTCAGAAATCCTATAAGGGCCAATAAACCGAGGCTTGAACTTAGGGGAAGAAACCTTCATAGGAACATGACGGGAAGACAACCAGACCAAATCCCCAACCCGAAGCCGGGAACCAACACACCGACGACGGTTAGCAAAACGCTGAGCCTCCTCCTGAGACAACACCAAATTGTCCACCACATGAGCCCAAATTTTCTGCAACCTGTCAACCACAGAATCCACCCCAGGACAATCAGAAGGCTCAACCTGCCCTGAAGAAAAACGAGGATGAAAACCAGAATTACAAAAGAAGGGCAAAACCAAGGTAGCAGAACTAGCCCGATTATTAAGGGCAAACTCGGCCAATGGCAAGAAAGCCACCCAACCATCCTGACCAGCAGACACAAAGCATCTCAAATAAGTTTCCAAAGTCTGATTAGTTCGCTCGGTTTGGCCATTTGTCTGAGGATGAAATGCGGAGGAAAACGACAAATTAATGCCCAGCTTAGCACAAAAGGCCCGCAAAAACCTAGAAACAAACTGGGAACCTCTATCGGACACAATATTCTCCGGAATGCCATACAAACGAACCACATGCTGAAAAAACAACGGAACCAATTCAGAAGAGGAAGGCAATTTAGGCAAAGGTACCAAATGAACCATCTTAGAAAACCGGTCACAAACCACCCAGATAACAGACATCCTCTGGGAAACCGGAAGATCTGAAATAAAATCCATATAAATATGCGTCCAAGGCCTCTCAGGGACCGGCAAAGGCAAAAGCAACCCACTAGCGCGGGAACAGCAAGGCTTAGCCCGCGCACAAGTCCCACAGGACTGCACAAAAGAACGCACATCCCGTGACAAAGAAGGCCACCAAAAGGACCTACCAACCAAACCTCTGGTACCAAAAATCCCAGGATGGCCAGCCAACACAGAACAATGAACCTCAGAAATCACTTTACTAGTCCATCTATCAGGAACAAACAGTTTCCCCACTGGACAGCGGTCAGGTTTATCAGCCTGAAATTCCTGAAGAACCCGTCGCAAATCAGGGGAGATGGCAGAAAGAATCACCCCTTCCTTCAGAATGCCGACCGGCTCAAGGACCGCAGGAGAATCAGGCAAAAAACTCCTAGAGAGGGCATCCGCCTTAACATTCTTAGAACCCGGAAGATACGAGACCACAAAATCAAAACGGGAGAAAAACAGGGACCATCGAGCCTGTCTAGGATTCAGCCGCTTGGCAGACTCGAGGTAAATCAGATTCTTATGATCGGTCAAGACCACAATACGGTGCTTGGCCCCCTCAAGCCAATGTCGCCACTCCTCAAATGCCCACTTCATAGCCTACAACTCTCAATTGCCGACATCATAATTGCTTTCTGCAGGCGAAAACTTTCGAGAAAAGAAGGCACACGGTTTCATCAAGGAACCATCAGAATTCCTCTGAGACAAAACGGCCCCTGCCCCAATCTCAGAAGCGTCAACCTCAACCTGAAATGGAAGAGAAACATCCGGCTGACGCAACACAGGGGCAGAAGTAAATCGGCGTTTAAGCTCCTGAAAGGCAGAAACCGCCGCAGAGGACCAATTCGTCACATCAGCGCCCTTCTTTGTCAAATCGGTCAGGGGTTTAACCACACTGGAGATGTTGGCAATGAAACGGCGATAAAAATTAGCAAAGCCCAAAAATTTCTGAAGGCTCTTCACGGATGTGGGCTGAATCCAATCATGAATGGCCTGAACCTTAACTGGATCCATTTCTATAGATAAGGGAGAAAAAATGAAGCCCAAAAAAAGAAACCTTCACTCCAAAGAGGCACTTAGACCCCTTCACAAATAAAGCATTATCACGAAGGATCTGAAATACCATCCTGACCTGTTTCACATGAGACTCCCAATCATCGGAAAAAATCAAAATATCATCCAAATATACAATCATGAATTTATCAAGATAACTCCGAAAGATATCATGCATGAAGGACTGAAACACAGATGGAGCATTAGAGAGCCCAAATGGCATCACAAGGTATTCAAAATGGCCTTCGGGCGTATTAAACGCAGTTTTCCATTCGTCACCCTGCTTAATACGAACAAGATTATATGCCCCTCGAAGGTCAATCTTAGTAAACCAACTAGCCCCCTTAATCCTAGCAAACAAATCAGAAAGCAAAGGCAAAGGGTGTTGGAATTTGACCGTGATCTTATTCAAGAGGCGATAATCAATACAGGGTCTCAAGGAGCCATCCTTCTTGGCAACAAAAAAAAACCTGCTCCCAATGGTGAAGAAGATGGCCGAATATGCCCCTTCTCCAAAGACTCCTTAACATAACTCCGCATGGCGGCATGTTCTGGCACAGACAGGTTGAAAAGTCGGCCCTTAGGGAACTTACAGCCTGGAACCAAGTCAATAGCACAATCACAGTCCCTATGCGGTGGAAGGGAACTGGATTTGGGTTCATCGAATACATCCTGGAAATCTGACAAAAACTCAGGAATTTCAGAAGAAGGGGAAGAGGAAATTGACATCAAAGGAATGTCACCATGAACCCCCTGACAACCCCAACTAGTCACAGACATAGATTTCCAATCTAACACCAGATTATGTACCTGTAACCATGGGAAACCCAGCACAATAGCATCATGCAAATTATGCAACACCAGAAAACGACAATCTTCCTGATGGGCTGGCGCCATGCACATGGTCAGCTGTGTCCAAAACAGGTTTATTTTTAGCCAACGGTGTAGCATCAATACCCCTCAAAGGAATAGGGTTCTGCAAAGGCTGCAAGGGGAAACCACAACGTTTGGCAAATTCTAAGTCCATTAAGTTCAAAGCGGCGCCTGAATCCACAAATGCCATGACAGAAAATGACGATAATGAGCAGATCAGGGTCACAGATAACAGAAATTTAGGTTGTACAGTACTGATGGTAACGGAACTAGCGATTCTCTTTGTACGCTTAGGGCAATCAGAAATAACATGAGCAGAATCGCCGCAGTAAAAACACAACCTATTCTGACGTCTGAATCCTTGTCGTTCAGCTCTAGACAAAATCCTATCACACTGCATAGGCTCAGTACTCCGCTCGGAGGACAATGCCATAGCGTGCACAACTCTGCGATCGCGCAAACGCCGATCAATCTGAATGGCCAGAGACATAGAATCACTCAGACCAGCAGGCGTGGGGAACCCCACCATAACATCTTTAACAGATTCAGAAAGACCCTTTCTGAATTTGCAGCCAAGGCATCCTCATTCCATTTAGTCAGCACAGACCATTTTCTAAATTTCTGGCAATACGATTCTGCCGCTTCTTGACCCTGATACAGGGCCAACAAGGTCTTCTCAGCATGATCCACTGAATTAGGTTCATCATACAATAACCCTAGTGCCTGAAAAAAGGTGTCTACATTAAGCAAAGCCGGATTCCCAGATTCCAGGGAAAATGCCCAATCCTGAGGATCACCGCGCAGCAGAGAAATGACAATCTTAACCTGCTGTATGGGATCACCAGAGGAACGTGGCTTCAGAGCAAAAAACAGTTTACAGTTATTTTTAAAGCTCAAACATTTGGACCTGTCCCCAAAAAAAACAAATCAGGAGTTGGAATTCTAGGCTTTGAAACCGGAGTCTGAACGATATAATCGGAAATACCCTGTACTCTAGCAGCAAGCTGATCCACACGAGAAGCCAATCCCTGAACATCCATGCCAGCGCCAAACTCCTGAGCCACCCAGAGGTAAAGAGGGAAAAAAGACACAACAGACTACAGAAAAAAAAATGGCTCAGCACTTTCCTTCCCTTCTTTTGAGAAGCAATTAACTCATTGTTGGCCAGTTGTACTGTTATGATCTGGTGGCCTAGGAACAGCATGAGACGTACTCTGGAGTAGGTGGTACCTGTACTGACCGCGGACCCTGAACTTAACACCGCAACTAGAAGTAGCCGTGGGATGTTCCTGTCACTCCCTAGACACCTCGTCACAGCCGGAGGACTAAATACTCCTAGAGAAAGAAACAGAAAAACTATCTTGCCTCAGAGAAAATCCCCAAAGGATAGACAGCCCCCCACAAATATTGACTGTGAGAGGAGAGGGAATTAACATACACAGATGGAAATTAGGATTTAGCAAAGGAGGCCATTCTAGCTAGATAGAAAGGATAGGACAGAGTACTACGCGGTCAGTATTAAAACACTAGAAAATATCCACCACAGAAAATACAAAAATCTCCACATCTAACTAAAGGTATGGAGGGTATATATGCATCTCCAGAGATACCAGCTTGGATGAGCAAGTCCTTATACAGACCAAGCTGGACAAGACAAAACATAGAAATGCACAGAACTATAAGGCCCACAGCATGTGGACTGCAAAAACAAAGCCAGAACTTATCTTTGTTGCAATGAACAGCAAAGCAGGAGAGACCAAGCAGAGATGTGAATCCTCCAGGAACAATGGACAACTGGCACTGACTAAAGGGTGAAACAAAACTAAATAGCCCAGTGGATTGAATTAAGTGGACCCACCTGATGAAATGCTGTGATCGAAGACAGCAGCGCTACCACTTATAACCACCAGAGGGAGCCCAAGAGCAGAATTCACAACAGATAATACACACAGTGATGTCACAGTACAGGGATAATGCACACTGATGTCACAGAACAGGGATAATACACACAGCGATGTCACAGTACAGACATAATACACACAGTGATGTCACTACAGGGATAATACAGACAGGGATGTCACAGTACAGGGATAATGCACACAGCGATGTCGCAGTACAGGGATAATACACACAGCGATGTCACAGTACAGGGATAATGCAAACAGCGATGCCACAGTACAGGGATAATGCACACAGCGATGTCACAGTACAGGGATAATGCACACAGCTATGTCACAGTACAGGGATAATGCACACAGTGATGTCGCAGTACAGGGATACTGCACACAGTGATCTCCCAGTACAGGGATAATACACACAGCGATGTCGCAGTACAGGGATAATACACACAGTAATGTCACAGTACAGGGATACTGCACACAGTGATGTTGCAGTACAGGGATAATACAGTGATGTCGCAGTACAGGGTGTGGTGATACGCTACCTGAGTGTGTTGGGGGACACTCGCTTGGCAGCAGGATAAACGCTTCAGGCACGATATCTCACACAAATCAGTCTTATTTGGTTTATTACACATCATAAACCACATGACGTACAGTCCATTGCGTTACATTTCATGAACTTATCACAACCCACAGACTGTTCATGCAGCAGATAGGCTTCTCTGCTGTATATTATAATCCCCTTGTCCAGGGTTACCTCTCAGGAGTTCCACTCCTCATGCTGACTTCACGTCAGTCCCAGGTCCTCAACACAGACCGTCCAAGTCTACGGCCTCTATGTGCTTCCAGGATGACTCCACTCCCAGGAGTCTCCAACACTGACCGTCCAGGTCTATGGTCTCTAGGTGCTTCCAGGACGACTCCACTCCCAGGAGCCTCCAACACTGACCATCCAGGACCTACAGCACACAGGCCACATGCAAGTCTGTCCACACTTGCAGACTACCAAACACTCACACCATGTGCTACACACACCTCCTTTACATAGGTGTAACCACACCCAGGTACCTGTCACATGGCCAGTCATGTGAGTGTGACATCACCACAGGTCCTTAAACACAAAACTATCTTAGGTGTTCAGACACGCCTCTTTGGTTGGTTTTGTAGGTGACTGGACCCACCCATCTCTCCAATCACCTGGAAGCCTTCCCAATATAAACAAAACCCTCAGCAGTAGATCTGCTTGAGCAAAACATACCCAGGCTTCCATCACAGGGCCACCCACCTCTGCGATACATACCGGCCATTCACAACACTGCCAGTTACTGTTTCATCACAATTATGCTTCCAAGTGCATCTTGAAGTGCACAGACAGCGCCCCCTGGCTGTAACATTGGTCACTGCACCACAAGGGATAATACACACAGTGATGTCGCAGTACAGGGATTATACACACAGTAATGTCACAGTACAGGGATACTGCACACAGTAATGTCGCAGTACAGGGATAATACACACAGTGATGTCGCAGTACAGGGATAATACACACAGCGATGTCGCAGTACAGGGATACTGCACACAGTGATGTCATAGAAGAGGGATACTGCACACAGGGATGTCACAGTATAGGGATAATACACACAGTGATGTCATAGAACAGGGATACTGCACACAGTGATGTCACAGTAGAGGGATAATACACACAGTGATGTCACAGTACAGGGATACTGCACACAGCGATGTCGCAGTACAGGGATACTGCACACAGCGATGTCGCAGTACAGGGATAATACACACAGTGATGGCACAGTATAGAGATAATACACACAGTGATGTCACAGTACAGGGATAATACACACAGTGATGGCACAGTACAGAGATAATACACACAGTGATGTCACAGTACAGGGATAATACAAACTGATGTCACAGTACAGGGATACTGCACACAGTGTTGCCGCAGAACAGGTATAAACACACAATGATGTCATAGAACAGGGATACTGCACACAGTGATGTCACAGAACAGGGATAATACACACAGTGATGTCGCAGTACAGGGATAATACACACAGTGATGTCATAGAACAGGGATACTGCACACAGTGATGTCACAGTACAGGGATACTGCACACAGCGAAGTCGCAGTTCAGGGATAATACATACAGTAATGTCACAGTACAGGGATACTGCACACAGTGATGTCACAACAGGGATAATACACACAGTAATGTCACAGTACAGGGATAATACGCACAGTAATGTCACAGTAAAGGGATACTGCACACAGTGATGTCACAGAACAGGGATAATACACACAGAGATGTCATAGAGCAGGGATACGGCACACAGTGATTTCACAGTACAGGGATACTGCACACAGCGATGCGTCAGAACAGGGATAATACACACAGTGATGTCGCAGTACAGGGATAATACACACAGTGATGTCATAGAACAGGGATACTGCACACATTGATGTCACAGTGCAGGGATACTGCACACAGTAATGTCGCAGTACAGGGATAATATACACAGTGATGCCGCAGTACAGGGATAATACACACAGCGATGTCGCAGTACAGGGATAATACACACAGTGATGTCACAGAACAGGGATAATACACACAGTGATGTCACAGTACAGGGATACTGCACACAGTGATGTCATAGAACAGGGATACTGCACACAGGTATGTCACAGTATAGGGATAATACACAGTGATGTCATAGAACAGGGATACTGCACACAGTGATGTCACAGAACAGGGATAATACACACAGTGATGTCGCAGTACAGGGATAATACAGTGATGTCATAGAACAGGGATACTGCACACAGTGATGTCACAGTACAGGGATACTGCACACAGCGATGTCGCAGTACAGGGATAATACATACAGTAATGTCACAGTACAGGGATACTGCACACAGTGATGTCACAACAGGGATAATACACACAGTGATGTCACAGTACAGGGATAATACGCACAGTAATGTCACAGTAAAGGGATACTGCACACAGTGATGTCACAGAACAGGGATAATACACACAGAGATTTCACAGTACAGAGATAATACACACAGTGATGTCATAGAGCAGGGATACGGCACACAGTGATATCACAGTACAGGGATAATACACACAGTGATGTCACAGTACAGGGATAATACACACAGTATTGTCTCAGTAAAAAGAGATACTGCACACATTGATGTCACAGTGCAGGGATACTGCACACAGTGATGTCACAGAACAGGGATAATACACACAGTGTTGTCACAGTACAGGGATAATACACACAGTGTCAGAATCAGACTGCACTCAGAAGTCATCCGAGTGCAGTCCTATAGGAATACCTGGGGTGGACCCGCAGATCCGCGACAACGAACCTTCCAAGGGTGAGCTGACCTGGTAGACCACCCCCTATACAGGGAGCGTTAGGGGCAGACCCAAGGGAGACTATTGCCGCAGAAGCTGGAACCCAGAGACAGGTAGTGGGAGCGGAAAAGAAGCAGGACTGAGTAGAAAGAATATGGCGGACGCCCAGGACAAACTGGATATAGCGGACGCCCAAGGCGGACTGGATATGGCGGAAACACAGAACGGGCTGGGTATGACGGAGGTACAGGACAGAGCAAGGTAAACACAGAACGGACTGGGTATGACGGAGGCACAGGACAGAGCAAGGTACGACGGACGCACAAGACTGAGCAAGGTACGAAGGGACCTGGGTCAAATGAAGACAAATGACAATCAGGCAAGGATCAGAGGAAAGGGCGTACCTTAAATACATGGTGTGCAGGAGGACTTCCGGGTCAGGATCCTCCAAACCATAGAGAGGAGAAGCAGCGCTCCAGAATGACACAGAAGAAGTGCACGTGCGCAGAGGGAGATGGAGTGCGCACACGCAGCCGACGGACACCAGGAAGCTACAGTGCATCAGGAAGAGAAGGGAGAACGCGCGCCTGCAAGAGGAGTGCGCCGGAGAGGGTAAGTATGCCGGCGAGCGGGGGGCGGAGCGGCAGCGCCGAGCGGCGCCGTGACAGTACCTCTCCCCTTACTCCCCCTCTTACTAAGACCAGAAAGAAATCTGGCTAGTATACAAGGAGCCAGTATGTTTTCACGGGGTTCCCAAGACCTCTCCTCGGGACCAAAACCCTTCCAATCGACCAAAAAGAGAGTCTTACCTCTAGACTTCTTCATGGCAAGAATATCTTTAACCTCAAAGACATCCGGGTCAGAAACCGGTAAAGGAGTTTGAGCAGGAGAAGCATGGAACTGATTGAAAACGACAGGTTTGAGAAGAGAAACGTGAAAAGAGTTAGGTATGCGAAGTGAAGCGGGCAACTTCAACTTGTAAGAAACATCGTTGATACGAGCCAAAACGTTGAAGGGACCTATGTACCGTGGACCCAATTTATATCAGAGAATTTTTAGACGAATGAACTTGGAAGACAACCAGACCCTATCCCCAGGCCGATATACCGGAGGATCCAGGCGTCTCTTATCGGCATGTCTCTTAATCCTGACTTGTGCCTGTTCAAGAGCGGTTTTGGTCTCCTGCCAGACCCTGGAGAACTCCTCAGACAGAAGGTCGGCCGCTGGCACACCCGAGACAGGGAGCACCGGCAGAGTAACTCCAGGATGTTGCCCATAGACAATGAAGAAGGGAGATTTGGAAGAGGAGTCATTGATATGGTTATTGTACGTAAATTCGGCCCACGGAAGCAAATCAGCCCAGTTATTATGATGACTGTTGGAAAAATGGCGGAGATAGCTCATCAGAATTTGGTTAGTACGCTCAGCTTGTCCCTTGGTCTGTGGATGGTAATCGGAAGAGAAATCCAAAGCAACATTCATCAGCTTGCATAGAGCGCGCCAGAATCGAGTGGTGAACTGGACTCCTCTATCAGAGACTATGTGTAGAGGAAAACCGTGAATCCGGAAGATGTGAGCAATGAAGATTCTTGCCAACTCTAGAGCGGAAGGTAAACCAGGCAAGGGGACAAAATGAGCCATCTTGGAAAATCGATCCACGACTACGAAAATGACCGAATGTCCAGAAGAGCGAGGAAGATCAGTAATAAAATCCATGGCAATGTGTTGCCAGGGAGCCGAAGGTACCGGAAGTGGATGCAGGAGACCGGAGGGTGGATGTCTAGGAACCTTGTTCATCGCACAAGAAGGACATGAGGTGACAAAACTTCGGACGTCCTGCAAAAGAGACGGCCACCAATAGTAGCGTGAGATTAGAGCAAGTGTCTTCTTGTACCCAAAATGACCTGCTAATTTGGAGGCATGACCCCAACGTAGAACTCGAGTCCTCTTGTTTGCCTGGACGAAGGTCTTACCTGGAGGTAAGGAAGACATGCTGATTGGAGCTACTGGAATGATCTTGCTGGGATCCATGATATGTGAAGGTTCTTCTACATCGGATGCAAGAAAAGATCTGGACAAGGCATCAGCTTTGAGGTTTTTGTTGCCAGGACGGAAATATAATTCAAAGTCAAAGCGGGCAAAGAATAGTGACCACCTGGCTTGTCGGGGATTTAGTCTTTGCGCAGAACGGATGTATTCCAGATTCTTGTGGTCGGTATAGATTTTAAAAGGGTGAACAGCTCCCTCCAGCAAATACCGCCACTCCTCCAGTGCCAACTTGATGGCCAATAGTTCTTTGTCGCCTATGGCGTAATTTCTCTCCGAGACGGAGAAGATTTTGGAGAAGAAAGCACAAGTAGCCAGTTGACCGGAAGATGATCTCTGAGAAAGAACCGCGCCAGCACCTATGGCAGAAGCATCTACCTCAAGGATGGAAGGCTTGTTGATCTCAGGACGACGAAGTACAGGAGCGGAAGCAAAGGCTTGCTTAAGAGACCGAAATGCTTCTTCTGCTTCTGAAGACCAGGTGTGGGGATTGGATCCTTTGCAGAAATTGAGGAGGCCAGAGTAGAGAAATGTGGAATAAACTGCCGGTAGTAATTTGCGAACCCAAGGAAGCGTTGAATTGCCTTTACCCCTTGAGGTCGTGGCCAGTTAAGAACAGCAGACACTTTATCTGGATCCATTCGTAAGCCAGAATCCGAGATGACGTAGCCGAGGAACGGTAACGAGGATTGTTCAAAGACACACTTCTCGAGTTTGGCATAGAGACGATTCTGTCTAAGACGAGACAGAACTTGGCGGACATATCTCCTGTGGGAAGCAAGATCCGAAGAAAACACAAGAATGTCGTCCAAATATACCACCACACAGGAGTAGAGTAGATCCCGGAAGACATCATTCACGAACTCCTGGAACACCGCAGGAGCATTACACAGGCTGAAAGGCATTACAAGATATTCATAGTGGGTGTATCGGGTGTTAAAGGCGGTTTTCCACTCGTCACCGGAACGAATACGGATAAGGTTGTAAGCTCCGCGAAGATCCAACTTTGTGAAAATTCGTGCTCCCCTTAGGCGATCGAACAGCTCAGGAATAAGAGGTAGAGGATACTTGTTTTTAATCGTGAGAATGTTGAGGCCTCGGTAATCTATACACGGACGTAGGGATCCATCCTTCTTTACGAAGAAAAAGCCAGCACCAGCAGGAGAGGAGGACTTGCGAATAAAGCCTTTAGCCAAATTCTCCTGGACATATTCAGTCATGGCCTGGGTCTCTGTTGGAGACAACGGATAGATACGACCCCGGGGTGGAGTGGAACCAGGAACAAGATCGATTGGGCAGTCGTACGGCCGATGTGGAGGCAGGATCTCTGCTTCTTTCTTGTCGAAGACATCCAAGAAAGACAAGTAAGAGGCAGGTAAATTGGCAGGCGCAGAACTTGGTCGGGGTGGTTTTTGTGGCTGAACAGGAAGCAGACAGTTACTTTGACAGAAGAGCCCCCAGCGCAGGATTTCACCTGACCGCCAGTCAAGACAAGGCTCGTGAGTCCTTAACCAAGGGAGACCAAGCAGAATAGTATGGAACAAGGAGGGCAGCACATAGAAGACGATTTTCTCCCGATGCAGGATTCCAATTTGGAGTTCCAACTCTTCTGTAACCAAGGTAACGGACTCCCGCAGAGGTTGACCATCGACTGACGCAATCTGCCGAGGAGTCTCCAGGGATCTGATCGGAATCCGCAACCTCCTAACTGCCTCGAGTTGGATGAAATTCCCGGCCGCCCCGGAATCTATGTAAGCAAAATCAGAAAAACGCGTATTACCCAGATGCAATAGTACAGAAAGAGTGAGGGTTTGAGAGGATTCAGAGATACCTAGGGAGACCTCTCTTACCTGTCCTAGGTTGAGACGTTTCCCGGCCTCAAAGGACAGGAACGCAAAAGATGAGACGCACTGCCTCAATAGAAACAGAGACCTTGAGCCAGTCTCTCCTTCCGGCGCTGTTCCGCCGCTTTGAGACGATCCACCTGCATGGGTTCTGGGACAGAAACAGCAGAAGTCATAACAGGAGACGGACGGGAAGGACACAGAGTAGCCGAAGGAAGACGAGGACGTCTCCTTTCCCTTGCGGATTCTCGAGTACGCTCTTGGAAGCGTAAATCTATGCGGGTTGTCAGGGATATTAGATCTTCCAAGGTAGCCGGAGTATCCCGACCCGCCAATTCGTCCTTAATTCGGGACGAGAGACCTCACCAAAAGGCTCCCACAAATGCCTCTTTGTTCCATCCCAACTCAGAGGATAGAGTGCGAAACCGAATGGCGTATTGGCCCACAGACAAAGAACCCTGATGAAGGTTAAAAAGAGACTCGGTGGTAGAGGCCAAACGACCCGGTTCGTCGAATACTTTACGAAAAGTATCTAAAAAGACGGATAGTTGAGAGACAAGAGGGTCATCTCGCTCCCAGAGGGGGTTTACCCAGGCTAAGGCCTCTCCCTCTAAGTGGGAAATTACAAAGGCTACCTTTGCTCGATCAGTGGGATACTGCATAGGGAGCAACTCAAAATGGAGTTGGCACTGGTTCAGAAACCCCCTACAAAGTTTTGGATCCCCACTGTAACGAGGTGGTTTAGCCAGGCGAGGCGGTGGGTGAGGAACCGAGGACTGAGAGGAAACAGGAGCAGGAGACAGGAGGACACGAAGGTGGTCAGCCACGGAAGCCATAAAATTTGAGATGTGAGTTTGGGTGTCACGCTGCTGAGCAAGCTCCTGTTGGAGACCTGTCAGCTGCGGTACGCTCCCAGGGTCAGAAACCTGCAGAGACGAGAGATGGGCCTCCATGGACTTTAGGAAGGTCATGATCCTGGACTGATTCTCCCGGAGGAACAAAAGTTCCTTTTGGGTAGGAGACGGGGTACCAGCGGGGTCCATGGCCTGATTGTACTGTCAGAATCAGACTGCACTCAGAAGTCATCCGATTGCAGTCCTATAGGAATCCCTGGGGTGGACCCGCAGATCCGCGACAACGAACCTCCCAAGGGTGAGCTGACCTGGTAGACCACACCCTATACAGGGAGCGTTAAGGGCAGACCCAAGGGAGACTATTGCCGCAGAAGCTGGAACCCAGAGACAGGTAGTGGGAGCGGAAAAGAAGCAGGACTGAGTAGAAAGAATATGGCGGACGCCCAGGACAAACTGGATATAGCGGACGCCCAAGGCGGACTGGATATGGCGGAAACACAGAACGGGCTGGGTATGACAAAGGTACAGGACAGAGCAAGGTAAACACAGAAGGGACTGGGTATGACGGAGGCGCAGGACAGAGCAAGGTACGACGGACGCACAAGACTGATCAAGGTACGAAGGGACCTGGGTCAAATGAAGACAAATGACAATCAGGCAAGGATCAGAGGAAAGGGCGTACCTTAAATACATGGCGTGCAGGAGGACTTCCGGGTCAGGATCCTCCAAACCATAGAGAGGAGAAGCAGCGCTCCAGAATGACACAGAAGAAGTGCGCGTGCGCAGAGGGAGATGGAGTGCGCACGCGCAGAGGGAGATGGAGTGCGCACGCGCAGCCGACGGACACCAGGAAGCTACGGTGCATCAGGAGGAGAAGGGAGAACGCACGCCTGCAAGAGGAGTGCGCCGGAGAGAGTAAGTATGCCGGGGAGCGGGGGGCGGAGCGGCGGCGCCTAGCGGCGCCGTGACACACAGTAATGTCATAGAACAGGGATACGGCACACAGTGATGTCACAGTACAGGGATACTGCACACAGCGATGTCGCAGTACAGGGATAATACACACAGTAATGTCACAGTACAGGGATAATACACAGTGATGTCAGAGTACAGGGAAAATACACACAGTGATATCACAGTACAGGGATACTGCACACAGTGATGTCACAATACAGAGATACTGCGCACAGTGATGTCACAGTACAGGGATAATGCGCACAATGATGTCACAGTACAGGGATAATGCACACTGAGATGTCACAGAACAGGGATAATGCACACAGTAATGTCATAGAACAGGGATACTGCACACAGCAATGTCACAGTACAGGGATAATGCACACAGTAATGTCACAGAAGAGGGATACAGCACACAGTGATGTCACAGTACAGGGATACACTGTGTTCCAAATTATTATGCAAATAATATTTCCTCATATTTTCTCTAAATTACCTATCTGAATTGCAGTCATTGTTATTTTCCGGTCATCTACTATTCTAGTATAATTGCAATGTTTTGGAACAAACTGCCTATGAAAACAGTATCTTTTAAAAAAAAATAAACACTCAAAATGCATGTTCCAAATTATTATGCACAGCAGAGTTTTCAACCTTTTTTTTTTTATTTTGAACAAAAAAATGGTCAATTGTGAAGTTATAAGCATTATCAGCTTATTACAAAATGAAATCAAACAGTTTTCAAGTGAAAACTTTATTCTAGGTGATGTTACATTTGCACATAGGACCCCTTGTTCAAAAGAAGCTTCTGAACTCTCTCGTCCATTGAATTTGTCAGTTTTTGGATGGTTTCTGCTTCAATTGTTTTGCATGTGGACAGAATACCCTCCCAGAGCTGTTGCTTAGATGGGAACTGCCTCCCGCCATCATAGACACTCCTTTTGATGATGCTCCAGAGGTTCTCAATGGGGTTGAGGTCAGGGGAAGATGATGGCCACACCATAAGTTTGTCCTCTTTTATGCCCATAGCAGCCAGAGATGCAGATGTGTTTTTTGCAGCATGAGACGGTGCATTATCATGCATGAAAATGATCTTGCTGCGGAAAGCACAGTTCTTCCTCTTGAACCATGGCAGGAAGTGTTGTTTTAGAAACTCCACATAGATTACGGAGTTCATCTTTACCCCTTCAGGGATCATAAAGGGGCCGACAATCTCTCTCCCCATGATTCCAGCCCAAAACATTACTCCACCTCCTCCTTGTTGGCGCCTTAGCCGTGTTTTCATGGGGTGTCCATCCTCCACTCCATCCATCTGGACCATCGAGCATTGCACGGCACTCATCAGTGAACAAAACAGTTTGGAAGTCAGACTTCATGTATTGTTTGGCCCACTGGAGCCGTTTCTGCTTGTTGCAGTGGATAGAGGTGGTTGACAGGATGGCTTACGCACCTCTGAAGGACCCTGCATCTTGTTGTTCTGGGGACGTTGGAGGCACCAGCAGCTTCAAAAACTTGTCTGCTGCTATGACAAGGCATTTTTGCAGCTGCTCTTTTAACCTTACGCAATTGCCTGTTGGAAAGAGTCCTCAATTTTTCCTTATCAGCACGCACACGTGTGTGCTGGGAATCAGCTACATACTTCTTGATTGTGCGATGATCACGATGAAGTGTCTTGGCAATGTTGATTGTAGTCATGCCTTGACCTAAATACTCCACAATTTGTTGCTTCTCAGCAGCCGACACATCCTTTTTCTTTCCCATTTTGGCAAAAAATGTAGGCTGCTTAATAATGTGGAACAGCCTTCTTAAGTAGTCTTGCCTTTATTTGGACACACCTGCCAAACTAATTTGCACAGGTATCTGCAATTGCTCTCAGTGATATAAAGAGCCCTGACACACATCACCATCAATGAGTTTACATGACAAACAAAAAAATTCTAACCTTATCACTCCTAAACTCTATGTGCATAATAATTTGGAACACAGTGTAATGCACACAGAGATGTCACAGTACATGGATAATGCACACAGTGATGTCACAGTACAGGGATAATACACACAGTGATGTCAGTACAGGGATAATACACACAGTGATGTCACAGTACAGGGATAATGCACACAATGATGTCACAGTAGAGATATAATGCACACCGTGATGTCAGAGTACAGAGATAATGCACACAGTGGTGTCAAAGTATAGAAATAATGAGCACAGTGATGTCAGTATAGGGTTAATGTGCACAGTGATGTCACAGTACAGAGGTAATGCACACAGTGATCTCACACTACAGGGATAATGCACACAATGATGTCACAGTAGAGATATAATGCACACCGTGATGTCACAGTACAGAGATAATGCACACAGTGGTGTCAAAGTATAGAAATAATGAGCACAGTGATGTCATAGTGCAGGGATAATACACACAGTGATGTCACAGTACAGGGATAATGCACACAATGGTGTCACAGTACTGGGATAATGAAGACAGTGATGTCACATACAGAGATAATGCTCACAGTGATGTCACAGTACAGAGATATTACACACAGTGATGTCACAGTACAGAGACAATGCACACAGTGATGTCACAGTACATGGATAATACACACATCAATGTCACTGTACAGGGATAATTCACATCATGATGTCACAGTACAGGGATAATGCACACAGTGATGTCAGATTACAGGGATAATACATACAATGATGTCCCAATACAGGGATAATACAGACAGTGATGTCACAGCACAGGGATAATGCAAATAGTGGTGTCACAGTATAGGTATGATACAAACAGAAATGTCATTACAGAGATAATGCACACAGTGATGTCAGAGTGCAGGGAGAATGCACACAGTGATGTCAGTATAGGTTAATGCACACAGTGATGTCACAGTACAGAGGTAATGCACACAGTGATCTCACACTACAGGGATAATGCACACAGTGATGTCACAGTACAGAGATAATACACAGTGGTGTCTTTATCCATAGGATTCACCTTTCTCCCTCTTTTGCCAAGACTTGCACTGTTCTTCATGATTTTCGATATCCTGCACTGTTCTCCCTCTTTTTCCATAGCCTGCGCTGTTCTCCCTCTTTTTCCATAGCCTGCGCTGTTCTCCCTCTTTTTCCATAGCCTGCGCTGTTCTCCCTCTTTTTCCATAGCTTGCCCTGTTCTCCCTCTTTTTCCATAGCTTGCGCTGTTCTCCCACTTTTTCTATAGCCTGCACTGTTCTTCCTCTTTTTCCATAGCCCGCACTGGTCTCCCTCTTTTTCCATAGCTTGCACTGTTCTTCCTCTTTTTCCATAGCCTGTACTGTTCTCCCTCTTTTTCATAGACCGCACTCTTCTCCCTCTTTTTCCATAGCTTGCGCTGTTCTCCCACTTTTTCTATAGCCCGCACTGTTCTCCCTCTTTTTCCATAGCCCACACTGTTCTCCCTCTTTTTCCATAGCTTGCACTGTTCTCCCTCTTTTTCCATAGCCCGCACTGTTCTCCCTCTTTTTCCATAGCCTGCACTGTTGTCCCTCTTTTTCCATAGCCTGCGCTGTTCTTCCTCTTTTTCCATAGCCCGCACTGTTCTTCCTCTTTTTCCATAGCCTGCACTGTTCTTCCTCTTTTTCCATAGCCTGCACTGTTCTCCCTCTTTTTCCATAGCTTGCACTGTTCTCCCCCTTTTTCCATAGCCTGCACTGTTCTCCCTCTTTTTCCATAGCCCGCACTGTTCTTCCTCTTTTTCCATAGCCTGCACTGTTCTTCCTCTTTTTCCATAGCCTGCACTGTTCTCCTCTTTTTCCACAGCTTGCACTGTTCTCCTCTTTTTTCATAGCTTGCACTGTTCTTCCTCTTTTTCCATAGCTAGTATTGTTCTCCTCTTTTTCCATAGCCCACACTGTTCTCCCTCTTTATCCATAGCCTGCGCTGTTCTCCCTCTTTTTCCATAGCTTGCACTGTTCTCCCTCTTTTTCCATAGCCCGCACTGTTCTCCCTCTTTTTCCATAGCCCGCACTGTTCTAACTCTTTTTCCATAGCCTGCACTGTTCTTCCTCTTTTTCCATAGCCTGCACTGTTCTCCCTCTTTTTCCATAGCTTGCACTGTTCTCCCTCTTTTTCCATAGCTTGCACTGTATTTCCTCTTTTTTCATAGCCCGCACTATTCTTCATCTTTTTCAATAGTTTGCACTGTTCTCCCTCTTTTTCATAGCTTGCGCTGTTCTTCCTCTTTTTCCATAGCCTGCACTGTTCTCCCTCTTTTTCCATAGCTTGCACTGTTCTTCCTCTTTTTCCATAGCCTGCTCTGTTCTCCCTCTTTTTCCATAGCTTGCACTGTTCTCCCTCTTTTTCCATAGCTTGCGCTGTTCTCCCTCTTTTTCCATAGCTTCCACTGTTCTCCCTCTTTTGCCATAGCCTGCTCTGTTCTTCCTCTTTTTTCCATAACCCGCACTGTTCTCCCCCTTTTTCCATAGCTTGCACTGTTCTCCCTCTCTTTCCATAGCTTGCACTGTTCTCCTCTTTTTCCATAGCTTGCACTGTTCTCCTCTTTTTCCATAGCTTGCACTGTTCTCCCTCTTTTTCAATAGCTTGCACTGTTCTCCCTCTTTTTCCATAGCTTGCACTGTTCTCCTCCTTTTCCATAGCCTGCACTGTTCTTCCTCTTTTTCCATAGCCTGCACTGTTCTCCCTCTTTTACCATAGCTTGCACTGTTCTCCCCCTTTTTCCATAGCCTGCACTGTTCTCCCTCTTTTTCCATAGCTTGCACTGTTCTCCTCTTTTTCCACAGCTTGCACTGTTCTCCTCTTTTTTCATAGCTTGCACTGTTCTCCCTCTTTTTCCATAGCTAGCACTGTTCTCCTCTTTATCCATAGCCTGCGCTGTTCTCCCTCTTTTTCCATAGCTTGCACTGTTCTCCCTCTTTTTCCATAGCCTGCACTGTTCTCCCTCTTATTCCATAGCCTGCACTGTTCTTCCTCTTTTTCCATAGCCTGCACTGTTCTCCCTCTTTTTCCATAGCTTGCACTGTTCTCCTCTTTTTCCATAGCTTGCACTGTTCTCCTCTTTTTTCATAGCTTGCACTGTTCTCCCTCTTTTTCCATAGCTTGCACTGTTCTCCCTCTTTTTCCATAGCTTGCACTGTTCTCCCTCTTTATCCATAGCCTGCGCTGTTCTCCCTCTTTTTCCATAGCTTGCACGGTTCTCCCTCTTTTTCCATAGCCCGCACTGTTCTCCCTCTTTTTCCATAGCCCGCACTGTTCTTCCTCTTTTTCCATAGCCTGCACTGTTCTTCCTCTTTTTCCATAGCCTGCACTGTTCTCCCTCTTTTTCCATAGCCTGCACTGTTCTTCCTCTTTTTCCATAGCCTGCACTGTTCTCCCTCTTTTTCCATAGCTTGCAATGTTCTCCCTCTTTTTCCATAGCTTGCACTGTTCTTCCTCTTTTTCCATAGCCCGCACTATTCTTCATCTTTTTCCATAGTTTGCACTGTTCTCCCTCTTTTTCATAGCTTGCACTGTTCTTCCTCTTTTTCCATAGCCTGCACAGTTCTTCCTCTTTTTCCATAGCCCGCACTGGTCTCCCTCTTTTTCCATAGCTATCACTGTTCTCCCTCTTTTTCCATAGCTTGCGCTGTTCTTCCTCTTATTCCATAGCTTGCGCTATTCTCCCTCTTTTTCCATAGCTTCCACTGTTCTCCCTCTTTTCCCATAGCCTGCTCTGTTCTTCCTCTTTTTTCCATAACTCGCACTGTTCTCCCCCTTTTTCCATAGCCTGCACTGTTCTCCCTCTTTTTCCATAGCTTGCACTGTTCTCCTCTTTTTCCATAGCTTGCACTGTTCTCCTCTTTTTTCATAGCTTGCACTGTTCTCCCTCTTTTTCCATAGCTTGCACTGTTCTCCCTCTTTTTCCATAGCTTGCACTGTTCTCCCTCTTTTTCCATAGCTTGCAATGTTCTCCCTCTTTTTCCATAGCTTGCAATGTTCTCCCTCTTTTTCCATAGCTTGCACTGTTCTTCCTCTTTTTCCATAGCCCGCACTATTCTTCATCTTTTTCCATAGCTTGCACTGTTCTCCCTCTTTTTCATAGCTTGCACTGTTCTTCCTCTTTTTCCATAGCCTGCTCTATTCTCCTTCTTTTTCCATAGCTTGCACTGTTCTCCCTCTTTTTCCTTAGCATGCGCTGTTCTTCCTCTTATTCCATAGCTTGCGCTGTTCTCCCTCTTTTTCCATAGCTTCGACTGTTCTCCCTCTTTTGCCATAGCCTGCTCTGTTCTTCCTCTTTTTCCATAACCCGCACTGTTCTCCCCCTTTTTCCATAACCTGCACTGTTCTCCCTCTTTTTCAATAGCTTGCACTGTTCTCCCTCTTTTTCCATAGCTTGCACTGTTCTCCTCCTTTTCCATAGCCTGCACTGTTCTTCCTCTTTATCCATAGCCCGCACTGTTGTCCCTCTTTTTCCATAGCCTGCACTGTTCTTCCTCTTTTTCCATAGCCTGCACTGTTCTTCCTCTTTTTCCATAGCCTGCACTGTTCTCCTCTTTTTCCATAGCCTGCACTGTTCTTCCTCTTTATCCATAGCCCGCACTGTTCTCCCTATTTTTCCATAGCCTGCATTGTTCTTCCTCTTTTTCCATAGCCTGCACTGTTCTTCCTCTTTTTCTATAGCCTGCACTGTTCTTCCTCTTTTTCCATAGCCCGCACTGGTCTCCCTCTTTTTCCATAGCTTGCACTGTTCTTCCTCTTTTTCCATAGCCCGCACTATTCTTCATCTTTTTCCATAGCTTGCACTGTTCTCCCTCTTTTTCCATAGCTTGCGCTGTTCTTCCTCTTTTTCCATAGCTTGCACAGTTCTTCCTCTTTTTCCATAGCCTGCTCTGTTCTCCATCTTTTTCCATAGCTTGCACCGTTCTCCCTCTTTTTCCATAGCTTGCGCCGTTCTTCCTCTTACTCCATAGCTTGCGCTGTTCTCCCTCTTTTTCCATAGCTTCCACTGTTCTCCCTCTTTTTCCATAGCCTGCTCTGTTCTTCCTCTTTTTCCATAACCCGCACTGTTCTCCCCCTTTTACCATAGCCTGCACTGTTCTCCCTCTTTTTCCATAACTTGCACTGTCGTCCTCTTTTTCCATAGCTTGCACTGTTCTCCTCTTTTTCCATAGCTTGCACTGTTCTCCTTCTTTTTCCATAGCTTGCACTGTTCTCCTCTTTTTCCATAGCCTGCACTGTTCTTCCTCTTTATCCATAGCCCGCACTGTTCTCCCTCTTTTTCCATAGCCTGCACTGTTCTTCCTCTTTTTCCATAGCCTGCACTGTTCTTCCTCTTTTTCTATAGCCTGCACTGTTCTTCCTCTTTTTCCATAGCCCGCACTGTTCTTCCTCTTTTTCCATAGCCCGCACTGGTCTCCCTCTTTTTCCATAGCTTGCGCTGTTCTTCCTCTTATTCCATAGCTTGCGCTGTTCTCCCTCTTTTTCCATAGCTTCCACTGTTCTCCTCTTTTTCCATAGCTTGCACTGTTCTCCCTCTTTTTCCATAGCTTGCACTGTTCTCCTCTTTTTCTATAGCCTGCACTGTTCTTCCTCTTTTTCCATAGCCTGCACTGTTCTCCCTCTTTTTCCATAGCCTGCACTGTTCTTCCTCTTATACCATAGCCTGCACTGTTCTCCCTCTTTTTCCATAGCTTGCACTGTTCTCCCTCTTTTTCCATAGCTTGCACTGTTCTTCCTCTTTTTCCATAGCCCGCACTATTCTTCATCTTTTTCCATAGCTTGCACTGTTCTCCCTCTTTTTCCATAGCTTGCGCTGTTCTTCCTCTTTTTCCATAGCCTGCACTGTTCTCCCTCTTTTTCCATAGCTTGCGCTGTTCTTCCTCTTTTTCCATAGCTTGCACAGTTCTTCCTCTTTTTCCATAGCTTCCACTGTTCTCCCTCTTTTTCCATAGCCTGCTCTGTTCTTCCTCTTTTTCCATAACCCGCACTGTTCTCCCCCTTTTTCCATAGCCTGCACTGTTCTCCCTCTTTTTCCATAGCTTGCGCTGTTCTTCCTCTTTTTCCATAGCCTGCACTGTTCTCCCTCTTTTTCCATAGCTTGCGCCGTTCTTCCTCTTACTCCATAGCTTGCGCTGTTCTCCCTCTTTTTCCATAGCTTCCACTGTTCTCCCTCTTTTTCCATAGCCTGCTCTGTTCTTCCTCTTTTTCCATAACCCGCACTGTTCTCCCCCTTTTTCCATAGCCTGCACTGTTCTCCCTCTTTTTCCATAGCCTGCACTGTTCTCCGCTTTTTTCCATAGCTTGCACTGTTCTCCCTCTTTTTCCATAGCTTCCGCTGTTCTCCCTCTTTTTCCATAGCCTGCTCTGTTCTTCCTCTTTTTCCATAGCCTGCTCTGTTCTCCCTCTTTTTCCATAGCTTGCACTGTTCTCCTCTTTTTCCATAGCTTGCACTGTTCTCCTCTTTTTTCATAGCCTGCACTGTTCTTCCTTTTTTCATAGCCTGCACTGTTCTTCCTCTTTTTCCATAGCCCGCACTATTCTTCCTCTTTTTCCATAGCCTGCACTGTTCTCCCTCTTTTTCCATAGCTTGCACTGTTCTTCCTCTTTTTCCATAGCCTGCACTGTTCTCCCTCTTTTTCCATAGCTTGCAATGTTCTCCCTCTTTCTCCATAGCTTGCGCTGTTCTTCCTCTTATTCCATAGCTTGCACTTTTCCCCCTCTTTTTCCATAGCTTCCACTGTTCTCCGTCTTTTTCCATAGCCTGCTCTGTTCTTACTCTTTTTCCATAGACCGCACTGTTCTCCCCCTTTTTCCATAGCCTGCACTGTTCTCCCGCTTTTTCCATAGCTTGCACTGTTCTCCTCTTTTTCCATAGCTTGCACTGTTCTCCCTCTTTTTCCATAGCTTGCACTGTTCTCCTCTTTTTCCATAGCCTGCACTGTTCTTCCTCTCTTTCCATAGCCCGCACTGTTCTCCCTCTTTTTCCATAGCCTGCACTGTTCTTCCTCTTTTTCCATAGCCTGCACTGTTCTCTCTCTTTTTCCATAGCCTGCACTGTTCTTCCTCTTTTTCCATAGCTTGCACTGTTCTCCCTCTTTTTCCATAGCTTGCACTGTTCTACCTCTTTTTCCATAGCTTGCACTGTTCTTCCTCTTTTTCCATAGCCTGCACTGTTCTCCCTCTTTTTCCATAGCCTGCACTGTTCTCCCTCTTTTTCCATAGCTTGCACTGTTCTCCCTCTTTTTCCATAGCTTGCACTGTTCTCCCTCTTTTTCATAGCTTGCGCTGTTCTTCCTCTTTTTCCATAGCCTGCACTGTTCTCCTCTTTTTCCATAGCTTGCACTGTTCTTCCTCTTTTTCCATAGCCTGCTCTGTTCTTCCTCTTTTTCCATAACCCGCACTGTTCTCCCCCTTTTTCCATAGCCTGCACTGTTCTCCCTCTTTTTCCATAACTTGCACTGTCCTCCTCTTTTTCCATAGCTTGCACTGTTCTCCTCTTTTTCCATAGCTTGCACTGTTCTCCTCTTTTTCCATAGCCTGCACTGTTCTTCCTCTTTATCCATAGCCCGCACTGTTCTCCCTCTTTTTCCATAGCCTGCACTGTTCTTCCTCTTTTTCCATAGCCTGCACTGTTCTTCCTCTTTTTCTATAGCCTGCACTGTTCTTCCTCTTTTTCCATAGCCCGCACTGGTCTCCCTCTTTTTCCATAGCTTGCACTGTTCTTCCTCTTTTTCCATAGCCCGCACTTTTCTTCATCTTTTTCCATAGCTTGCACTGTTCTCCCTCTTTTTCCATAGCTTGCGCTGTTCTTCCTCTTTTTCCATAGCCTGCACTGTTCTCCCTCTTTTTCCATAGCTTGCACTGTTCTCCCTCTTTTTCCATAGCTTGCACTGTTCTTCCTCTTTTTCTATAGCCTGCACTGTTCTTCCTCTTTTTCCATAGCCTGCACTGTTCTTCCTCTTTTTCTATAGCCTGCACTGTTCTCCCTCTTTTTCCATAGCTTGCACTGTTCTTCCTCTTTTTCCATAACCCGCACTGTTCTCCCCCTTTTTCCATAGCCTGCACTGTTCTCCCTCTTTTTCCATAGCCTGCACTGTTCTCCGCTTTTTTCCATAGCTTGCACTGTTCTCCCTCTTTTTCCATAGCTTCCGCTGTTCTCCCTCTTTTTCCATAGCCTGCTCTGTTCTTCCTCTTTTTCCATAGCCTGCTCTGTTCTCCCTCTTTTTCCATAGCTTGCACTGTTCTCCTCTTTTTCCATAGCTTGCACTGTTCTCCTCTTTTTTCATAGCCTGCACTGTTCTTCCTTTTTTCATAGCCTGCACTGTTCTTCCTCTTTTTCCATAGCCCGCACTATTCTTCCTCTTTTTCCATAGCCTGCACTGTTCTCCCTCTTTTTCCATAGCTTGCACTGTTCTTCCTCTTTTTCCATAGCCTGCACTGTTCTCCCTCTTTTTCCATAGCTTGCAATGTTCTCCCTCTTTCTCCATAGCTTGCGCTGTTCTTCCTCTTATTCCATAGCTTGCACTTTTCCCCCTCTTTTTCCATAGCTTCCACTGTTCTCCGTCTTTTTCCATAGCCTGCTCTGTTCTTACTCTTTTTCCATAGACCGCACTGTTCTCCCCCTTTTTCCATAGCCTGCACTGTTCTCCCGCTTTTTCCATAGCTTGCACTGTTCTCCTCTTTTTCCATAGCTTGCACTGTTCTCCCTCTTTTTCCATAGCTTGCACTGTTCTCCTCTTTTTCCATAGCCTGCACTGTTCTTCCTCTCTTTCCATAGCCCGCACTGTTCTCCCTCTTTTTCCATAGCCTGCACTGTTCTTCCTCTTTTTCCATAGCCTGCACTGTTCTCTCTCTTTTTCCATAGCCTGCACTGTTCTTCCTCTTTTTCCATAGCTTGCACTGTTCTCCCTCTTTTTCCATAGCTTGCACTGTTCTACCTCTTTTTCCATAGCTTGCACTGTTCTTCCTCTTTTTCCATAGCCTGCACTGTTCTCCCTCTTTTTCCATAGCCTGCACTGTTCTCCCTCTTTTTCCATAGCTTGCACTGTTCTCCCTCTTTTTCCATAGCTTGCACTGTTCTCCCTCTTTTTCATAGCTTGCGCTGTTCTTCCTCTTTTTCCATAGCCTGCACTGTTCTCCTCTTTTTCCATAGCTTGCACTGTTCTTCCTCTTTTTCCATAGCCTGCTCTGTTCTTCCTCTTTTTCCATAACCCGCACTGTTCTCCCCCTTTTTCCATAGCCTGCACTGTTCTCCCTCTTTTTCCATAACTTGCACTGTCCTCCTCTTTTTCCATAGCTTGCACTGTTCTCCTCTTTTTCCATAGCTTGCACTGTTCTCCTCTTTTTCCATAGCCTGCACTGTTCTTCCTCTTTATCCATAGCCCGCACTGTTCTCCCTCTTTTTCCATAGCCTGCACTGTTCTTCCTCTTTTTCCATAGCCTGCACTGTTCTTCCTCTTTTTCTATAGCCTGCACTGTTCTTCCTCTTTTTCCATAGCCCGCACTGGTCTCCCTCTTTTTCCATAGCTTGCACTGTTCTTCCTCTTTTTCCATAGCCCGCACTTTTCTTCATCTTTTTCCATAGCTTGCACTGTTCTCCCTCTTTTTCCATAGCTTGCGCTGTTCTTCCTCTTTTTCCATAGCCTGCACTGTTCTCCCTCTTTTTCCATAGCTTGCACTGTTCTCCCTCTTTTTCCATAGCTTGCACTGTTCTTCCTCTTTTTCTATAGCCTGCACTGTTCTTCCTCTTTTTCCATAGCCTGCACTGTTCTTCCTCTTTTTCTATAGCCTGCACTGTTCTCCCTCTTTTTCCATAGCTTGCACTGTTCTTCCTCTTTTTACATAGCCTGCGCTGTTCTTCCTCTTTTTCTATAGCCTGCACAGTTCTTCCTCTTTTTCCATAGCCCGCACTGGTCTCCCTCTTTTTCCATAGCTATCACTGTTCTCCCTCTTTTTCCATAGCTTGCGCTGTTCTTCCTCTTATTCCATAGCTTGCGCTATTCTCCCTCTTTTTCCATAGCTTCCACTGTTCTCCCTCTTTTCCCATAGCCTGCTCTGTTCTTCCTCTTTTTCCATAACCCGCACTGTTCTCCCCCTTTTTCCATAGCCTGCACTGTTCTCCCTCTTTTTCCATAGCCTGCACTGTTCTCCTCTTTTTTCCATAGCTTGCACTGTTCTCCTCTTTTTCCATAGCTTGCACTGTTCTCCCTCTTTTTCAACAGCTTGCACTGTTCTCCCTCTTTTTCCATAGCTTGCACTGTTCTCCTCTTTTTTCCATAGCTTGCACTGTTCTCCTCTTTTTCCATAGCTTGCACTTTTCTCCCTCTTTTTCAACAGCTTGCTCTGTTCTTCCTCTTTTTTCCATAACTCGCACTGTTCTCCCCCTTTTTCCATAGCCTGCACTGTTCTCCCTCTTTTTCCATAGCTTGCACTGTTCTCCTCTTTTTCCATAGCTTGCACTGTTCTCCTCTTTTTTCATAGCTTGCACTGTTCTCCCTCTTTTTCCATAGCTTGCACTGTTCTCCCTCTTTTTCCATAGCTTGCAATGTTCTCCCTCTTTTTCCATAGCTTGCAATGTTCTCCCTCTTTTTCCATAGCTTGCACTGTTCTTCCTCTTTTTCCATAGCCCGCACTATTCTTCATCTTTTTCCATAGCTTGCACTGTTCTCCCTCTTTTTCATAGCTTGCACTGTTCTTCCTCTTTTTCCATAGCCTGCTCTATTCTCCTCTTTTTTCCATAGCTTGCACTGTTCTCCTCTTTTTTCATAGCTTGCACTGTTCTCCCGCTTTTTCCATAGCTTGCACTGTTCTCCTCTTTTTCCATAGCTTGCACTGTTCTCCCTCTTTTTCCATAGCTTGCACTGTTCTCCTCTTTTTCCATAGCCTGCACTGTTCTTCCTCTTTTTCCATCGCCCGCACTGTTCTCCCTCTTTTTCCATAGCCTGCACTGTTCTTCCTCTTTTTCCATAGCCTACACTGTTCTCCCTCTTTTTCCATAGCTTGCACTGTTCTTCCTCTTTTTCCATAGCCCGCACTATTCTTCATCTTTTTCCATAGCTTGCACTGTTATCCCTCTTTTTCCATAGCTTGCGCTGTTCTTCCTCTTTTTCCATAGCCTGCACTGTTGTCCCTCTTTTTCCATAGCTTGCACAGTTCTTCCTCTTTTTCCATAGCCTGCTCTGTTCTCCATCTTTTTCCATAGCTTGCACCGTTCTCCCTCTTTTTCCATAGCTTGCGCCGTTCTTCCTCTTACTCCATAGCTTGCGCTGTTCTCCCTCTTTTTCTATAGCTTCCACTGTTCTCCCTCTTTTTCCATAGCCTGCTCTGTTCTTCCTCTTTTTCCATAACCCGCACTGTTCTCCCCCTTTTTCCATAGCCTGCACTGTTCTCCCTCTTTTTCCATAGCCTGCACTGTTCTCCTCTTTTTTCCATAGCTTGCACTGTTCTCCTCTTTTTCCATAGCTTGCACTGTTCTCCCTCTTTTTCAACAGCTTGCACTGTTCTCCCTCTTTTTCCATAGCTTGCACTGTTCTCCTCTTTTTCCATAGCCTGCACTGTTCTTCCTCTTTATCCATAGCCCGCACTGTTCTCCCTCTTTTTCCATAGCCTGCACTGTTCTTCTTCTTTTTCCATAGCCTGCACTGTTCTTCCTCTTTTTCTATAGCCTGCACTGTTCTTCCTCTTTTTCTATAGCCCGCACTGGTCTCCCTCTTTTTCCATAGCTTGCACTGTTCTTCCTCTTTTTCCATAGCCCGCACTATTCTTCATCTTTTTCCATAGCTTGCACTGTTCTCCCTCTTTTTCCATAGCTTGCGCTGTTCTCCCTCTTTTTCCATAGCTTGCACAGTTCTTCCTCTTTTTCCATAGCCTGGTCTGTTCTCCATCTTTTTCCGTAGCTTGCACCGTTCTTCCTCTTACTCCATAGCTTGCGCTGTTCTCCCTCTTTTTCCATAGCTTCCACTGTTCTCCCTCTTTTTCCATAGCTTGCTCTGTTCTTCCTCTTTTTCCATAACCCGCACTGTTCTCCCCCTTTTTCCATAGCCTGCACTGTTCTCCCTCTTTTTCCATAGCTTGCACTGTTCTCCTCTTTTTTCCATAGCTTGCACTGTTCTCCTCTTTTTTTCATAGCTTGCACTGTTCTCCCTCTTTTTCCATAGCCTGCTCTGTTCTTACTCTTTTTCCATAGACCTCACTGTTCTCCCCCTTTTTCCATAGCCTGCACTGTTCTCCCGCTTTTTCCATAGCTTGCACTGTTCTCCTCTTTTTCCATAGCTTGCACTGTTCTTCCTCTTTTTCCATAGCTTGCACTGTTCTCCTCTTTTTCCATAGCCTGCACTGTTCTTCCTCTTTTTCCATCGCCCGCACTGTTCTCCCTCTTTTTCCATAGCCTGCACTGTTCTTCCTCTTTTTCCATAGCCTACACTGTTCTCCCTCTTTTTCCATAGCTTGCACTGTTCTTCCTCTTTTTCCATAGCCCGCACTATTCTTCATCTTTTTCCATAGCTTGCACTGTTCTCCCTATTTTTCATAGCTTGCACTGTTCTTCCTCTTTTTCCATAGCCTGCTCTATTCTCCTTCTTTTTCCATAGCTTGCACTGTTCTCCCTCTTTTTCCATAGCTTGCGCTGTTCTTCCTCTTATTCCATAGCTTGCGCTGTTCTCCCTCTTTTTCCATAGCTTCGACTGTTCTCCCTCTTTTGCCATAGCCTGCTCTGTTCTTCCTCTTTTTCCATAACCCGCACTGTTCACCCCCTTTTTCCATAACCTGCACTGTTCTCCCTTTTTTTCAATAGCTTGCACTGTTCTCCCTCTTTTTCCATAGCTTGCACTGTTCTCCTCCTTTTCCATAGCCTGCACTGTTCTTCCTCTTTATCCATAGCCCGCACTGTTGTCCCTCTTTTTCCATAGCCTGCACTGTTCTTCCTCTTTTTCCATAGCCTGCACTGTTCTTCCTCTTTTTCTATAGCCTGCACTGTTCTTCCTCTTTTTGCATAGCCCGCACTGTTCTCCCTCTTTTTCCATAGCTTGCACTGTTCTTCCTCTTTTTCCATAGCCTGCACTGTTCTTCCTCTTTTTCTATAGCCTGCACTGTTCTTCCTCTTTTTCCATAGCCCGCACTGGTCTCCCTCTTTTTCCATAGCCTGCACTGTTCTTCCTCTTTTTCCATAGCCTACACTGTTCTCCCTCTTTTTCCATAGCTTGCACTGTTCTTCCTCTTTTTCCATAGCCCGCACTATTCTTCATCTTTTTCCATAGCTTGCACTGTTATCCCTCTTTTTCCATAGCTTGCGCTGTTCTTCCTCTTTTTCCATAGCCTGCACTGTTGTCCCTCTTTTTCCATAGCTTGCACAGTTCTTCCTCTTTTTCCATAGCCTGCTCTGTTCTCCATCTTTTTCCATAGCTTGCACCGTTCTCCCTCTTTTTCCATAGCTTGCGCCGTTCTTCCTCTTACTCCATAGCTTGCGCTGTTCTCCCTCTTTTTCTATAGCTTCCACTGTTCTCCCTCTTTTTCCATAGCCTGCTCTGTTCTTCCTCTTTTTCCATAACCCGCACTGTTCTCCCCCTTTTTCCATAGCCTGCACTGTTCTCCCTCTTTTTCCATAGCCTGCACTGTTCTCCTCTTTTTTCCATAGCTTGCACTGTTCTCCTCTTTTTCCATAGCTTGCACTGTTCTCCCTCTTTTTCAACAGCTTGCACTGTTCTCCCTCTTTTTCCATAGCTTGCACTGTTCTCCTCTTTTTCCATAGCCTGCACTGTTCTTCCTCTTTATCCATAGCCCGCACTGTTCTCCCTCTTTTTCCATAGCCTGCACTGTTCTTCTTCTTTTTCCATAGCCTGCACTGTTCTTCCTCTTTTTCTATAGCCTGCACTGTTCTTCCTCTTTTTCTATAGCCCGCACTGGTCTCCCTCTTTTTCCATAGCTTGCACTGTTCTTCCTCTTTTTCCATAGCCCGCACTATTCTTCATCTTTTTCCATAGCTTGCACTGTTCTCCCTCTTTTTCCATAGCTTGCGCTGTTCTCCCTCTTTTTCCATAGCTTGCACAGTTCTTCCTCTTTTTCCATAGCCTGGTCTGTTCTCCATCTTTTTCCGTAGCTTGCACCGTTCTTCCTCTTACTCCATAGCTTGCGCTGTTCTCCCTCTTTTTCCATAGCTTCCACTGTTCTCCCTCTTTTTCCATAGCTTGCTCTGTTCTTCCTCTTTTTCCATAACCCGCACTGTTCTCCCCCTTTTTCCATAGCCTGCACTGTTCTCCCTCTTTTTCCATAGCTTGCACTGTTCTCCTCTTTTTTCCATAGCTTGCACTGTTCTCCTCTTTTTTTCATAGCTTGCACTGTTCTCCCTCTTTTTCCATAGCCTGCTCTGTTCTTACTCTTTTTCCATAGACCTCACTGTTCTCCCCCTTTTTCCATAGCCTGCACTGTTCTCCCGCTTTTTCCATAGCTTGCACTGTTCTCCTCTTTTTCCATAGCTTGCACTGTTCTTCCTCTTTTTCCATAGCTTGCACTGTTCTCCTCTTTTTCCATAGCCTGCACTGTTCTTCCTCTTTTTCCATCGCCCGCACTGTTCTCCCTCTTTTTCCATAGCCTGCACTGTTCTTCCTCTTTTTCCATAGCCTACACTGTTCTCCCTCTTTTTCCATAGCTTGCACTGTTCTTCCTCTTTTTCCATAGCCCGCACTATTCTTCATCTTTTTCCATAGCTTGCACTGTTCTCCCTATTTTTCATAGCTTGCACTGTTCTTCCTCTTTTTCCATAGCCTGCTCTATTCTCCTTCTTTTTCCATAGCTTGCACTGTTCTCCCTCTTTTTCCATAGCTTGCGCTGTTCTTCCTCTTATTCCATAGCTTGCGCTGTTCTCCCTCTTTTTCCATAGCTTCGACTGTTCTCCCTCTTTTGCCATAGCCTGCTCTGTTCTTCCTCTTTTTCCATAACCCGCACTGTTCACCCCCTTTTTCCATAACCTGCACTGTTCTCCCTTTTTTTCAATAGCTTGCACTGTTCTCCCTCTTTTTCCATAGCTTGCACTGTTCTCCTCCTTTTCCATAGCCTGCACTGTTCTTCCTCTTTATCCATAGCCCGCACTGTTGTCCCTCTTTTTCCATAGCCTGCACTGTTCTTCCTCTTTTTCCATAGCCTGCACTGTTCTTCCTCTTTTTCTATAGCCTGCACTGTTCTTCCTCTTTTTGCATAGCCCGCACTGTTCTCCCTCTTTTTCCATAGCTTGCACTGTTCTTCCTCTTTTTCCATAGCCTGCACTGTTCTTCCTCTTTTTCTATAGCCTGCACTGTTCTTCCTCTTTTTCCATAGCCCGCACTGGTCTCCCTCTTTTTCCATAGCTATCACTGTTCTCCCTCTTTTTCCATAGCTTGCGCTGTTCTTCCTCTTATTCCATAACTTGCGCTGTTCTCCCTCTTTTTCCATAGCTTCCACTGTATTCCCTCTTTTCCCATAGCCTGCTCTGTTCTTCCTCTTTTTTCCATAACTCGCACTGTTCTCCCCCTTTTTCCATAGCCTGCACTGTTCTCCCTCTTTTTCCATAGCTTGCACTGTTCTCCTCTTTTTCCATAGCTTGCACTGTTCTCCTCTTTTTTCATAGCTTGCTCTGTTCTCCCTCTTTTTCCATAGCTTGCACTGTTCTCCCTCTTTTTCCATTGCCCACACTGTTCTCCCTCTTTATCTATAGCCTGCGCTGTTCTCCCTCTTTTTCCATAGCTTGCACGGTTCTCCCTCTTTTTCCATAGCCCGCACTGTTCTCCCTCTTTTTCCATAGCCCACACTGTTCTTCCTCTTTTTCCATAGCCTGCACTGTTCTTCCTCTTTTTCCGTAGCCTGCACTGTTCTCCCTCTTTTTCCATACCTTGCAATGTTCTCCCTCTTTTTCCATAGCTTGCACTGTTCTTCCTCTTTTTCCATAGCCCGCACTATTCTTCATCTTTTTCCATAGTTTGCACTGTTCTCCCTCTTTTTCATAGCGTGCGCTGTTCTTCCTCTTTTTCCATAGCCTGCACTGTTCTCCCTCTTTTTCCATAGCTTGCACTGTTCTTCCTCTTTTTCCATAGCCTGCTCTGTTCTCCCTCTTTTTCCATAGCTTGCACTGTTCTCCCTCTTTTTCCATAGCTTGCGCTGTTCTTCCTCTTATTCCATAGCTTGCGCTGTTCTCCCTCTTTTTCAATAGCTTTGACTGTTCTCCCTCTTTTGCCATAGCCTGCTCTGTTCTTCCTCTTTTTCCATAACTTGCACTGTTCTCCCCCTTTTTCCATAACCTGCACTGTTCTCCCTCTTTTTCCATAGCTTGCACTGTTCTCCTCTTTTTCCATAGCTTGCACTGTTCTCCTCTTTTTCCATACCTTGCACTGTTCTCCCTCTTTTTCAACAGCTTGCACTGTTCTCCCTCTTTTTCCATAGCTTGCACTGTTCTCCTCTTTTTCCATAGCCTGCACTGTTCTTCCTCTTTATCCATAGACCGCACTGTTCTCCCTCTTTTTCCATAGCCTGCACTGTTCTTCTTCTTTTTCCATAGCCTGCACTGTTCTTCCTCTTTTTCTATGGCCTGCACTGTTCTTCCTCTTTTTCTATAGCCCGCACTGGTCTCCCTCTTTTTCCATAGCTTGCACTGTTCTCCCTCTTTTTCCATAGCTTGCACTGTTCTTCCTCTTTTTCCATAGCCCGCACTATTCTTCATCTTTTTCCATAGCTTGCACTGTTCTCCCTCTTTTTCCATAGCTTGCGCTGTTCTTCCTCTTTTTCCATAGCTTCCACTGTTCTCCCTCTTTTTCCATAGCCTGCTCTGTTCTTCCTCTTTTTCCATAACCCGCACTGTTCTCCCCCTTTTTCCATAGCCTGCACTGTTCTCCCTCTTTTTCCATAGCTTGCACTGTTCTCCTCTTTTTTCCAGAGCTTGCACTGTTCTCCTCTTTTTTCATAGCTTGCACTGTTCTCCCTCTTTTTTCATAGCCTGCTCTGTTCTTACTCTTTTTCCATAGACCGCACTGTTCTCCCCCTTTTTCCATAGCCTGCACTGTTCTCCCGCTTTTTCCATAGCTTGCACTGTTCTCCTCTTTTTCCATAGCTTGCACTGTTCTCCCTCTTTTTCCATAGCTTGCACTGTTCTCCTCTTTTTCCATAGCCTGCACTGTTCTTCCTCTTTTTCCTTCGCCCGCACTGTTCTCCCTCTTTTTCCATAGCCTGCACTGTTCTTCCTCTTTTTCCATAGCCTACACTGTTCTCCCTCTTTTTCCATAGCTTGCACTGTTCTTCCTCTTTTTCCATAGCCTGCACTGTTGTCCCTCTTTTTCCATAGCTTGCACAGTTCTTCCTCTTTTTCCATAGCCTGCTCTGTTCTCCATCTTTTTCCATAGCTTGCACCGTTCTCCCTCTTTTTCCATAGCTTGCGCCGTTCTTCCTCTTACTCCATAGCTTGCGCTGTTCTCCCTCTTTTTCTATTGCTTCCACTGTTCTCCCTCTTTTTCCATAGCCCGCACTGTTCTCCCTCTTTTTCCATAACCCGCACTGTTCTCTCCCTTTTTCCATAGCCTGCACTGTTCTCCCTCTTTTTCCATAGCCTGCACTGTTCTCCTCTTTTTTCCATAGCTTGCACTGTTCTCCTCTTTTTCCATACCTTGCACTGTTCTCCCTCTTTTTCAACAGCTTGCACTGTTCTCCCTCTTTTTCCATAGCTTGCACTGTTCTCCACTTTTTCCATAGCCTGCACTGTTCTTCCTCTTTATCCATAGCCCGCACTGTTCTCCCTCTTTTTCCATAGCCTGCACTGTTCTTCTTCTTTTTCCATAGCCTGCACTGTTCTTCCTCTTTTTCTATAGCCTGCACTGTTCTTCCTCTTTTTCTATAGCCCGCACTGGTCTCCCTCTTTTTCCATAGCTTGCACTGTTCTTCCTCTTTTTCCATAGCCCGCACTATTCTTCATCTTTTTCCATAGCTTGCACTGTTCTCCCTCTTTTTCCATAGCTTGCGCTCTTCTCCCTCTTTTTCCATAGCTTGCACAGTTCTTCCTCTTTTTCCATAGCCTGGTCTGTTCTCCATCTTTTTCCGTAGCTTGCACCGTTCTTCCTCTTACTCCATAGCTTGCGCTGTTCTCCCTCTTTTTCCATAGCTTCCACTGTTCTCCCTCTTTTTCCATAGCCTGCTCTGTTCTTCCTCTTTTTCCATAACTCGCACTGTTCTCCCCCTTTTTCCATAGCCTGCACTGTTCTCCCTCTTTTTCCATAGCTTGCACTGTTCTCCTCTTTTTTCCAGAGCTTGCACTGTTCTCCTCTTTTTTCATAGCTTGCACTGTTCTCCCTCTTTTTCCATAGCCTGCTCTGTTCTTACTCTTTTTCCATAGACCGCACTGTTCTCCCCCTTTTTCCATAGCCTGCACTGTTTTCCCGCTTTTTCCATAGCTTGCACTGTTCTCCTCTTTTTCCATAGCTTGCACTGTTTTCCTCTTTTTCCATAGCCTGCACTGTTCTTCCTCTTTTTCCATCGCCCGCACTGTTCTCCCTCTTTTTCCATAGCCTGCACTGTTCTCCCTCTTTTTCCATAGCCCACACTGTTCTTCCTCTTTTTCCATAGCCTGCACTGTTCTTCCTCTTTTTCCGTAGCCTGCACTGTACTCCCTCTTTTTCCATACCTTGCAATGTTCTCCCTCTTTTTCCATAGCTTGCACTGTTCTTCCTCTTTTTCCATAGCCCGCACTATTCTTCATCTTTTTCCATAGTTTGCACTGTTCTCCCTCTTTTTCATAGCGTGCGCTGTTCTTCCTCTTTTTCCATAGCCTGCACTGTTCTCCCTCTTTTTCCATAGCTTGCACTGTTCTTCCTCTTTTTCCATAGCCTGCTCTGTTCTCCCTCTTTTTCCATAGCTTGCACTGTTCTCCCTCTTTTTCCATAGCTTGCGCTGTTCTTCCTCTTATTCCATAGCTTGCGCTGTTCTCCCTCTTTTTCAATAGCTTTGACTGTTCTCCCTCTTTTGCCATAGCCTGCTCTGTTCTTCCTCTTTTTCCATAACTTGCACTGTTCTCCCCCTTTTTCCATAACCTGCACTGTTCTCCCTCTTTTTCCATAGCTTGCACTGTTCTCCTCTTTTTCCATAGCTTGCACTGTTCTCCTCTTTTTCCATACCTTGCACTGTTCTCCCTCTTTTTCAACAGCTTGCACTGTTCTCCCTCTTTTTCCATAGCTTGCACTGTTCTCCTCTTTTTCCATAGCCTGCACTGTTCTTCCTCTTTATCCATAGACCGCACTGTTCTCCCTCTTTTTCCATAGCCTGCACTGTTCTTCTTTTTCCATAGCCTGCACTGTTCTTCCTCTTTTTCTATGGCCTGCACTGTTCTTCCTCTTTTTCTATAGCCCGCACTGGTCTCCCTCTTTTTCCATAGCTTGCACTGTTCTCCCTCTTTTTCCATAGCTTGCACTGTTCTTCCTCTTTTTCCATAGCCCGCACTATTCTTCATCTTTTTCCATAGCTTGCACTGTTCTCCCTCTTTTTCCATAGCTTGCGCTGTTCTTCCTCTTTTTCCATAGCTTCCACTGTTCTCCCTCTTTTTCCATAGCCTGCTCTGTTCTTCCTCTTTTTCCATAACCCGCACTGTTCTCCCCCTTTTTCCATAGCCTGCACTGTTCTCCCTCTTTTTCCATAGCTTGCACTGTTCTCCTCTTTTTTCCAGAGCTTGCACTGTTCTCCTCTTTTTTCATAGCTTGCACTGTTCTCCCTCTTTTTCCATAGCCTGCTCTGTTCTTACTCTTTTTCCATAGACCGCACTGTTCTCCCCCTTTTTCCATAGCCTGCACTGTTCTCCCGCTTTTTCCATAGCTTGCACTGTTCTCCTCTTTTTCCATAGCTTGCACTGTTCTCCCTCTTTTTCCATAGCTTGCACTGTTCTCCTCTTTTTCCATAGCCTGCACTGTTCTTCCTCTTTTTCCATCGCCCGCACTGTTCTCCCTCTTTTTCCATAGCCTGCACTGTTCTTCCTCTTTTTCCATAGCCTACACTGTTCTCCCTCTTTTTCCATAGCTTGCACTGTTCTTCCTCTTTTTCCATAGCCTGCACTGTTGTCCCTCTTTTTCCATAGCTTGCACAGTTCTTCCTCTTTTTCCATAGCCTGCTCTGTTCTCCATCTTTTTCCATAGCTTGCACCGTTCTCCCTCTTTTTCCATAGCTTGCGCCGTTCTTCCTCTTACTCCATAGCTTGCGCTGTTCTCCCTCTTTTTCTATTGCTTCCACTGTTCTCCCTCTTTTTCCATAGCCCGCACTGTTCTCCCTCTTTTTCCATAACCCGCACTGTTCTCTCCCTTTTTCCATAGCCTGCACTGTTCTCCCTCTTTTTCCATAGCCTGCACTGTTCTCCTCTTTTTTCCATAGCTTGCACTGTTCTCCTCTTTTTCCATACCTTGCACTGTTCTCCCTCTTTTTCAACAGCTTGCACTGTTCTCCCTCTTTTTCCATAGCTTGCACTGTTCTCCACTTTTTCCATAGCCTGCACTGTTCTTCCTCTTTATCCATAGCCCGCACTGTTCTCCCTCTTTTTCCATAGCCTGCACTGTTCTTCTTCTTTTTCCATAGCCTGCACTGTTCTTCCTCTTTTTCTATAGCCTGCACTGTTCTTCCTCTTTTTCTATAGCCCGCACTGGTCTCCCTCTTTTTCCATAGCTTGCACTGTTCTTCCTCTTTTTCCATAGCCCGCACTATTCTTCATCTTTTTCCATAGCTTGCACTGTTCTCCCTCTTTTTCCATAGCTTGCGCTCTTCTCCCTCTTTTTCCATAGCTTGCACAGTTCTTCCTCTTTTTCCATAGCCTGGTCTGTTCTCCATCTTTTTCCGTAGCTTGCACCGTTCTTCCTCTTACTCCATAGCTTGCGCTGTTCTCCCTCTTTTTCCATAGCTTCCACTGTTCTCCCTCTTTTTCCATAGCCTGCTCTGTTCTTCCTCTTTTTCCATAACTCGCACTGTTCTCCCCCTTTTTCCATAGCCTGCACTGTTCTCCCTCTTTTTCCATAGCTTGCACTGTTCTCCTCTTTTTTCCAGAGCTTGCACTGTTCTCCTCTTTTTTCATAGCTTGCACTGTTCTCCCTCTTTTTCCATAGCCTGCTCTGTTCTTACTCTTTTTCCATAGACCGCACTGTTCTCCCCCTTTTTCCATAGCCTGCACTGTTTTCCCGCTTTTTCCATAGCTTGCACTGTTCTCCTCTTTTTCCATAGCTTGCACTGTTCTCCTCTTTTTCCATAGCCTGCACTGTTCTTCCTCTTTTTCCATCGCCCGCACTGTTCTCCCTCTTTTTCCATAGCCTGCACTCTTCTTCCTCTTTTTCCATAGCCTACACTGTTCTCCCTCTTTTTCCATAGCTTGCACTGTTCTCTCTTTTTTTCCATAGCCTGCACTGTTGTCCCTCTTTTTCCATAGCTTGCACAGTTCTTCCTCTTTTTCCATAGCCTGCTCTGTTCTCCATCTTTTTCCATAGCTTGCACCGTTCTCCCTCTTTTTCCATAGCTTGCGCCGTTCTTCCTCTTACTCCATAGCTTGCGCTGTTCTCCCTCTTTTTCTATTGCTTCCACTGTTCTCCCTCTTTTTCCATAGCCTGCTCTGTTCTTCCTCTTTTTCCATAACCCGCACTGTTCTCCCCCTTTTTCCATAGCCTGCACTGTTCTCCCTCTTTTTCCATAGCCTGCACTGTTCTCCTCTTTTTTCCATAGCTTGCACTGTTCTCCTCTTTTTCCATACCTTGCACTGTTCTCCCTCTTTTTCAACAGCTTGCACTGTTCTCCCTCTTTTTCCATAGCTTGCACTGTTCTCCTCTTTTTCCATAGCCTGCACTGTTCTTCCTCTTTATCCATAGCCCGCACTGTTCTCCCTCTTTTTCCATAGCCTGCACTGTTCTTCTTCTTTTTCCATAGCCTGCACTGTTCTTCCTCTTTCTATAGCCTGCACTGTTCTTCCTCTTTTTCTATAGCCCACACTGGTCTCCCTCTTTTTCCATAGCTTGCACTGTTCTTCCTCTTTTTCCATAGCCCGCACTATTCTTCATCTTTTTCCATAGCTTGCACTGTTCTCCCTCTTTTTCCATAGCTTGCGCTCTTCTCCCTCTTTTTCCATAGCTTGCACAGTTCTTCCTCTTTTTCCATAGCCTGGCCTGTTCTCCATCTTTTTCCGTAGCTTGC
This sequence comes from Ranitomeya variabilis, assembly GCF_051348905.1. Lineage (NCBI taxonomy): Eukaryota > Metazoa > Chordata > Amphibia > Anura > Dendrobatidae > Ranitomeya > Ranitomeya variabilis. The sequence continues at coordinate 621,397,385 of NC_135233.1, read as the reverse complement.
ACCGTTCTTCCTCTTACTCCATAGCTTGCGCTGTTCTCCCTCTTTTTCCATAGCCTGCTCTGTTCTTCCTCTTTTTCCATAACCCGCACTGTTCTCCCCCTTTTTCCATAGCCTGCACTGTTCTCCCTCTTTTTCCATAGCTTCCACTGTTCTCCTCTTTTTTCCATAGCTTGCACTGTTCTCCTCTTTTTTCATAGCTTGCACTGTTCTCCCTCTTTTTTCATAGCCTGCTCTGTTCTTACTCTTTTTCCATAGACCGCACTGTTCTCCCCCTTTTTCCATAGCCTGCACTGTTCTCCCGCTTTTTCCATAGCTTGCACTGTTCTCCTCTTTTTCCATAGCTTGCACTGTTCTCCCTCTTTTTCCATAGCTTGCACTGTTCTCCTCTTTTTCCATAGCCTGCACTGTTCTTCCTCTTTTTCCATCGCCCGCACTGTTCTCCCTCTTTTTCCATAGCCTGCACTGTTCTTCCTCTTTTTCCATAGCCTACACTGTTCTCCCTCTTTTTCCATAGCTTGCACTGTTCTTCCTCTTTTTCCATAGCCCGCACTATTCTTCATCTTTTTCCATAGCTTGCACTGTTCTCCCTCTTTTTCCATAGCTTGCGCTGTTCTTCCTCTTTTTCCATAGCCTGCACTGTTGTCCCTCTTTTTCCATAGCTTGCACAATTCTTCCTCTTTTTCCATAGCCTGCTCTGTTCTCCATCTTTTTCCATAGCTTGCACCGTTCTCCCTCTTTTTCCATAGCTTGCGCCGTTCTTCCTCTTACTCCATAGCTTGCGCTGTTCTCCCTCTTTTTCCATAGCTTCCACTGTTCTCCCTCTTTTTCCATAGCCTGCTCTGTTCTTCCTCTTTTTCCATAACCCGCACTGTTCTCCCCCTTTTTCCATAGCCTGCACTGTTCTCCCTCTTTTTCCATAGCCTGCACTGTTCTCCTCTTTTTTCCATAGCTTGCACTGTTCTCCTCTTTTTCCATAGCTTGCACTGTTCTCCCTCTTTTTCCATAGCTTGCACTGTTCTCCTCTTTTTCCATAGCCTGCACTGTTCTTCCTCTTTTTCCATAGCCCGCACTGTTCTCCCTCTTTTTCCATAGCCTGCACTGTTCTTCCTCTTTTTCCATAGCCTGCACTGTTCTCCCTCTTTTTCCATAGCCTGCACTGTTCTTCCTCTTTTTCCATAGCCTGCACTGTTCTCCCTCTTTTTGCATAGCTTGCACTGTTCTCCCTCTTTTTCCATAGCTTGCACTGTTCTCCCTCTTTTTCCATAGCTTGCACTGTTCTTCCTCTTTTTCCATAGCCTGCACTGTTCTCCCTCTTTTTCCATAGCCTGCACTGTTCTTCCTCTTTTTCCATAGCCTGCACTGTTCTCCCTCTTTTTCCAGAGCTTGCACTGTTCTCCCTCTTTTTCCATAGCTTGCACTGTTCTCCCTCTTTTTCATAGCTTGCGCTGTTCTTCCTCTTTTTCCATAGCCCGCACTGTTCTCCCTCTTTTTCCATAGCCCGCACTGGTCTCACTCTTTTTCCATAGCTTGCACTGTTCTCCCTCTTTTTCATAGCTTGCACTGTTCTTCCTCTTTTTCCATAGCCTGCACTGTTCTTCCTCTTTTTCCATAGCCCGCACTGGTCTCACTCTTTTTCCATAGCTTGCACTGTTCTTCCTCTTTTTCCATAGCCTGCACTATTCTTCATCTTTTTCCATAGCTTGCACTGTTCTCCCTCTTTTTCCATAGCTTGCGCTGTTCTTCCTCTTTTTCCATAGCCTGCACTGTTCTCCCTCTTTTTCCATAGCTTGTACAGTTCTTCCTCTTTTTCCATAGCCTGCTCTGTTCTCCCTCTTTTTCCATAGCTTGCACTGTTGTCCCTCTTTTTCCATAGCTTGCGCCGTTCTTCCTCTTATTCCATAGCTTGCGCTGTTCTCCCTCTTTTTCCATAGCTTGCGCTGTTCTCCCTCTTTTTCCATAGCCTGCTCTGTTCTTCCTCTTTTTCCATAGCCTGCTCTGTTCTCCCTCTTTTTCCATAGCTTGCGCTGTTCTCCTCTTTTTCCATAGCTTGCACTGTTGTCCTTTTTTTTCATAGCATGCACTGTTCTTCCTTTTTTCATAGCCCGCACTATTCTTCCTCTTTTTCCATAGCCTGCACTGTTCTCCCTCTTTTTCCATAGCTTGCACTGTTCTTCCTCTTTTTCCATAGCCTGCACTGTTCTCCCTCTTTTTCCATAGCTTGCAATGTTCTCCCTCTTTCTCCATAGCTTGCGCTGTTCTTCCTCTTATTCCATAGCTTGCACTTTTCTCCCTCTTTTTCCATAGCTTCCACTGTTCTCCGTCTTTTTCCATAGCCTGCTCTGTTCTTACTCTTTTTCCATAGACCGCACTGTTCTCCCCCTTTTTCCATAGCCTGCACTGTTCTCCCGCTTTTTCCATAGCTTGCACTGTTCTCCTCTTTTTCCATAGCTTGCAATGTTCTCCCTCTTTTTCCATAGCTTGCACTGTTCTCCTCTTTTTCCATAGCCTGCACTGTTCTTCCTCTCTTTCCATAGCCCGCACTGTTCTCCCTCTTTTTCCATAGCCTGCACTGTTCTTCCTCTTTTTCCATAGCCTGCACTGTTCTCTCTCTTTTTCCATAGCCTGCACTGTTCTCCCTCTTTTTCCATAGCTTGCACTGTTCTCCCTCTTTTTCCATAGCTTGCACTGTTCTCCCTCTTTTTCCATAGCTTGCACTGTTCTTCCTCTTTTTCCATAGCCTGCACTGTTCTCCCTCTTTTTCCATAGCCTGCACTGTTCTTCCTCTTTTTCCATAGCCTGCACTGTTCTCCCTCTTTTTCCATAGCTTGCACTGTTCTCCCTCTTTTTCCATAGCTTGCACTGTTCTCCCTCTTTTTCATAGCTTGCGCTGTTCTTCCTCTTTTTCCATAGCCTGCACTGTTCTCCCTCTTTTTCCATAGCTTGCGCTGTTCTTCCTCTTTTTCCATAGCCCGCACTGTTCTCCCTCTTTTTCCATAGCCTGCACTGTTCTTCCTCTTTTTCCATAGCCTGCACTGTTCTTCCTCTTTTTCCATAGCCCGCACTGGTCTCACTCTTTTTCCATAGCTTGCACTGTTCTTCCTCTTTTTCCATAGCCTGCACTATTCTTCATCTTTTTCCATAGCTTGCACTGTTCTCCCTCTTTTTCCATAGCTTGCGCTGTTCTTCCTCTTTTTCCATAGCCTGCACTGTTCTCCCTCTTTTTCCATAGCTTGCACAGTTCTTCCTCTTTTTCCATAGCCTGCTCTGTTCTCCCTCTTTTTCCATAGCTTGCACTGTTCTCCCTCTTTTTCCATAGCTTGCGCCGTTCTTCCTCTTATTCCATAGCTTGCGCTGTTCTCCCTCTTTTTCCATAGCTTGCGCTGTTCTCCCTCTTTTTCCATAGCCTGCTCTGTTCTTCCTCTTTTTCCATAGCCTGCTCTGTTCTCCCTCTTTTTCCATAGCTTGCGCTGTTCTCCTCTTTTTCCATAGCTTGCACTGTTGTCCTCTTTTTTCATAGCTTGCACTGTTCTTCCTTTTTTCATAGCCTGCACTGTTCTTCCTCTTTTTCCATAGCCCGCACTATTCTTCCTCTTTTTCCATAGCCTGCACTGTTCTCCCTCTTTTTCCATAGCTTGCACTGTTCTTCCTCTTTTTCCATAGCCTGCTCTGTTCTCCCTCTTTTTCCATAGCTTGCACTGTTCTTCCTCTTATTCCATAGCTTGCACTTTTCTCCCTCTTTTTCCATAGCTTCCACTGTTCTCCGTCTTTTTCCATAGCCTGCTCTGTTCTTACTCTTTTTCCATAGACCGCACTGTTCTCCCCCTTTTTCCATAGCCTGCACTGTTCTCCCGCTTTTTCCATAGCTTGCACTGTTCTCCTCTTTTTCCATAGCTTGCAATGTTCTCCCTCTTTTTCCATAGCTTGCACTGTTCTCCTCTTTTTCCATAGCCTGCACTGTTCTTCCTCTCTTTCCATAGCCCGCACTGTTCTCCCTCTTTTTCCATAGCCTGCACTGTTCTTCCTCTTTTTCCATAGCCTGCACTGTTCTCTCTTTTTTTCCATAGCCTGCACTGTTCTTCCTCTTTTTCCATAGCCTGCACTGTTCTCCCTCTTTTTCCATAGCTTGCACTGTTCTCCCTCTTTTTCCATAGCTTGCACTGTTCTCCCTCTTTTTCCATAGCTTGCACTGTTCTTCCTCTTTTTCCATAGCCTGCACTGTTCTCCCTCTTTTTCCATAGCCTGCACTGTTCTTCCTCTTTTTCCATAGCCTGCACTGTTCTCCCTCTTTTTCCATAGCTTGCACTGTTCTCCCTCTTTTTCCATAGCTTGCACTGTTCTCCCTCTTTTTCATAGCTTGCGCTGTTCTTCCTCTTTTTCCATAGCCTGCACTGTTCTCCCTCTTTTTCCATAGCTTGCACTGTTCTTCCTCTTTTTCCATAGCCTGCTCTGTTCTCCCTCTTTTTCCATAGCTTGCACTGTTCTCCCTCTTTTTCCATAGCTTGCGCTGTTCTTCCTCTTATTCCATAGCTTGCGCTGTTCTCCCTCTTTTTCCATAGCTTCCACTGTTCTCCCTCTTTTTCCATAGCCTGCTCTGTTCTTCCTCTTTTTCCATAACCCGCACTGTTCTCCCCCTTTTTCCATAGCCTGCACTGTTCTCCCTCTTTTTCCATAACTTGCACTGTCCTCCTCTTTTTCCATAGCTTGCACTGTTCTCCTCTTTTTCCATAGCTTGCACTGTTCTCCCTCTTTTTCAATAGATTGCACTGTTCTCCCTCTTTTTCCATAGCTTGCACTGTTCTCCTCTTTTTCCATAGCCTGCACTGTTCTTCCTCTTTATCCATAGCCCGCACTGTTCTCCCTCTTTTTCCATAGCCTGCACTGTTCTTCCTCTTTTTCCATAGCCTGCACTGTTCTTCCTCTTTTTCTATAGCCTGCACTGTTCTTCCTCTTTTTCCATAGCCCGCACTGGTCTCCCTCTTTTTCCATAGCTTGCACTGTTCTTCCTCTTTTTCCATAGCCCGCACTATTCTTCATCTTTTTCCATAGCTTGCACTGTTCTCCCTCTTTTTCCATAGCTTGCGCTGTTCTTCCTCTTTTTCCATAGCCTGCACTGTTCTTCCTCTTTTTCCATAGCTTGCTGTTGTCAACTGTATTTCTTGGCTCCCTCTTGTGATCACTAGCGGTATGACACTTTGATTGTCTTTCTCCAGGTTGGTACCCACCTGGTTCGTTAGGCCTTGGGTGTTCCTATTTAGACTTCCTGGAAGCTCAGTCTAGTGCCTGGAATCGATGTAATCAGTCTATGTCTGTTTTCTCCTGACTCCTGGTCCTCTGATTTTTGCAAGAAAAGCTAAGTCCGCTTTCTTATTTTGGTTTATTGCATTTGTTCTTATTTTGTTCCAGCTTGTACAAGATGTGATTCCTGTTTTTGCTGGAAGCTCTAAGGGGGCTCATATTCTCCCCCCACACCATTAGTCGGTGCGGGGGTTCTTGGATATTCAGCGTGGATATTTTTGTAGGGTTTTTGCTGACCGCATAAGTCCGCTTCCTATTTTCTGCTATTAATTAGTGGGCCTCTCTTTGCTAAATCTAGTTCATACTTACATTAGTCTTTTCTTCTTACCTCACCGTTATTATTTGTTGGGGGCTTGTATATTAACTTTGGGGTCCTTTCTCTTGAGGCAAGTGACGTCTTATTTTCTCTGAAAGGGTTAGTTAGTTCTCCGGCTGGTGCGAGACGTCTAGAACCAACGTAGGTACGTTCCCCGGCTGCTTCTAGTTGTTGTGCTAGGATCAGGTATGCGGTTAGCCAAGTTACCACCTCCCTTTGAGCTGGTTTTTGTGGTTGCGGACTTAGCTACAACTCCTGAGATCCTCTACCACTAGGATCATAACAGTATTCCAGGCCAAAAAGTGAATATTTAATGCATTGCAGAAGCGGGATTAAAAGAAAAGAAGTTCTGAGGTTTTTTTTTCTCCTTCCCCTTTTTCTGAGTGGCTTGAAGCTCTGCTGCAGACATGAATGTTCAGACTCTGATTACTAGTGTGGATCAGCTTGCTGCACGAGTGCAGGGCATTCAGGATTTTGTTACTTGTAGTCCTATGTCAGAGCCTAAGATACCTATTCCTGAGCTGTTCTCTGGAGATCGATTTAAATTTAGGAATTTTAGGAATAATTGTAAATTGTTTCTTTCTTTGAGACCTCGTTCGTCTGGAGACTCAGCTCAGCAAGTAAAAATTGTTATCTCCTTCTTGCGTGGCGACCCTCAGGATTGGGCTTTCTCATTGGCGCCAGGAGATCCGGCATTGACAAATATTGATGCGTTTTTTCTGGCGCTCGGATTGCTTTATGAGGAGCCCAATCTTGAAATTCAGGCAGAAAAAGCGTTGCTGGCTATTTCTCAGGGCCAGGATGAAGCTGAGGTATATTGCCAAAAATTTCGGAAATGGTCCGTGCTTACTCAATGGAATGAGTGTGCTCTGGCTGCAAATTTCAGAAATGGCCTTTCTGAAGCTATTCAGAATGTGATGGTGGGCTTTCCCATTCCTACAAGTCTGAATGATTCTATGGCTCTTGCTATTCAGATTGATCGGCGTTTGCGGGAGCGCAAATCTGCTAATCCTCTGGCGGTGTTGTCTGAAGGGACACCTGACTCAATGCAATGTGATAGAATTCAGACTAGAACCAAACGACAAAATCATAGACGTCAGAATGGGTTGTGTTTTTACTGTGGTGATTCTACACATGTTATCTCAGCATGCTCTAAACGCCTATCAAAGGTTGTTAGTCCTGTCGCCATTGGTAATTTGCAACCTAAGTTTATTTTGTCTGTGACTTTAATTTGCTCATTGTCTTCCTACCCTGTTATGGCATTTGTGGATTCAGGTGCTGCCCTGAGCCTTATGGACTTGTCGTTTGCCAAGCGCTGTGGTTTTGTTCTGGAGCCCTTAGAAAATCCTATTCCTCTTAGAGGAATTGATGCTACGCCATTGGCGGAGAATAAACCGCAGTATTGGACACAAGTGACCATGTGCATGACTCCTGAACATCGGGAGGTGATTCGTTTTCTTGTTCTGCATAAAATGCATGATTTGGTCGTTTTAGGTCTGCCATGGTTACAGACCCATAATCCAGTTTTGGATTGGAAGGCAATGTCTGTGTCAAGTTGGGGTTGTCAGGGAATTCATTGTGATTCCCCGTCGGTGTCTATTGCTTCTTCTACTCCTGAGGTTCCGGAGTATTTGTTGGACTATCAGGATGTGTTCAGTGAGTCCAGGTCCAGTGCCCTTCCTCCTCATAGGGACTGTGACTGCGCAATAGATTTGATTCCTGGTAGTAAATTTCCTAAGGGACGATTATTTAATCTATCTGTACCTGAGCATGCCGCAATGCGTTCTTATATAAAGGAGTCTTTGGAGAAGGGACATATTCGTCCATCCTCTTCCCCTCTTGGTGCGGGTTTCTTTTTTGTAGCCAAGAAAGACGGGTCTTTGAGACCTTGTATAGACTATCGGCTTCTGAATAAAATCACGGTCAAATTTCAGTATCCTTTGCCACTATTGTCGGACTTGTTTGCCCGGATTAAGGGTGCCAAGTGGTTCACCAAGATAGATCTTCGGGGTGCGTACAACCTTGTGCGCATTAAGCAGGGAGATGAATGGAAAACTGCGTTTAATACGCCCGAAGGTCATTTTGAGTACTTGGTGATGCCTTTTGGGCTCTCTAATGCTCCTTCAGTGTTTCAGTCCTTTATGCATGACATCTTCCGGAAGTATCTAGATAAATTTATGATTGTTTATCTGGATGATATTCTGTTTTTTTCTGATGATTGGGATTCTCATGTAAAACAGGTCAGGATGGTGTTTCAGGTTTTGCGTGATAATGCTTTGTTTGTGAAGGGCTCAAAGTGTCTCTTTGGAGTGCAGAAGGTTTCCTTTCTGGGTTTCATTTTCTCCCCTTCTACAGTAGAGATGGACCCAGTCAAGGTCCGAGCTATTCATGATTGGACTCAACCCACGTCTGTTAAGAGTCTACAGAAGTTCTTGGGTTTTGCTAATTTCTACCGTCGTTTTATCGCTAATTTCTCTAGCGTTGTTAAACCTTTGACGGATATGACCAAGAAAGGTTCTGATGTTGCTAATTGGGCTCCGGCAGCCGTCGAGGCTTTCCGGGAACTGAAGCGCCGGTTTACTTCGGCGCCTGTTTTGTGCCAGCCTGATGTCTCACTTCCCTTTCAGGTTGAAGTGGACGCTTCTGAGATCGGTGCAGGGGCTGTTTTGTCGCAGAGAGGCTCTGGTTGCTCTGTGATGAGACCTTGTGCTTTTTTTTCTAGGAAATTTTCGCCTGCGGAGCGGAACTATGATGTTGGTAGTCGGGAGTTGTTGGCCATGAAGTGGGCATTTGAGGAGTGGCGTCATTGGCTTGAGGGAGCTAAGCATCGTGTGGTGGTCTTGACTGATCACAAAAATTTGATGTATCTCGAGTCTGCTAAGCGCCTGAATCCTAGACAGGCTCGTTGGTCGTTGTTTTTCTCCCGTTTTGACTTTGTGGTCTCATACCTGCCTGGTTCGAAGAATGTGAAGGCTGATGCTCTTTCTAGGAGTTTTGTGCCTGACTCTCCGGGAGTCTCAGAGCCAGCTGGTATTCTTAAAGAGGGAGTAATCTTGTCGGCCATTTCTCCTGATTTGCGACGTGTGTTGCAGAGATTTCAGGCTGGTAGACCTGATCCTTGCCCACCTGATAGACTGTTTGTTCCTGATAAATGGACCAGCAGAGTTATCTCCGAGGTTCATTCCTCAGTGTTGGCAGGGCATCCTGGGATTTTTGGTACCAGAGATTTGGTAGCTAGGTCCTTTTGGTGGCCTTCCTTGTCGCGGGATGTGCGTTCGTTTGTGCAGTCCTGTGGGATTTGTGCTCGGGCTAAGCCTTGCTGTTCTCGTGCCAGCGGGTTGCTTTTGCCCTTGCCCGTCCCGAAGAGGCCCTGGACACACATTTCCATGGATTTCATTTCAGATCTTCCGGTGTCTCAAGGAATGTCTGTCATCTGGGTGGTATGTGATCGCTTTTCCAAGATGGTCCATTTGGTGCCCTTGTCTAAGTTGCCTTCCTCTTCCGATCTGGTTCCTTTGTTCTTTCAGAATGTGGTTCGTTTGCATGGCATTCCTGAGAATATCGTGTCTGACAGAGGATCCCAGTTTGTGTCCAGATTCTGGCGATCTTTTTGTGCTAAGATGGGCATTGATTTGTCGTTTTCATCTGCCTTTCATCCTCAGACTAATGGCCAAACGGAGCGAACTAATCAGACACTGGAGGCTTATTTGAGATGTTTTGTTTCTGCAGATCAGGATGATTGGGTGACCTTCTTGCCATTGGCTGAGTTTGCCCTCAATAATCGGGCTAGTTCCGCTACTTTGGTTTCGCCATTTTTCTGCAACTCTGGTTTTCATCCTCGTTTTTCCTCGGTGCATGTTGAATCTTCTGACTGTCCTGGGGTGGGTTCCGTGGTGGATAGGTTGCAGCGGATTTGGAATCATGTGGTGGACAACTTGAAGTTGTCACAGGAGAAGGCTCAGCGTTTTGCCAACCGCCGCCGCGGTGTTGGTCCCCGACTTCGTGTTGGGGATTTGGTTTGGTTGTCTTCTCGGTATGTCCCTCTGAAGGTTTCCTCTCCTAAGTTTAAGCCTCGCTTTATTGGTCCTTATAAAATTTTGGAAGTCCTTAATCCGGTGTCTTTTCGTTTGGATCTTCCGGTGTCGTTTGCCATTCACAATGTGTTCCATAGGTCTTTGTTGCGGCGGTACGTTGTGCCTGTGGTTCCTGCTGTTGACCCTCCTGCTCCGGTCTTGGTTGAGGGCGAGTTGGAGTACGTGGTGGAGAAGATCTTGGATTCTCGTCTCTCTAGACGGAGGCTTCAGTATCTGGTCAAATGGAAGGGCTATGGTCAGGAGGATAATTCATGCGGCCGATTTGGTTCGTGCCTTTCACAATGCTCATCCTGATCGCCCTGGTGGTCGTGGTGAGGGTTCGGTGACCCCTCCTTAAAGGGGGGGTACTGTTGTGAACTGTATTTCTTGGCTCCCTCTTGTGATCACTAGCGGTATGACACTTTGATTGTCTTTCTCCAGGTTGGTACCCACCTGGTTCGTTAGGCCTTGGGTGTTCCTATTTAGACTTCCTGGAAGCTCAGTCTAGTGCCTGGAATCGATGTAATCAGTCTATGTCTGTTTTCTCCTGACTCCTGGTCCTCTGATTTTTGCAAGAAAAGCTAAGTCCGCTTTCTTATTTTGGTTTATTGCATTTGTTCTTATTTTATTCCAGCTTGTACAAGATGTGATTCCTGTTTTTGCTGGAAGCTCTAAGGGGGCTGATATTCTCCCCCCACACCGTTAGTCGGTGCGGGGGTTCTTGGATATTCAGCGTGGATATTTTTGTAGGGTTTTTGATGACCGCATAAGTCCGCTTCCTATTTTCTGCTATTAATTAGTGGGCCTCTCTTTGCTAAATCTAGTTCATACTTACGTTTGTCTTTTCTTCTTACCTCACCGTTATTATTTGTTGGGGGCTTGTATATTAACTTTGGGGTCCTTTCTCTTGAGGCAAGTGAGGTCTTATTTTCTCTGAAAGGGTTAGTTAGTTCTCCGGCTGGTGCGAGATGTCTAGAACCAACGTAGGTACGTTCCCCGGCTGCTTCTAGTTGTTGTGCTAGGATCAGGTATGCGGTTAGCCAAGTTACCACCTCCCTATGAGCTGGTTTTTGTGGCTGCGGACTTAGCTACAACTCCTGAGATCCTCTACCACTAGGATCATAACAGCTTGCACAGTTCTTCCTCTTTTTCCATAGCCCGCACTATTCTTCATCTTTTTCCATAGCTTGCACTGTTCTCCCTCTTTTTCCATAGCTTGCGCTGTTCTTCCTCTTTTTCCATAGCCTGCACTGTTGTCCCTCTTTTTCCATAGCTTGCACAGTTCTTCCTCTTTTTCCATAGCCTGCTCTGCTCTCCATCTTTTTCCATAGCTTGCACCGTTCTCCCTCTTTTTCCATAGCTTGCGCCGTTCTTCCTCTTACTCCATAGCTTGCGCTGTTCTCCCTCTTTTTCCATAGCTTCCACTGTTCTCCCTCTTTTTCCATAGCCTGCTCTGTTCTTCCTCTTTTTCCATAACCCGCACTGTTCTCCCCCTTTTTCCATAGCCTGCACTGTTCTCCCTCTTTTTCCATAGCCTGCACTGTTCTCCTCTTTTTTCCATAGCTTGCACTGTTCTCCTCTTTTTTCATAGCTTGCACTGTTCTCCCTCTTTTTCCATAGCCTGCTCTGTTCTTACTCTTTTTCCATAGACCGCACTGTTCTCCCCCTTTTTCCATAGCCTGCACTGTTCTCCCGCTTTTTCCATAGCTTGCACTGTTCTCCTCTTTTTCCATAGCTTGCACTGTTCTCCCTCTTTTTCCATAGCTTGCACTGTTCTCCCTCTTTTTCCATAGCTTGCACTGTTCTCCTCTTTTTCCATAGCCTGCACTGTTCTTCCTCTTTTTCCATAGCCCGCACTGTTCTCCCTCTTTTTCCATAGCCTGCACTGTTCTTCCTCTTTTTCCATAGCCTGCACTGTTCTCCCTCTTTTTCCATAGCCTGCACTGTTCTTCCTCTTTTTCCATAGCCTGCACTGTTCTCCCTCTTTTTCCATAGCTTGCACTGTTCTCCCTCTTTTTCCATCTTGCACTGTTCTCCCTCTTTTTCCATAGCTTGCACAGTTCTTCCTCTTTTTCCATAGCCTGCTCTGTTCTCCATCTTTTTCCATAGCTTGCACCGTTCTCCCTCTTTTTCCATAGCTTGCGCCGTTCTTCCTCTTACTCCATAGCTTGCGCTGTTCTCCCTCTTTTTTCATAGCTTCCACTATTCTCCCTCTTTTTCCATAGCCTGCTCTGTTCTTCCTTTTTCCATAACCCGCACTGTTCTCCCCCTTTTTCCATAGCCTGCACTGTTCTCCCTCTTTTTCCATAGCCTGCACTGTTCTCCTCTTTTTTCCATAGCTTGCACTGTTCTCCTCTTTTTTCATAGCTTGCACTGTTCTCCCTCTTTTTCCATAGCCTGCTCTGTTTTTACTCTTTTTCCATAGACCGCACTGTTCTCCCCCTTTTTCCATAGCCTGCACTGTTCTCCCGCTTTTTCCATAGCTTGCACAGTTCTTCCTCTTTTTCCATAGCCTGCTCTGTTCTCCATCTTTTTCCGTAGCTTGCACCGTTCTCCCTCTTTTTCATAGCTTGCGCCGTTCTTCCTCTTACTCTATAGCTTGCGCTGTTCTCCCTCTTTTTCCATAGCTTCAACTGTTCTCCCTCTTTTTCCATAGCCTGCTCTGTTCTTCCTCTTTTTCCATAACCCGCACTGTTCTCCCCCTTTTTCCATAGCCTGCACTGTCTCCCTCTTTTTCCATAGCTTGAAGCACTGTTCTCCTCTTTTTTCCATAGCTTGCACTGTTCTCCTCTTTTTTCATAGCTTGCACTGTTCTCCCTCTTTTTCCATAGCCTGCTCTGTTCTTACTCTTTTTCCATAGACCGCACTGTTCTCCCCCTTTTTCCATAGCCTGCACTGTTCTCCCGCTTTTTCCATAGCTTGCACTGTTCTCCTCTTTTTCCATAGCTTGCACTGTTCTCCTCTTTTTCCATAGCCTGCACTGTTCTTCCTCTTTTTCCATCGCCCGCACTGTTCTCCCTCTTTTTCCATAGCCTGCACTGTTCTTCCTCTTTTTCCATAGCCTACACTGTTCTCCCTCTTTTTCCATAGCTTGCACTGTTCTTCCTCTTTTTCCATAGCCCGCACTATTCTTCATCTTTTTCCATAGCTTGCACTGTTCTCCCTCTTTTTCCATAGCTTGCGCTGTTCTTCCTCTTTTTCCATAGCCTGCACTGTTGTCCCTCTTTTTCCATAGCTTGCACAGTTCTTCCTCTTTTTCCATAGCCTGCTCTGTTCTCCATCTTTTTCCATAGCTTGCACCGTTCTCCCTCTTTTTCCATAGCTTGCGCCGTTCTTCCTCTTACTCCATAGCTTGCGCTGTTCTCCCTCTTTTTCCATAGCTTCCACTGTTCTCCCTCTTTTTCCATAGACTGCTCTGTTCTTCCTCTTTTTCCATAACCCGCCCTGTTCTCCCCCTTTTTCCATAGCTTGCACTGTTCTCCTCTTTTTCCATAGCCTGCACTGTTCTTCCTCTTTTTCCATCGCCCGCACTGTTCTCCCTCTTTTTCCATAGCCTGCACTGTTCTTCCTCTTTTTCCATAGCCTACACTGTTCTCCCTCTTTTTCCATAGCTTGCACTGTTCTTCCTCTTTTTCCATAGCCCGCACTATTCTTCATCTTTTTTCATAGCTTGCACTGTTCTCCCTCTTTTTCCATAGCTTGCGCTGTTCTTCCTCTTTTTCCATAGCCTGCACTGTTGTCCCTCTTTTTCCATAGCTTGCACAGTTCTTCCTCTTTTTCCATAGCCTGCTGTGTTCTCCATCTTTTTCCATAGCTTGCACCGTTCTCCCTCTTTTTCCATAGCTTGCGCCGTTCTTCCTCTTACTCCATAGCTTGCGCTGTTCTCCCTCTTTTTCCATAGCTTCCACTGTTCTCCCTCTTTTTCCATAGACTGCTCTGTTCTTCCTCTTTTTCCATAACCCGCCCTGTTCTCCCCCTTTTTCCATAGCCTGCACTGTTCTCCCTCTTTTTCCATAGCCTGCACTGTTCTCCTCTTTTTTCCATAGCTTGCACTGTTGTCCTCTTTTTTCATAGCTTGCACTGTTCTCCCTCTTTTTCCATAGCCTGCTCTGTTCTTACTCTTTTTCCATAGACCGCACTGTTCTCCCCCTTTTTCCATAGCCTGCACTGTTCTCCCGCTTTTTCCATAGCTTGCACTGTTCTCCTCTTTTTCCATAGCTTGCACTGTTCTCCCTCTTTTTCCATAGCTTGCACTGTTCTCCTCTTTTTCCATAGCCTGCTCTGTTCTTCCTCTTTTTCCATAGCCCGCACTGTTCTCCCTCTTTTTCCATAGCCTGCACTGTTCTTCCTCTTTTTCCATAGCCTGCACTGTTCTCCCTCTTTTTCCATAGCCTGCACTGTTCTTCCTCTTTTTCCATAGCCTGCACTGTTCTCCCTCTTTTTCCATAGCTTGCACTGTTCTCCCTCTTTTTCCATAGCTTGCAATGTTCTCCCTCTTTTTCCATAGCTTGCACTGTTCTTCCTCTTTTTCCATAGCCTGCACTGTTCTCCCTCTTTTTCCATAGCTTGCACTGTTCTCCCTCTTTTTCCATAGCTTGCACTGTTCTCCCTCTTTTTCATAGCTTGCGCTGTTCTTCCTCTTTTTCCATAGCCCGCACTGTTCTCCCCCTTTTTCCATAGCCTGCACTGTTCTCCCTCTTTTTCCATAGCCTGCACTGTTCTCCTCTTTTTTCCATAGCTTGCACTGTTCTCCTCTTTTTTCATAGCTTGCACTGTTCTCCCTCTTTTTCCATAGCCTGCTCTGTTTTTACTCTTTTTCCATAGACCGCACTGTTCTCCCCCTTTTTCCATAGCCTGCACTGTTCTCCCGCTTTTTCCATAGCTTGCACTGTTCTTCCTCTTTTTCCATCGCCCGCACTGTTCTCCCTCTTTTTCCATAGCCTGCACTGTTCTTCCTCTTTTTCCATAGCCTACACTGTTCTCCCTCTTTTTCCATAGCCTGCACTGTTCTTCCTCTTTTTCCATAGCCTACACTGTTCTCCCTCTTTTTCCATAGCTTGCACTTTTCTTCCTCTTTTTCCATAGCCCGCACTATTCTTCATCTTTTTCCATAGTTTGCACTGTTCTCCCTCTTTTTCCATAGCTTGCGCTGTTCTTCCTCTTTTTCCATAGCCTGCACTGTTGTCCCTCTTTTTCCATAGCTTGCACAGTTCTTCCTCTTTTTCCATAGCCTGCTCTGTTCTCCATCTTTTTCCATAGCTTGCACCGTTCTCCCTCTTTTTCCATAGCTTGCGCCGTTCTTCCTCTTACTCCATAGCTTGCGCTGTTCTCCCTCTTTTTCCATAGCTTCCACTGTTCTCCCTCTTTTTCCATAGACTGCTCTGTTCTTCCTCTTTTTCCATAACCCGCCCTGTTCTCCCCCTTTTTCCATAGCCTGCACTGTTCTCCCTCTTTTTCCATAGCCTGCACTGTTCTCCTCTTTTTTCCATAGCTTGCACTGTTGTCCTCTTTTTTCATAGCTTGCACTGTTCTCCCTCTTTTTCCATAGCCTGCTCTGTTCTTACTCTTTTTCCATAGACCGCACTGTTCTCCCCCTTTTTCCATAGCCTGCACTGTTCTCCCGCTTTTTCCATAGCTTGCACTGTTCTCCTCTTTTTCCATAGCTTGCACTGTTCTCCCTCTTTTTCCATAGCTTGCACTGTTCTCCTCTTTTTCCATAGCCTGCACTGTTCTTCCTCTTTTTCCATAGCCCGCACTGTTCTCCCTCTTTTTCCATAGCCTGCACTGTTCTTCCTCTTTTTCCATAGCCTGCACTGTTCTCCCTCTTTTTCCATAGCCTGCACTGTTCTTCCTCTTTTTCCATAGCCTGCACTGTTCTCCCTCTTTTTCCATAGCTTGCACTGTTCTCCCTCTTTTTTCATAGCTTGCACTGTTCTCCCTCTTTTTTCATAGCTTGCACTGTTCTTCCTCTTTTTCCATAGCCTGCACTGTTCTCCCTCTTTTTCCATAGCCTGCACTGTTCTTCCTCTTTTTCCATAGCCTGCACTGTTCTCCCTCTTTTTCCATAGCTTGCACTGTTCTCCCTCTTTTTCCATAGCTTGCACTGTTCTCCCTCTTTTTCATAGCTTGCGCTGTTCTTCCTCTTTTTCCATAGCCCGCACTGTTCTCCCTCTTTTTCCATAGCCTGCACTGTTCTCCCTCTTTTTCCATAGCTTGCACTGTTCTCCCTCTTTTTCCATAGCTTGCACTGTTCTCCCTCTTTTTCATAGCTTGCGCTGTTCTTCCTCTTTTTCCATAGCCCGCACTGTTCTCCCCCTTTTTCCATAGCCTGCACTGTTCTCCCTCTTTTTCCATAGCCTGCACTGTTCTCCTCTTTTTTCCATAGCTTGCACTGTTCTCCTCTTTTTTCATAGCTTGCACTGTTCTCCCTCTTTTTCCATAGCCTGCTCTGTTTTTACTCTTTTTCCATAGACCGCACTGTTCTCCCCCTTTTTCCATAGCCTGCACTGTTCTCCCGCTTTTTCCATAGCTTGCACACTTCTTCCTCTTTTTCCATAGCCTGCTCTGTTCTCCATCTTTTTCCGTAGCTTGCACCGTTCTCCCTCTTTTTCCATAGCTTGCGCCGTTCTTCCTCTTACTCTATAGCTTGCGCTGTTCTCCCTCTTTTTCCATAGCTTCCACTGTTCTCCCTCTTTTTCCATAGCCTGCTCTGTTCTTCCTCTTTTTCCATAACCCGCACTGTTCTCCCCCTTTTTCCATAGCCTGCACTGTTCTCCCTCTTTTTCCATAGCTTGAAGCACTGTTCTCCTCTTTTTTCCATAGCTTGCACTGTTCTCCTCTTTTTTCATAGCTTGCACTGTTCTCCCTCTTTTTCCATAGCCTGCACTGTTCTCCCTCTTTTTCCATAGCCTGCACTGTTCTCCCGCTTTTTCCATAGCTTGCACTGTTCTCCTCTTTTTCCATAGCTTGCACTGTTCTCCTCTTTTTCCATAGCCCGCACTATTCTTCATCTTTTTCCATAGCTTGCACTGTTCTCCCTCTTTTTCCATAGCTTGCGCTGTTCTTCCTCTTTTTCCATAGCCTGCACTGTTGTCCCTCTTTTTCCATAGCTTGCACAGTTCTTCCTCTTTTTCCATAGCCTGCTCTGTTCTCCATCTTTTTCCATAGCTTGCACCGTTCTCCCTCTTTTTCCATAGCTTGCGCCGTTCTTCCTCTTACTCCATAGCTTGCGCTGTTCTCCCTCTTTTTCCATAGCTTCCACTGTTCTCCCTCTTTTTCCATAGACTGCTCTGTTCTTCCTCTTTTTCCATAACCCGCCCTGTTCTCCCCCTTTTTCCATAGCCTGCACTGTTCTCCCTCTTTTTCCATAGCCTGCACTGTTCTCCTCTTTTTTCCATAGCTTGCACTGTTGTCCTCTTTTTTCATAGCTTGCACTGTTCTCCCTCTTTTTCCATAGCCTGCTCTGTTCTTACTCTTTTTCCATAGACCGCACTGTTCTCCCCCTTTTTCCATAGCCTGCACTGTTCTCCCGCTTTTTCCATAGCTTGCACTGTTCTCCTCTTTTTCCATAGCTTGCACTGTTCTCCCTCTTTTTCCATAGCTTGCACTGTTCTCCTCTTTTTCCATAGCCTGCACTGTTCTTCCTCTTTTTCCATAGCCCGCACTGTTCTCCCTCTTTTTCCATAGCCTGCACTGTTCTTCCTCTTTTTCCATAGCCTGCACTGTTCTCCCTCTTTTTCCATAGCCTGCGCTGTTCTTCCTCTTTTTCCATAGCCTGCACTGTTCTCCCTCTTTTTCCATAGCTTGCACTGTTCTCCCTCTTTTTCCATAGCTTGCACTGTTCTCCCTCTTTTTCCATAGCTTGCACTGTTCTTCCTCTTTTTCCATAGCCTGCACTGTTCTCCCTCTTTTTCCATAGCCTGCACTGTTCTTCCTCTTTTTCCATAGCCTGCACTGTTCTCCCTCTTTTTCCATAGCTTGCACTGTTCTCCCTCTTTTTTCATAGCTTGCACTGTTCTCCCTCTTTTTCATAGCTTGCGCTGTTCTTCCTCTTTTTCCATAGCCCGCACTGTTCTCCCTCTTTTTCCATAGCCTGCACTGTTCTTCCTCTTTTTCCATAGCCTGCACTGTTCTTCCTCTTTTTCCATAGCCCGCACTGGTCTCCCTCTTTTTCCATAGCTTGCACTGTTCTTCCTCTTTTTCCATAGCCTGCACTATTCTTCATCTTTTTCCATAGCTTGCACTGTTCTCCCTCTTTTTCCATAGCTTGCGCTGTTCTTCCTCTTTTTCCATAGCCTGCACTGTTCTCCCTCTTTTTCCATAGCTTGCACAGTTCTTCCTCTTTTTCCATAGCCTGCTCTGTTCTCCCTCTTTTTCCATAGCTTGCACTGTTCTCCCTCTTTTTCCATAGCTTGCGCCGTTCTTCCTCTTATTCCATAGCTTGCGCTGTTCTCCCTCTTTTTCCATAGCTTGCGCTGTTCTCCCTCTTTTTCCATAGCCTGCTCTGTTCTTCCTCTTTTTCCATAGCCTGCTCTGTTCTCCCTCTTTTTCCATAGCTTGCGCTGTTCTCCTCTTTTTCCATAGCTTGCACTGTTGTCCTCTTTTTTCATAGCTTGCACTGTTCTTCCTTTTTTCATAGCCTGCACTGTTCTTCCTCTTTTTCCATAGCCCGCACTATTCTTCCTCTTTTTCCATAGCCTGCACTGTTCTCCCTCTTTTTCCATAGCTTGCACTGTTCTTCCTCTTTTTCCATAGCCTCCACTGTTCTCCCTCTTTTTCCATAGCTTGCAATGTTCTCCCTCTTTCTCCATAGCTTGCGCTGTTCTTCCTCTTATTTCATAGCTTGCACTTTTCTCCCTCTTTTTCCATAGCTTCCACTGTTCTCCGTCTTTTTCCATAGCCTGCTCTGTTCTTACTCTTTTTCCATAGACCGCACTGTTCTCCCCCTTTTTCCATAGCCTGCACTGTTCTCCCGCTTTTTCCATAGCCTGCACTGTTCTTCCTCTTTTTCCATAGCCTGCACTGTTCTCTCTCTTTTTCCATAGCCTGCACTGTTCTTCCTCTTTTTCCATAGCCTGCACTGTTCTCCCTCTTTTTCCATAGCTTGCACTGTTCTCCCTCTTTTTCCATAGCTTGCACTGTTCTCCCTCTTTTTCCATAGCTTGCACTGTTCTTCCTCTTTTTCCATAGCCTGCACTGTTCTCCCTCTTTTTCCATAGCCTGCACTGTTCTTCCTCTTTTTCCATAGCCTGCACTGTTCTCCCTCTTTTTCCATAGCTTGCACTGTTCTCCCTCTTTTTCCATAGCTTGCACTGTTCTCCCTCTTTTTCATAGCTTGCGCTGTTCTTCCTCTTTTTCCATAGCCTGCACTGTTCTCCCTCTTTTTCCATAGCTTGCACTGTTCTTCCTCTTTTTCCATAGCCTGCTCTGTTCTCCCTCTTTTTCCATAGCTTGCACTGTTCTCCCTCTTTTTCCATAGCTTGCGCTGTTCTTCCTCTTATTGCATAGCTTGCGCTGTTCTCCCTCTTTTTCCATAGCTTCCACTGTTCTCCCTCTTTTTCCATAGCCTGCTCTGTTCTTCCTCTTTTTCCATAACCCGCACTGTTCTCCCCCTTTTTCCATAGCCTGCACTGTTCTCCCTCTTTTTCCATAACTTGCACTGTCCTCCTCTTTTTCCATAGCTTGCACTGTTCTCCTCTTTTTCCATAGCTTGCACTGTTCTCCCTCTTTTTCAATAGATTGCACTGTTCTCCCTCTTTTTCCATAGCTTGCACTGTTCTCCTCTTTTTCCATAGCCTGCACTGTTCTTCCTCTTTATCCATAGCCCGCACTGTTCTCTGTCTTTTTCCATAGCCTGCACTGTTCTTCCTCTTTTTCCATAGCCTGCACTGTTCTTCCTCTTTTTCTATAGCCTGCACTGTTCTTCCTCTTTTTCCATAGCCCGCACTGGTCTCCCTCTTTTTCCATAGCTTGCACTGTTCTTCCTCTTTTTCCATAGCCCGCACTATTCTTCATCTTTTTCCATAGCTTGCACTGTTCTCCCTCTTTTTCCATAGCTTGCGCTGTTCTTCCTCTTTTTCCATAGCCTGCACTGTTCTCCCTCTTTTTCCATAGCTTGCTGTTGTCAACTGTATTTCTTGGCTCCCTCTTGTGATCACTAGCGGTATGACACTTTGATTGTCTTTCTCCAGGTTGGTACCCACCTGGTTCGTTAGGCCTTGGGTGTTCCTATTTAGACTTCCTGGAAGCTCAGTCTAGTGCCTGGAATCGATGTAATCAGTCTATGTCTGTTTTCTCCTGACTCCTGGTCCTCTGATTTTTGCAAGAAAAGCTAAGTCCGCTTTCTTATTTTGGTTTATTGCATTTGTTCTTATTTTGTTCCAGCTTGTACAAGATGTGATTCCTGTTTTTGCTGGAAGCTCTAAGGGGGCTGATATTCTCCCCCCACACCATTAGTCGGTGCGGGGGTTCTTGGATATTCAGCGTGGATATTTTTGTAGGGTTTTTGCTGACCGCATAAGTCCGCTTCCTATTTTCTGCTATTAATTAGTGGGCCTCTCTTTGCTAAATCTAGTTCTTACTTACGTTTGTCTTTTCTTCTTACCTCACCGTTATTATTTGTTGGGGGCTTGTATATTAACTTTGGGGTCCTTTCTCTTGAGGCAAGTGAGGTCTTATTTTCTCTGAAAGGGTTAGTTAGTTCTCCGGCTGGTGCGAGACATCTAGAACCAACGTAGGTACGTTCCCCGGCTGCTTCTAGTTGTTGTGCTAGGATCAGGTATGCGGTTAGCCAAGTTACCACCTCCCTATGAGCTGGTTTTTGTGGTTGCGGACTTAGCTACAACTCCTGAGATCCTCTACCACTAGGATCATAACAGTATTCCAGGCCAAAAAGTGAATATTTAATGCATTGCAGAAGCGGGATTAAAAGAAAAGAAGTTCTGAGTTTTTTTTTTCTCCTTCCCCTTTTTCTGAGTGGCTTGAAGCTCTGCTGCAGACATGAATGTTCAGACTCTGATTACTAGTGTGGATCAGCTTGCTGCACGAGTGCAGGGCATTCAGGATTTTGTTACTTGTAGTCCTATGTCAGAGCCTAAGATACCTATTCCTGAGCTGTTCTCTGGAGATCGATTTAAATTTAGGAATTTTAGGAATAATTGTAAATTGTTTCTTTCTTTGAGACCTCGTTCGTCTGGAGACTCAGCTCAGCAAGTAAAAATTGTTATCTCCTTCTTGCGTGGCGACCCTCAGGATTGGGCTTTCTCATTGGCGCCAGGAGATCCGGCATTGACAAATATTGATGCGTTTTTTCTGGCGCTCGGATTGCTTTATGAGGAGCCCAATCTTGAAATTCAGGCAGAAAAAGCGTTGCTGGCTATTTCTCAGGGCCAGGATGAAGCTGAGGTATATTGCCAAAAATTTCGGAAATGGTCCGTGCTTACTCAATGGAATGAGTGTGCTCTGGCTGCAAATTTCAGAAATGGCCTTTCTGAAGCTATTCAGAATGTGATGGTGGGCTTTCCCATTCCTACAAGTCTGAATGATTCTATGGCTCTTGCTATTCAGATTGATCGGCGTTTGCGGGAGCGCAAATCTGCTAATCCTCTGGCGGTGTTGTCTGAAGGGACACCTGACTCAATGCAATGTGATAGAATTCAGACTAGAACCAAACGACAAAATCATAGACGTCAGAATGGGTTGTGTTTTTACTGTGGTGATTCTACACATGTTATCTCAGCATGCTCTAAACGCCTATCAAAGGTTGTTAGTCCTGTCGCCATTGGTAATTTGCAACCTAAGTTTATTTTGTCTGTGACTTTAATTTGCTCATTGTCTTCCTACCCTGTTATGGCATTTGTGGATTCAGGTGCTGCCCTGAGCCTTATGGACTTGTCGTTTGCCAAGCGCTGTGGTTTTGTTCTGGAGCCCTTAGAAAATCCTATTCCTCTTAGAGGAATTGATGCTACGCCATTGGCGGAGAATAAACCGCAGTATTGGACACAAGTGACCATGTGCATGACTCCTGAACATCGGGAGGTGATTCGTTTTCTTGTTCTGCATAAAATGCATGATTTGGTCGTTTTAGGTCTGCCATGGTTACAGACCCATAATCCAGTTTTGGATTGGAAGGCAATGTCTGTGTCAAGTTGGGGTTGTCAGGGAATTCATTGTGATTCCCCGTCGGTGTCTATTGCTTCTTCTACTCCTGAGGTTCCGGAGTATTTGTTGGACTATCAGGATGTGTTCAGTGAGTCCAGGTCCAGTGCCCTTCCTCCTCATAGGGACTGTGACTGCGCAATAGATTTGATTCCTGGTAGTAAATTTCCTAAGGGACGATTATTTAATCTATCTGTACCTGAGCATGCCGCAATGCGTTCTTATATAAAGGAGTCTTTGGAGAAGGGACATATTCGTCCATCCTCTTCCCCTCTTGGTGCGGGTTTCTTTTTTGTAGCCAAGAAAGACGGGTCTTTGAGACCTTGTATAGACTATCGGCTTCTGAATAAAATCACGGTCAAATTTCAGTATCCTTTGCCACTATTGTCGGACTTGTTTGCCCAGATTAAGGGTGCCAAGTGGTTCACCAAGATAGATCTTCGGGGTGCGTACAACCTTGTGCGCATTAAGCAGGGAGATGAATGGAAAACTGCGTTTAATACGCCCGAAGGTCATTTTGAGTACTTGGTGATGCCTTTTGGGCTCTCTAATGCTCCTTCAGTGTTTCAGTCCTTTATGCATGACATCTTCCGGAAGTATCTAGATAAATTTATGATTGTTTATCTGGATGATATTCTGTTTTTTTCTGATGATTGGGATTCTCATGTAAAACAGGTCAGGATGGTGTTTCAGGTTTTGCGTGATAATGCTTTGTTTGTGAAGGGCTCAAAGTGTCTCTTTGGAGTGCAGAAGGTTTCCTTTCTGGGTTTCATTTTCTCCCCTTCTACAGTAGAGATGGACCCAGTCAAGGTCCGAGCTATTCATGATTGGACTCAACCCACGTCTGTTAAGAGTCTACAGAAGTTCTTGGGTTTTGCTAATTTCTACCGTCGTTTTATCGCTAATTTCTCTAGCGTTGTTAAACCTTTGACGGATATGACCAAGAAAGGTTCTGATGTTGCTAATTGGGCTCCGGCAGCCGTCGAGGCTTTCCGGGAACTGAAGCGCCGGTTTACTTCGGCGCCTGTTTTGTGCCAGCCTGATGTCTCACTTCCCTTTCAGGTTGAAGTGGACGCTTCTGAGATCGGTGCAGGGGCTGTTTTGTCGCAGAGAGGCTCTGGTTGCTCTGTGATGAGACCTTGTGCTTTTTTTTCTAGGAAATTTTCGCCTGCGGAGCGGAACTATGATGTTGGTAATCGGGAGTTGTTGGCCATGAAGTGGGCATTTGAGGAGTGGCGTCATTGGCTCGAGGGAGCTAAGCATCGTGTGGTGGTCTTGACTGATCACAAAAATTTGATGTATCTCGAGTCTGCTAAGCGCCTGAATCCTAGACAGGCTCGTTGGTCGTTGTTTTTCTCCCGTTTTGACTTTGTGGTCTCATACCTGCCTGGTTCGAAGAATGTGAAGGCTGATGCTCTTTCTAGGAGTTTTGTGCCTGACTCTCCGGGAGTCTCAGAGCCAGCTGGTATTCTTAAAGAGGGAGTAATCTTGTCGGCCATTTCTCCTGATTTGCGACGTGTGTTGCAGAGATTTCAGGCTGGTAGACCTGATCCTTGCCCACCTGATAGACTGTTTGTTCC
Source organism: Ranitomeya variabilis (assembly GCF_051348905.1). Lineage (NCBI taxonomy): Eukaryota > Metazoa > Chordata > Amphibia > Anura > Dendrobatidae > Ranitomeya > Ranitomeya variabilis. Next base: position 621,373,965 of record NC_135233.1, on the reverse strand, counting down.
TGATAAATGGACCAGCAGAGTTATCTCCGAGGTTCATTCCTCAGTGTTGGCAGGGCATCCTGGGATTTTTGGTACCAGAGATTTGGTAGCTAGGTCCTTTTGGTGGCCTTCCTTGTCGCGGGATGTGCGTTCGTTTGTGCAGTCCTGTGGGATTTGTGCTCGGGCTAAGCCTTGCTGTTCTCGTGCCAGCGGGTTGCTTTTGCCCTTGCCCGTCCCGAAGAGGCCCTGGACACACATTTCCATGGATTTCATTTCAGATCTTCCGGTGTCTCAAGGAATGTCTGTCATCTGGGTGGTATGTGATCGCTTTTCCAAGATGGTCCATTTGGTGCCCTTGTCTAAGTTGCCTTCCTCTTCCGATCTGGTTCCTTTGTTCTTTCAGAATGTGGTTCGTTTGCATGGCATTCCTGAGAATATCGTGTCTGACAGAGGATCCCAGTTTGTGTCCAGATTCTGGCGATCTTTTTGTGCTAAGATGGGCATTGATTTGTCGTTTTCATCTGCCTTTCATCCTCAGACTAATGGCCAAACGGAGCGAACTAATCAGACACTGGAGGCTTATTTGAGATGTTTTGTTTCTGCAGATCAGGATGATTGGGTGACCTTCTTGCCATTGGCTGAGTTTGCCCTCAATAATTTACTACTACTATTGCTACTTTGGTTTCGCCATTTTTCTGCAACTCTGGTTTTCATCCTCGTTTTTCCTCGGGGCATGTTGAATCTTCTGACTGTCCTGGGGTGGGTTCCGTGGTGGATAGGTTGCAGCCAGTGGCGTAACTACAAAGTTATGGGCCCCGGTGCGAACTTCCAAATGGGGCCCCCCCCCCGCCATAAAATTCAATGTAACCCCCATAGAATACAATGCAGCCCCCCTCATAGTATAATGCAGCCCCTCCATACAGGGGCAGTGAGAAAGACACGAGCAAATGGTGACTAGGGGGCAGGGGAGAGGGCACAAGTGGGCAAGGAAGACAGGCACAAGGGGACACATGGGGGCTAGGAGGGGCAGGGGAGAAGGTTACAAGGGGACTAGTGGGCAAGGGAGACTGACACAAGGGGACAATGGAGACTGACACAAGGGGCACATGGGGACAAGTGGGCAAGGGAGACTGACACAAAGGGCACATGGGGACTAGTGGACAAGGGAGACTGGCACACGGGGACACACGGGGACAAGGGACAAGCACAAGGGGACAAGGGAGACAGGCACAAGGGGACACACAGGGACTAGTGGGCAAGAGACTGACACAAGGGATACAAGCACAAGGGGACACACAGGGACAAGTGGGAAAGGGAGACTGACACACAGGGACTAGTGGGCGAAGGAGACTGACACAAGCACAAGGGGACAAAGGAGACTGACACAAGCACAAGGGGACATAGGAGACAGGCACATGGGGACACACAGGGACTAATGGGCAAGGGAGACTGGCACATGGGGACACAAGCATAAGGGAGACAGGCTCAAGGGGACACACGGCCCCCTGACCTGCCAGAGCCGCTTGCAGCTGTGACCGTGGTAGTTACGCCGCTGCCTCACACACACACATACTACAGATATCACACACACACTACAGATATCACACACACACACACATCATACTACAGATATCACACACACACTACAGATATCACACACACACACACATCATACTACAGATATCACACACACACACACACACACACATCAGTTATCACACACACACTACAGATATCACACATACACACATACTACAGATATCACACACACACTACAGATATCACACACACACATCATATTACAGATATCACACACATACTACAGTTATCACACACACACTACAGATATCAAACACACACTACAGATATCACACACACACACACACAGACATACTACAGATATCACACACATACTACAGTTATCACACACACACTACAGATATCACACACCAGGGGCTGACTGGCCCAGGTGGCAAAGAGGCAAATGCCCCCCGGGCCACTCCCCCAGCAGCTGTTCAGGGCCGGCTGCCTGGTGGTGGCTACAGCCACACAGCAAATTGTGCGCAGCCATGTCCGCTGTACTGTGATGCGGTCGGCAGCAGAGACAGCCGCATCACAGTTAGCGCACACGTCTGTGCTGGGGCTGGGAGCTATGCTTGGCTTTCACCTTGATGGCTGCACAGCTTCTGCTCCCTTCATGTTCTCTATACTTCCAGATTAGGTGTCGAACATGCGCGATGGCATCATCACGCACGCGCCGACATGTCCCGAAAGCTAGAAGCAGAGAGGTGCTGCAGGGGAGCGACTGGTGAGGTAAGTATGAAAAACTTTTTTGTTTTTTTTATAAAATAAATTTAATGGTGGGTAACCGCAAGTGATTAAGTGGGGGGGTGTAAGGAGACTGCACATGATGGAATTTGGGGGTTAAAGGAGACTGCACATAATGGTGTGAGGGGGTAAGTGGGGCTGCACATGATGAAGGGGGAGTGGGGCTGCACATGATGAAGGGGGAGTGGGGCTGTTCATGATGAAGGGGGAGTGGAGCTGTACATGATGAAGGGGGAGTAGGGCTGCACATGATGAAAGGGGAGTGGGGCTGGACTTGATGAAGTTTAGTGGATAAAGGAGACTGCACATGATGAAGTGGGGAGAGTGGGGCTGTACATGGTGGAATGGGGCCGCACATGATGATGTGGGGGTAAGGGGGATTGCGCATGATGAAGGGAAAGTGGGGCTGCACATGAAGTGGGGGGTAAGGGGGACTGCACATGATGAAGTCGGAGGGAGTAAGGGGGACTGCACATGATGAAGTGGTGGTAAGGTGAACTACACATGAAGTGGGGGTAATGGTGACTGCACATGATAAAGTGAGGGGTAAGATGGACTGCACATGAAGTAGGGGGTAAGGGTGACTGCACATGATGAAGTGGGTGGGTAATGGGGACTGCACATGATGAAGTGGGGGAAGGGGACTGCAAGACTGCACATGATGGAGAGTGCCTGAGGTGGGACTGCTCATGATTAAATGGAAGGGGGATAGGGGGCTGCAAATGATGAAGGGGCACTGCAGGTGAAGCGAGGGGGTGATAGGGGACTGAAATGAATGAAGTAAGGGGACTTCAAATTAAAGTGGGGGGACTGCAAATGATGAATTCAGTGTGAGGGACAGGGGACAGCAATGTAATTGAAGGTGGGGGTGGGGAGAGCAAATGATCATTGAAGAGGGGGTGGGGAGAGCAAATGATCATTGAAGTTTGGGTGGGGAGAGCAAATGATGATCTAGGGGAAGAACAAATAATGAATTTTAAGGGTGGGGGAGTAAATGATGTATTGAATGTGGGGTAGAGCAGTTGATAATGAATAGAGGGTGGGAGAGAAAGACATGACAATGAATTGGGGAGAGAGGGGCATGTAACTATACTGAATCGGGGTTAGGGTTAGAGTGGTAGGTACATAGTGGGGGCGTTGAGGATGAAGTGACTGGTAATGAATTGGGGGAAAGAGTACAGGTGCTAATTAATTTATATATTAAATGGGGAAAGTGGCTATTTATAGTTAGTGGGTGCATAGTGGCGGATTATAATTTATATTTGGAATGGTGGGTTAATAATATAATAAATAATAATTATAATTTATTTCTATAGTGCCAACATATTCCGCAACACTTTACATTTTAGAGGGGACTTGTACAGACAATGGACATTAAGCATAACAATAAACACATAGATCAACAGATACCAAAAGGAATGAGGGCCCTTCTCGCAAGCTTACAACCTATGAGGTTGCATAATAACCAATTATATATTGATTGTGTGTGCACCTCTGTATTCAGATGTGTAGTGTAGAAGAAAGGGAAAAAGTGGGGACTGTGCTCTGGAAGCCGTGCTCTAGGTAACTGTTATTTTGTGCAGAGACGAGTCCTGGCTGGAAGAAGTGACGGCGGTCTGTGCTGGATGAAAATGAAAAGCAAAGATGAAGGACTTCAGCTAGAGAAGTCACTAGTGAGTCAGTGTATTACCTATACAGTGACACTATACACTGTATATTATATACAAAGCTCCTGTGTATAATGTCACTGGCAGTGGTGATCACTGTATTACCTGTACACCGACACCTTATACAGATCTCCTGTGTATAATGTCACGAGTGATCACTGTATTATCTTTACACTGACAGTAAATACAGAGTTCCTGTATACAATGGCACTTAGCATTGTGATTTTTTTTAAATTAATGATCAGTATTGTAGTATACAAGCAGTAAAAGGTGTACACTCCCTGACAGGAGTTATGTCGCTTATCCATGTTATGTAAATAAAAGCTTATAACCTGACGTTAAATTCATCCATTGGTTGTATAAATTATTATTTTGAAAGTTGAAACCCTCCAAAATGTGGTTTAGGTTACGAAAATAAATTGGCATCAATGCAGAAATATTGATCAGTTAATGGACACAGAATGGTCAGATTTTAGCAAGACTAAAGTTTTGTCACCTGGTCATATAATGCACCCAATCCTAGTTTACATCCTCACGTGTGCTCAGTAAATGATCGGTTAATTAGTGTGTGTGTATAAAAAGAAACCCAGCACCCCAGACCTTCACTTGAACTGCAACTTAGGCTCTGACAACATGCCAAAAATCCACCCTGTGACCAAAGCCTGGATTATCAAGAGACCAGATCCACTGCAGAGGTGGCGGGCACCTTTAATGTGTCTCAGCATCAAGTACAAAGAATTAAAAAAAGATTTGAAGAGACTGGAGATGTGTTTGATAAGCCCAGGTCCGGCAGACCCCGCAAGACAACTGCTCAGGAGGAATGTTTTTTGGTTAGAAAATCCAAAGCAAGCCCCTCTTCCAATGCAGCAGAGCTCCAACAGGCCTGGTCACTTCAAGTCCCTGTGTCAACTAGAACAGTTTGTATGATTCTGTCTCGAAATGGCCTCCATGGTCGTATCAGTGCCCAGAAGCCAGCACTAAACAAAAGGCAAATAAAAAACCGTGTGACATTTGCAAAGCCCCACAGCCTGCTAAACAGATGGACCCTGGAAAAGTGGCAGAAGGTGGATTTCTCTGATGAATCTTCAGTAGAATTACAGCACAACAGCCGCAAATACTGCAGGAGACCTACTGGAGCCCGTATGGCTCCAAAATACACCCAGAAAACAGTTAAATTTGGTGGTGGAAAGATTATGGTCTGGGGTTACATTCAGTATGGGGGTGTGCAAAACGTTTGCAAGGTGGAAGGCAATATCAATAGCCTAAAATATCAAGAAGTATTAGCTACCTCTTATATTCCAAATCATAATAGGGGTCAAATTCTGCAGTAGGATGGTGCTCCATCTCATACATCCATCTCTACAACAAAGTTCCTCCAGGCAAAAAAGATCAAGGTGCTCAAGGACTGGCCAGCTCAGTCACCAGACATGAACATCATTGAGCATGTTTGGGGTAGGATGAAAGAGGAAGCTTGGAAGACAAAACCAAAGAATCTGGGTGAACTCTGGGAGGCATGTAAGACTGCATTCTTTGCTATTCCTGATGACTTCATTAATAAATTGTATGAATCACTGTTGAACCGTATGGATGCAGTCCTTCAAGCTCATGGAAGTCCCACAAAATATTAAATATGACTCTAACAGCACCACAACTTCATTCACCAATGTTATGCAACATATATTTGTATTTTAAGTTAATTATTTGTTTGAATATCACATTACTTTCTGTGGGCGTCAAAACTTTTGTCTTGCCAAAATCTGACCATTCTGTGTCCATTAACTGATCAATAGTTCTGCATTGATGACAATTTATTTTCTTAACCTAAACCACATTTCGGAGGGTTTCAGCTTTCAAAAGAATAATTTATACAACCAATGGATGAATTTAACGTCAGGTTATAAGCTTTTATTTACATAACATGGATAAGCGACATAACTCCTGTCAGGGAGTGTATGGTGGCATCATTGGTCTTTGTATAGAGTGTAGTTTCATGTAGAGGTAATGGTGATATTATAATATGTATTCACTGTGTAGTGGTGATAGTACTAGACACTGTGTAGCCGTATTGTTGTATGTATGTTTGTAAGTATGCTCCGTTATGGTACCATATCTAAGCAGTAAGCTTGGTTCTGGTACGGTATCAATGTAGTAATCTAGATTATGGTACCGTATGTATGTCGTAATCTTGGTTCTGCTCCAGTTTCAATGTAGCAGGCTTGGTTCCATGTGGTAGACTTATTAAGCTCGGTTCTGCTCCCTTATGTCTGTAGTAAGCTCGGTTCTGCTCCCATATCTCTGTAGTAAGCTTGGTTCTGCTCACATATCTCTGTAGTAAGCTCTGCTCTGTTCCCATATCTCTGGAGTAAGATCGGTTCTGCTCCCATATCTCTGCAGTTAGCTCGGTTCTGTTCCCATATCTCTGCAGTAAGTTCGGTTCTGCTCCCATATCTCTATAGTAAGCTTGGTTCTGCTCCCATATCTCCGGAGTAAGCTAGGTTCTGCTCCCATATCTCCGGAGTAAGCTTGGTTCTGCTCCCATATCTCCAGAGTAAGCTCCGTTCTGTTCCCATATCTCTGGAGTAAGCTCGATTCTGCTCCCTTATGTCTGTAGTAAACTCGGGTCTGCTCCCATATCTCTGTAGTAAGCTTGGTTCTGCTCCCATATCTCTATAGTAAGCTCTGCTCTGTTCCCATATCTCTGGAGTAAGATCGGTTCTGCTCCCATATCTCTGCAGTTAGCTCGGTTCTGTTCCCATATCTCTGCAGTAAGTTCGGTTCTGCTCCCATATCTCTATAGTAAGCTTGGTTCTGCTCCCATATCTCCGGAGTAAGCTAGGTTCTGCTCCCATATCTCCGGAGTAAGCTTGGTTCTGCTCCCATATCTCCGGAGTAAGCTCCGTTCTGTTCCCATATCTCTGGAGTAAGCTCGATTCTGCTCCCTTATGTCTGTAGTAAACTCGGGTCTGCTCCCATATCTCTGTAGTAAGCTTGGTTCTGCTCCCATATCTCTATAGTAAGCTCTGCTCTGTTCCCATATCTCTGGAGTAAGATCGGTTCTGCTCCCATATCTCTGCAGTTAGCTCGGTTCTGTTCCCATATCTCTGCAGTAAGTTCGGTTCTGCTCCCATATCTCTATAGTAAGCTTGGTTCTGCTCCCATATCTCCGGAGTAAGCTAGGTTCTGCTCCCATATCTCCGGAGTAAGCTTGGTTCTGCTCCCATATCTCCGGAGTAAGCTCCGTTCTGTTCCCATATCTCTGGAGTAAGCTCGATTCTGCTCCCTTATGTCTGTAGTAAACTCGGGTCTGCTCCCATATCTCTGTAGTAAGCTTGGTTCTGCTCCCATATCTCTATAGTAAGCTCTGTTCTGCTCCCATATCTCTATAGTAAGCTTGGTTCTGCTCCCATATCTCTGGAGTAAGCTCGGTTCTGCTCCCATATCTCTGCAGTAAGCTCGGTTCTGCTCCCATATCTCTATAGTAAGCTCTGTCTGTTCCCTTATCTCTGTAGTTAGCTTGGTTTTGCTCTCATATCTCCGGAGTAAGCTCGGTTCTGCTCCCATATCTCTGTAGTAAGCTCTGTTCTGCTCACATATCTCTGTAGTAAGCTCCATTCTGTTCCCATATCTCTGGAGTAAGCTTGGTTCTGCTACCATATCTATGCAGCAAGCTACATTCTGTTCCCATATCTGTGTTCCAGCCTGTTTTTAAAGCCTATTATCTCTGCTACTTTAATGCAGTGGCCAGATATATGCAGGGAAATGGAGGGCCACCGCCTTGTGATTGCCCCCCAGGCTGAAAAGTGCCAGCCAGCCCCTGTCACACACACACATACTACAGATATCACACACACACATACTACAGATATCACACACACACACACACACACACACACCAGAGATACCAGCTCATATACACAACTCACAATCTCCTCTCTGGTACAGGGGTGGCTGATGTAAACCGGCTGCAGCTTCAGCTTCTCCTGACTAAAGCGGCTCTGTCCCGCACCTCCCCCCTGCTCTCGCCTTCTGTCCCGGGGTTATTTTGGCTTTCTCTTAAATACGATCTCATTCAGAGGTACATGAGATGTATGAGGGGGAAAAAACAGATTGAGAAGCTGTCTCATCGTGATGACTGGAGCTGCTTCCTGTCTCTCACGTGCCCCGGCTGCCCCCTTCCCCTAGATACGCCTCGGACTGTTGCTGTGCAGGAGGAATCCCCTGCACTGCAATATGGTGTTGGGTGCCAGCACAGCCCGCACAGTGGTCTATCCAGCACAGCCCGCACAGTGGTCTATCCAGCACAGCCCGCACAGTGGTCTATCCAGCACAGCCCGCACAGTGGTCTATCCAGCACAGCCCGCACAGTGGTCTATCGAGCACAGCCCGCATCTCTCGCCCCCCCCGAGAATGCCCCCACAGTCCAGTAAAAAAACAAAAAAACACTCTCCTTACCTTTCCTCTTGCCAGCGTTGCTTCCTGCTCCGATCTCAGGCTCGGCTGCAGTCTGCCCGGGACACAGCAGGTGCGCGATGATATGACGTCATCGCGCACCTGCAGTGTCAGAGGCAGAGCGGGGAATGATGGGAGAGGGAGCGTCTGTAGACGCTCTCTCCTCCGTCATTGCATTTAACTGTACCGGCGTCATAGACGCCGGTATAGTTGAATGCGACGGCGGGGGGGGTGAGTCGGTGGCGGGGGGAGGCGGATCGAGCAGCCCATGACTGGCACCGGCTATTCTGGCATTTGCCAGAAGTGCCCGATGGCCAGTCCGGCCCTGCTCTGACCTGCCGGCCCCGGGCCCCTGACCTGCCGGGCCCGGTCGCAGCGGCGACCGCTGCAACCGCGGTAGTTACGCCCCTGTCCATACTGTACAATGGCCACACATAGTGCTCTATACTGTACAATGGCCACACATGATGCTCCATACTGTACAATTGGCCACACATGATATTGCCTACAGTATAATGGCCACAAATAGTTACTCCTACACACGCGGCTGAGCTCCGTACACATTGCACATGCGGCTCCCCTCCGTACACCTCGTACACACCCGGCTCCGCTCCGTACACCTTGCACACACGGCTCCGCTCCGTATACCTCGTACACACACGGCTACGCTCCGTACACCTCGTACACACACGGCTACGCTCCGTACACCTCGTACACACACGGCTCCGCTCCGTATACCTCATACACACGGCTCCGCTCCGTACACCTCGTACACACACGGCTCCGCTCCGTACACCTCGTACACACACGGCTCCGCTCCGTACACCTCGTACACACACGGCTCCGCTCCGTACACCTTGCACACACGGCTCCGCTCCGTACACCTTGCACACACGGCTCCGCTCCGTACACCTTGCACACACGGCTCCGCTTCGTATACCTCGTACACACATGGCTCCGCTCCGTACACCTTGCACCGTACTCTGTGTACGGAGCGGAGCCGTGTGTATGAGGTATACAGAGCGGAGCCGTGTGTGCAAGGTGTACGGAGCGGAGCCGTGTGTGTACGAGGTGTACGGAGCGTAGCCGTGTGTGTACGAGGTGTACGGAGCGTAGCCGTGTGTGTACGAGGTGTACGGAGCGTAGCCGTGTGTGTGTACGAGGTGTACGGAGCGTAGCCGTGTGTGTACAAGGTGTACGGAGCGTAGCCGTGTGTGTACGAGGTGTACGGAGCGTAGCCGTGTGTGTACGAGGTGTACGGAGCGTAGCCGTGTGTGTACGAGGTGTACGGAGCGTAGCCGTGTGTGTACGAGGTGTACGGAGCGTAGCCGTGTGTGTACGAGGTGTACGGAGCGTAGCCGTGTGTGTACGAGGTGTACGGAGCGTAGCCGTGTGTGTACAAGGTGTACGGATCGGAGCCATGTGTGTACGAGGTATACGGAGCGGAGCCGTGTGTGCAAGGTGTACGGAGCGGAGCCGGGTGTGTACGAGGTGTACGGAGGGGAGCCGCATGTGCAATGTGTGCGGAGCTCAGCCGCGTGTGTAGGAGTAACTATGTGTGGCCATTATACTGTAGGCAATATCATGTGTGGCCAATTGTACAGTATGGAGCATCATGTGTGACCATTGTACAGTATAGAGCACTATGTGTGGCCATTGTACAGTATGGACAGGGGCGTAACTACCGCGGTTGCAGCGGTCGCCACTGCGACCGGGCCCGGCAGGTCAGGGGCCCGGGGCCGGCAGGTCAGAGCAGGGCCGGACTGGCCATCGGGCACTTCTGGCAAATGCCAGAAGAGCCGGTGCCAGTCATGGGCTGCTCGATCCGCCTCCCCCCGCCACCAACTCACCCCCCCCGCCGTCGCATTCAACTATACCGGCGTCTATGATCTCCGTACACCTCGTACACACACGGCTCCGCTCCGTACACCTCGTACACACACGGCTCCGCTCCGTACACCTTGCACACATGGCTCCGCTCCGTATACCTCGTACACACATGGCTCCGCTCCGTACACCTCGTACACACACGGCTCCGCTCCGTACACCTTGCACACACGGCTCCGCTCCGTATACCTCGTACACACATGGCTCCGCTCCGTACACCTCGTACACACACGGCTCCGCTCCGTACACCTTGAACACACGGCTCCGCTCCGTATACCTCGTACACACATGGCTCCGCTTCGTACACCTCGTACACACCCGGCTCCGCCTTGTACACCTCATACACACCCAGCTCTGCCTTGTACACCTCATACACACCCAGCTCTGCCTTGTACACCTCATACACACCCAGCTCTGCCTTGTACACCTCATACACACCCGGCTCCGCCTTGTACACCTCATACACACACACGGCTCCGCTCCGTACACCTCATACACACCCGGCTCCGCCTTGTACACCTCATACACACACTGCTCCGCTCCGTACACCTCGTACACACCCGGCTCCGCTCCGTACACCTCGTACACACCCAGCTCCGCCTTGTACACCTCATACACACACGGCTCCGCTCCGTACACCTCATACACACACAGCTCCGCTCCGTACACCTCATACACACACGGCTCCGCTCCGTACACCTCATACACACCCAGCTCCGCCTTGTACACCTCATACACACACGGCTCCGCTCCGTACACCTCATACACACCCAGCTCTGCCTTGTACACCTCATACACACACTGCTCCGCCTTGTACACCTCATACACACACTGCTCTGCTACATCCACACAAACCCCTCCTGACCTCACACAAAAGCTTACCCTCCTCCAGCACGATGACGACCAGCACTGCACTACTGTCCTGCACTACACGGAAGCCCTTGATCATGTGACTCCGACTCCTCCCCTCCTGTGACCTCATCCTAGGTCCTGTGCGCACAGAGCAGCTGCAGCCATAGTTGTGGTGTGCGGCTCTCTGCGGTGGAGGGGCTCTGCTGCCGTGACAAGTGCAGTCCCACCCGTGATCGCGCATGCACTGAGAGAGTGCACGCGCACCAGGGCCTGTAAAGAAGGTTTATAAAGGGCCGGCGGCCCATTTTGTAGCTCAGAGTTCTTAGGGACCCTAAGCACTGCGGGCCCCGTCGCAATTGCGACCCCTGCGACCGCGGTAGTTACGCCCCTGGTTGCAGCGGATTTGGAATCATGTGGTGGACAACTTGAAGTTGTCACAGGAGAAGGCTCAGCGTTTTGCCAACCGCCGCCGCGGTGTTGGTCCCCGACTTCGTGTTGGGGATTTGGTTTGGTTGTCTTCTCGGTATGTCCCTCTGAAGGTTTCCTCTCCTAAGTTTAAGCCTCGCTTTATTGGTCCTTATAAAATTTTGGAAGTCCTTAATCCGGTGTCTTTTCGTTTGGATCTTCCGGTGTCGTTTGCCATTCACAATGTGTTCCATAGGTCTTTGTTGCGGCGGTACGTTGTGCCTGTGGTTCCTGCTGTTGACCCTCCTGCTCCGGTCTTGGTTGAGGGCGAGTTGGAGTACGTGGTGGAGAAGATCTTGGATTCTCGTCTCTCTAGACGGAGGCTTCAGTATCTGGTCAAATGGAAGGGCTATGGTCAGGAGGATAATTCCTGGGTGGTCGCCTCTGATGTTCATGCGGCCGATTTGGTTCGTGCCTTTCACACTGCTCATCCTGATCGCCCTGGTGGTCGTGGTGAGGGTTCGGTGACCCCTCCTTAAAGGGGGGGTACTGTTGTGAACTGTATTTCTTGGCTCCCTCTTGTGATCACTAGCGGTATGACACTTTGATTGTCTTTCTCCAGGTTGGTACCCACCTGGTTCGTTAGGCCTTGGGTGTTCCTATTTAGACTTCCTGGAAGCTCAGTCTAGTGCCTGGAATCGATGTAATCAGTCTATGTCTGTTTTCTCCTGACTCCTGGTCCTCTGATTTTTGCAAGAAAAGCTAAGTCCGCTTTCTTACTTTGGTTTATTGCATTTGTTCTTATTTTATTCCAGCTTGTACAAGATGTGATTCCTGTTTTTGCTGGAAGCTCTAAGGGGGCTGATATTCTCCGACTAACGGTGTGGGGGTTCTTGGATATTCAGCGTGGATATTTTTGTAGGGTTTTTGATGACCGCATAAGTCCGCTTCCTATTTTCTGCTATTAATTAGTGGGCCTCTCTTTGCTAAATCTAGTTCATACTTACGTTTGTCTTTTCTTCTTACCTCACCGTTATTATTTGTTGGGGGCTTGTATATTAACTTTGGGGTCCTTTCTCTTGAGGCAAGTGAGGTCTTATTTTCTCTGAAAGGGTTAGTTAGTTCTCCGGCTGGTGCGAGACGTCTAGAACCAACGTAGGTACGTTCCCCGGCTGCTTCTAGTTGTTGTGCTAGGATCAGGTATGCGGTTAGCCAAGTTACCACCTCCCTATGAGCTGGTTTTTGTGGTTGCGGACTTAGCTACAACTCCTGAGATCCTCTACCACTAGGATCATAACAGCTTGCACAGTTCTTCCTCTTTTTCCATAGCCTGCACTGTTCTCCCTCTTTTTCCATAGCTTGCGCCGTTCTTCCTCTTATTCCATAGCTTGCGCTGTTCTCCCCTCTTTTTCCATAGCTTCCGCTGTTCTCCCTCTTTTTCCATAGCCTGCTCTGTTCTTCCTCTTTTTCCATAGCCTGCTCTGTTCTCCCTCTTTTTCCATAGCTTGCACTGTTCTCCTCTTTTTCCATAGCTTGCACTGTTCTCCTCTTTTTTCATAGCTTGCACTGTTCTCCCTCTTTTTCCATAGCTTGCACTGTTCTCCCTCTTTTTCCATAGCTCGCACTGTTCTTCCTCTTTTTCCATAGCCTGCACTGTTCTTCCTTTTTTCATAGCCTGCACTGTTCTTCCTTTTTTTCCATAGCCCGCACTATTCTTCCTCTTTTTCCATAGCCTGCACTGTTCTCCCTCTTTTTCCATAGCTTGCACTGTTCTTCCTCTTTTTCCATAGCCTGCACTGTTCTCCCTCTTTTTCCATAGCTTGCACTGTTCTTCCTCTTTTTCCATAGCCTGCACTGTTCTCCCTCTTTTTCCATAGCTTGCACTGTTATCCCTTTTTCTCCATAGCTTGCGCTGTTCTTCCTATTATTCCATAGCTTGCGCTGGTCTCCCTCTTTTTCCATAGCCTGCTCTGTTCTTCCTCTTTTTCCATAGCCCGCACTGTTGTCCCCCTTTTTCCGTAACCTGCACTGTTCTCCCTCTGTTTCCATAGCTTGCACTGTTCTCCTCTTTTTCCATAGCTTGCACTGTTCTCCCTCTTTTTCCATAGCTTGCACTGTTCTCCTCTTTTTCCATAGCCTGCACTGTTCTTCCTCTTTTTCCATAGCCCGCACATTTCTCTCTCTTTTTCCATAGCCTGCACTGTTCTTCCTCTTTTTCCATAGCCTGCACTGTTCTTCCTCTTTTTCCATAGCCTGCACTGTTCTCCCTCTTTTTCCATAGCTTGCACTGTTCTTCCTCTTTTTCCATAGCCTGCACTGTTCTTCCTATTTTTCCATAGCCCGCACTGTTCTCTCTCTTTTTCCATGGCCTGCACTGTTCTTCCTTTTTTTCCATAGCCCGCACTGTTCTCTCTCTTTTTCCATGACCTGCACTGTTCTTCCTCTTTTTCCATAGCCTGGGCTCTTCTTCCTCTTTTTCCATAGCCCGCACTGTTCTCCCTCTTTTTCCATAGCTTGCACTGTTCTCCCTCTTTTTCCATAGCTTCCACTGTTCTTCCTTTGTTCATAGCCTGCACTGTTCTTCCTTTTTTTCCATAGCCCGCACTGTTCTCCCTTTTTTTTCTATGGCCTGCACTGTTCTTCCTCTTTTTCCATGGCCTGCACTGTTCTTCCTCTTTTTCCATAGCCTGCACTGTTCTCCCTCTTTTTCCATAGCTTGCACTGTTCTCCCTCTTTTTCCATAGCTTCCACTGTTCTTCCTTTTTTTTATAGCCTGCACTGTTCTTCCTCTTTTTCCATATCCCGCACTGTTCTCCCTCTTTTTCCATGGCCTGCACTGTTCTTCCTCTTTTTCCATGGCCTACACTGTTCTTCCTCTTTTTCCATAGCTTGCACTGTTCTCCTCTTTTTCCATAGCCTGCACTGTTCTTCATCTTTTTCCATAGCCCGCACTGTTCTCCCTCTTTTTCCATAGCTTGCACTGTTCTCCTCTTTTTCCATAGCCTGCACCGTTCTTCATCTTTTTCCATAGCCCGCACTGTTCTTCCTCTTTTTCCATAGCTTGCACTGTTCTCCTCTTTTTCCATAGCCTGCACTGTTCTTCCCCTTTTTCCATAGCCCGCACTGTTCTCCCTCTTTTTCCATGGCCTGCACTATTCTTCCTCTTTTTCCATAGCCTGCACTGTTCTCCCTCTTTTTCCATGGCATGCACTGTTCTTCCTCTTTTTCCATAGCCTGCACTGTTCTCCCTCTTTTTCCATAGCTTGCACATTTCTCCCTCTTTCTCCATAGCTTGCGCTGTTCTTCCTCTTATTCCATAGCTTGCGCTGTTCTCTCTTTTTCCATACCATGCTCTGTTCTTACTCTTTTTCCATAGCCCGCACAGTTCTCCCCCTTTTTCCATAGCCTGCACTGTTCTCCCGCTTTTTCCATAGCTTGCACTGTTCTCCTCATTTTCCATAGCTTGCACTGTTCTTCCTCTTTTTCCATAGCTTGCACTGTTCTCCTCTTTTTCCATAGCCTGCACTGTTCTTCCTCTTTTTCCATAGCCCGCACTGTTCTCCCTCTTTTTCCATAGCCTGCACTGTTCTTCCTCTTTTTCCATAGCCTGCACTGTTCTCCCTCTTTTTCCATAGCCTGCACTGTTCTTCCTCTTTTTCCATAGCCTGCACTGTTCTCCCTCTTTTTCCATAGCTTGCACTGTTCTCCGTCTTTTTCCATAACTTGCACTGTTCTTCCTCTTTTTCCATAGCCTGCACTGTTCTTCCTCTTTTTCCATAACCCGCACTATTCTTCCTCTTTTTCCATAGCTTGCGCTGTTCTCCCTCTTTTTCCATAGCTTGCACTGTTGTTCCTCTTTTTCCATAGCCTGCACTGTTCTTCCTTTTTTTCATAGCCTGCACTGTTCTTCCTCTTTTTCCATAGCCTGCACTGTTCTTCCTCTTTTTCCATAGCCCGCACTATTCTTCCTCTTTTTCCATAGCCTGCACTGTTCTCCCTCTTTTTCCATAGCTTGCACTGTTCTTCCTCTTTTTCCATAGCCTGCACTGTTCTCCCTCTTTTTCCATAGCTTGCACTGTTATCCCTTTTTCTCCATAGCTTGCTCTGTTCTTCCTTTTATTCCATAGCTTGCGCTGGTCTCCCTCTTTTTCCATAGCCTGCTCTGTTCTTCCTCTTTTTCCATAGCCCGCACTGTTGTCCCCCTTTTTCCATAACCTGCACTGTTCTCCCTCTGTTTCCATAGCTTGCACTGTTCTCCTCTTTTTCCATAGCTTGCACTGTTCTCCCTCTTTTTCCATAGCTTGCACTGTTCTCCTCTTTTTCCATAGCCTGCACTGTTCTTCCTCTTTTTCCATAGCCCGCACATTTCTCTCTCTTTTTCCATAGCCTGCACTGTTCTTCCTCTTTTTCCATAGCCTGCACTGTTCTCCCTCTTTTTCCATAGCTTGCACTGTTAACCTCTTTTTCCAGATCCTGCACTGTTCTTCCTCTTTTTCCATAGCCTGCACTGTTCTTCCTCTTTTTCCATAGCCCGCACTATTCTTCCTCTTTTTCCATAGCCTGCACTGTTCTCCCTCTTTTTCCATAGCTTGCACTGTTCTTCCTCTTTTTCCATAGCCTGCACTGTTCTCCCTCTTTTTCCATAGCTTGCACTGTTATCCCTTTTTCTCCATAGCTTGCGCTGTTCTTCCTATTATTCCATAGCTTGCGCTGATCTCCCTCTTTTTCCATAGCCTGCACTGTTCTTCCTCTTTTTCCATAGCCTGCACTGTTCTCCCTCTTTTTCCATAGCCTGCTCTGTTCTTACTCTTTTTCCATAGACCGCACTGTTCTCCCCCTTTTTCCATTGCCTGCACTGTTCTGCCGCTTTTTCCATAGCTTGCACTGTTCTCCCTCTTTTTCCATAGCTTGCACTGTTCTCCCTCTTTTTCCATAGCTTGCACTGTTCTCCCTCTTTTTCCATAGCTTGCACTGTTCTTCCTCTTTTTCCATAGCCTGCACTGTTCTCCCTCTTTTTCCATAGCCTGCACTGTTCTTCCTCTTTTTCCATAGCCTGCACTGTTCTCCCTCTTTTTCCATAGCTTGCACTGTTGTCCCTCTTTTTCCATAGCTTGCACTGCTCTCCCACTTTTTCATAGCTTGCGCTGTTCTTCCTCTTTTTCCATAGCCTGCACTGTTCTCCCTCTTTTTCCATAGCTTGCACTGTTCACCTCTTTTTCCAGATCCTGCACTGTTCTTCCTCTTTTTCCATAGCCTGCACTGTTCTTCCTCTTTTTCCATAGCCCGCACTATTCTTCCTCTTTTTCCATAGCCTGCACTGTTCTCCCTCTTTTTCCATAGCTTGCACTGTTCTTCCTCTTTTTCCATAGCCTGCACTGTTCTCCCTCTTTTTCCATAGCTTGCACTGTTATCCCTTTTTCTCCATAGCTTGCGCTGTTCTTCCTATTATTCCATAGCTTGCGCTGGTCTCCCTCTTTTTCCATAGCCTGCTCTGTTCTTCCTCTTTTTCCATAGCCCGCACTGTTGTCCCCCTTTTTCCGTAACCTGCACTGTTCTCCCTCTGTTTCCATAGCTTGCACTGTTCTCCTCTTTTTCCATAGCTTGCACTGTTCTCCCTCTTTTTCCATAGCTTGCACTGTTCTCCTCTTTTTCCATAGCCTGCACTGTTCTTCCTCTTTTTCCATAGCCCGCACATTTCTCTCTCTTTTTCCATAGCCTGCACTGTTCTTCCTCTTTTTCCATAGCCTGCACTGTTCTTCCTCTTTTTCCATAGCTTGCACTGTTCTTCCTCTTTTTCCATAGCTTGCGCTGTTCTTCCTCTTATTCCATAGCTTGCGCTGTTCTCCTTCTTTTTCCATAGCTTCCACTGGTCTCCCTCTTTTTCCATAGCCTGCTCTGTTCTTCCTCTTTTTCCATAGACCGCACTGTTCTCCCTCTTTTTCCATAGCTTGCACTGTTCTCCTCTTTTTCCATAGCTTGCACTGTTCTCTTCTTTTTCCATAGCTTGCACTGTTCTCCCTCTTTTTCCATAGCTTGCACTGTTCTCCTCTTTTTCCATAGCCTGCACTGTTCTTCCTCTTTTTCCATAGCCCGCACTGTTCTCCCTCTTTTTCCATAGCCTGCACTGTTCTCCCTCTTTTTCCATAGCTTCCACTGTTCTTCCTCTTTTTCCATAGCCTGCACTGTTCTTCATCTTTTTCCATAGCCCGCACTGTTCTCTCTCTTTTTCCATGGCCCGCACTGTTCTTCCTCTTTTTCCATAGCTTGCGCTGTTCTCCCTCTTTTTCCATAGCTTGCACTGTTCTCCCTCTTTTTCCATAGCTTCCTCTGTTCTTCCTCTTATTCCATAGCTTGCGCTGTTCTCCCTCTTTTTCCATAGCTTCCACTGTTCTTCCTCTTTTTCCATAGCCTGCACTCTTCTTCCTATTTTTCCATAGCCCGCACTGTTCTCTCTCTTTTTCCATGGCCTGCACTGTTCTTCCTTTTTTTCCATAGCTTGCACTATTCTCTCTCTTTTTCCATGACCTGCACTGTTCTTCCTCTTTTTCCATAGCCTGCGCTCTTCTTCCTCTTTTTCCATAGCCCGCACTGTTCTCCCTCTTTTTCCATAGCTTGCACTGTTCTCCCTCTTTTTCCATAGCTTCCACTGTTCTTCCTTTGTTCATAGCCTGCACTGTTCTTCCTTTTTTTCCATAGCCCGCACTGTTCTCCCTTTTTTTCTATGGCCTGCACTTTTCTTCCTCTTTTTCCATGGCCTGCACTGTTCTTCCTCTTTTTCCATAGCCTGCACTGTTCTCCCTCTTTTTCCATAGCTTGCACTGTTCTCCCTCTTTTTCCATAGCTTCCACTGTTCTTCCTTTTTTTTATAGCCTGCACTGTTCTTCCTCTTTTTCCATATCCCGCACTGTTCTCCCTCTTTTTCCATGGCCTGCACTG
Organism: Ranitomeya variabilis; assembly: GCF_051348905.1. NCBI lineage: Eukaryota > Metazoa > Chordata > Amphibia > Anura > Dendrobatidae > Ranitomeya > Ranitomeya variabilis. Next base: position 621,355,462 of record NC_135233.1, on the reverse strand, counting down.
TTCTTCCTCTTTTTCCATGGCCTGCACTGTTCTTCCTCTTTTTCCATAGCTTGCACTGTTCTCCTCTTTTTCTATAGCCTGCACTGTTCTTCATCTTTTTCCATAGCCCGCACTGTTCTCCCTCTTTTTCCATAGCTTGCACTGTTCTCCTCTTTTTCCATAGCCTCCACTGTTCTTCATCTTTTTCCATAGCCCGCACTGTTCTTCCTCTTTTTCCATAGCTTGCACTGTTCTCCTCTTTTTCCATAGCCTGCACTGTTCTTCCCCTTTTTCCATAGCCCGCACTGTTCTCCCTCTTTTTCCATGGCCTGCACTATTCTTCCTCTTTTTCCATAGCCTGCACTGTTCTCCCTCTTTTTCCATGGCATGCGCTGTTCTTCCTCTTTTTCCATAGCCTGCACTGTTCTTCCTCTTTTTCCATAGCTTGCACTGTTCTCCCTCTTTCTCCATAGCTTGCGCTGTTCTTCCTCTTATTCCATAGCTTGCGCTGTTCTCTCTCTTTTTCCATACCATGCTCTGTTCTTACTCTTTTTCCATAGCCCGCACAGTTCTCCCCCTTTTTCCATAGCCTGCACTGTTCTCCCTCTTTTTCCATAGCTTGCACTGTTCTCCTTTTTTTTCCATAACTTGCACTGTTCTTCCTCTTTTTCCATAGCCCGCACTATTCTTCCTCTTTTTCCATAGCTTGCGCTGTTCTCCCTCTTTTTCCATAGCTTGCACTGTTGTTCCTCTTTTTCCATAGCCTGCACTGTTCTTCCTTTTTTTCATAGCCTGCACTGTTCTTCCTCTTTTTCCATGGCCTGCACTGTTCTTCCTTTTTTTCCATAGCCCGCACTGTTCTCTCTCTTTTTCCATGACTTGCACTGTTCTTCCTCTTTTTCCATAGCCTGCGCTCTTCTTCCTCTTTTTCCATAGCTCGCACTGTTCTCCCTCTTTTTCCATAGCTTGCACTGTTCTCCCTCTTTTTCCATAGCTTCCACTGTTCTTCCTTTGTTCATAGCCTGCACTGTTCTTCCTTTTTTTCCATAGCCCGCACTGTTCTCCCTTTTTTTCTATGGCCTGCACTGTTCTTCCTCTTTTTCCATGGCCTGCACTGTTCTTCCTCTTTTTCCATAGCCTGCACTGTTCTCCCTCTTTTTCCATAGCTTGCACTGTTCTCCCTCTTTTTCCATAGCTTCCACTGTTCTTCCTTTTTTTTATAGCCTGCACTGTTCTTCCTCTTTTTCCATATCCCGCACTGTTCTTCCTCTTTTTCAATGGCCTGCACTGTTCTTCCTCTTTTTCCATGGCCTGCACTGTTCTTCCTCTTTTTCCATAGCTTGCACTGTTCTCCTCTTTTTCCATAGCCTGCACTGTTCTTCATCTTTTTCCATAGCCCGCACTGTTCTCCCTCTTTTTCCATAGCTTGCACTGTTCTCCTCTTTTTCCATAGCCTGCACTGTTCTTCATCTTTTTCCATAGCCCGCACTGTCCTTCCTCTTTTTCCATAGCTTGCACTGTTCTCCTCTTTTTCCATAGCCTGCACTGTTCTTCCCCTTTTTCCATAGCCCGCACTGTTCTCCCTCTTTTTCCATGGCCTGCACTATTCTTCCTCTTTTTCCATAGCCTGCACTGTTCTCCCTCTTTTTCCATGGCATGCACTGTTCTTCCTCTTTTTCCATAGCCTGCACTGTTCTCCCTCTTTTTTCATAGCTTGCACTGTTCTCCCTCTTTCTCCATAGCTTGCGCTGTTCTTCCTCTTATTCCATAGCTTGCGCTGTTCTCTCTCTTTTTCCATACCATGCTCTGTTCTTACTCTTTTTCCATAGCCCGCACAGTTCTCCCCCTTTTTCCATAGCCTGCACTGTTCTCCCGCTTTTTCCATAGCTTGCACTGTTCTCCTCATTTTCCATAGCTTGCACTGTTCTCCTCTTTTTCCATAGCCTGCACTGTTCTCCCTCTTTTTCCATAGCCTGCACTGTTCTTCCTCTTTTTCCATAGCCTGCACTGTTCTCCCTCTTTTTCCATAGCTTGCACTGTTCTCCGTCTTTTTCCATAACTTGCACTGTTCTTCCTCTTTTTCCATAGCTTGCACTGTTCTTCCTCTTTTTCCATAGCCCGCACTATTCTTCCTCTTTTTCCATAGCTTGCGCTGTTCTCCCTCTTTTTCCATAGCTTGCACTGTTGTTCCTCTTTTTCCATAGCCTGCACTGTTCTTCCTTTTTTTCATAGCCTGCACTGTTCTTCCTCTTTTTCCATAGCCTGCACTGTTCTTCCTCTTTTTCCATAGCCCGCACTATTCTTCCTCTTTTTCCATAGCCTGCACTGTTCTCCCTCTTTTTCCATAGCTTGCACTGTTCTTCCTCTTTTTCCATAGCCTGCACTGTTCTCCCTCTTTTTCCATAGCTTGCACTGTTATCCCTTTTTCTCCATAGCTTGCGCTGTTCTTCCTATTATTCCATAGCTTGCGCTGGTCTCCCTCTTTTTCCATAGCCTGCTCTGTTCTTCCACTTTTTCCATAGCCCGCACTGTTGTCCCTCTTTTTCCATAACCTGCACTGTTCTCCCTCTGTTTCCATAGCTTGCACTGTTCTCCTCTTTTTCCATAGCTTGCACTGTTCTCCCTCTTTTTCCATAGCTTGCACTGTTCTCCTCTTTTTCCATAGCCTGCACTGTTCTTCCTCTTTTTCCATGGCCTGCACTGTTCTTCCTTTTTTTCCATAGCCCGCACTGTTCTCTCTCTTTTTCCATGACTTGCACTGTTCTTCCTCTTTTTCCATAGCCTGCGCTCTTCTTCCTCTTTTTCCATAGCTCGCACTGTTCTCCCTCTTTTTCCATAGCTTGCACTGTTCTCCCTCTTTTTCCATAGCTTCCACTGTTCTTCCTTTGTTCATAGCCTGCACTGTTCTTCCTTTTTTTCCATAGCCCGCACTGTTCTCCCTTTTTTTCTATGGCCTGCACTGTTCTTCCTCTTTTTCCATGGCCTGCACTGTTCTTCCTCTTTTTCCATAGCCTGCACTGTTCTCCCTCTTTTTCCATAGCTTGCACTGTTCTCCCTCTTTTTCCATAGCTTCCACTGTTCTTCCTTTTTTTTATAGCCTGCACTGTTCTTCCTCTTTTTCCATATCCCGCACTGTTCTTCCTCTTTTTCAATGGCCTGCACTGTTCTTCCTCTTTTTCCATGGCCTGCACTGTTCTTCCTCTTTTTCCATAGCTTGCACTGTTCTCCTCTTTTTCCATAGCCTGCACTGTTCTTCATCTTTTTCCATAGCCCGCACTGTTCTCCCTCTTTTTCTATAGCTTGCACTGTTCTCCTCTTTTTCCATAGCCTGCACTGTTCTTCATCTTTTTCCATAGCCCGCACTGTTCTTCCTCTTTTTCCATAGCTTGCACTGTTCTCCTCTTTTTCCATAGCCTGCACTGTTCTTCCCCTTTTTCCATAGCCCGCACTGTTCTCCCTCTTTTTCCATGGCCTGCACTATTCTTCCTCTTTTTCCATAGCCTGCACTGTTCTCCCTCTTTTTCCATGGCATGCACTGTTCTTCCTCTTTTTCCATAGCCTGCACTGTTCTCCCTCTTTTTTCATAGCTTGCACTGTTCTCCCTCTTTCTCCATAGCTTGCGCTGTTCTTCCTCTTATTCCATAGCTTGCGCTGTTCTCTCTCTTTTTCCATACCATGCTCTGTTCTTACTCTTTTTCCGTAGCCCGCACAGTTCTCCCCCTTTTTCCATAGCCTGCACTGTTCTCCCGCTTTTTCCATAGCTTGCACTGTTCTCCTCATTTTCCATAGCTTGCACTGTTCTCCTCTTTTTCCATAGCCTGCACTGTTCTCCCTCTTTTTCCATAGCCTGCACTGTTCTTCCTCTTTTTCCATAGCCTGCACTGTTCTCCCTCTTTTTCCATAGCTTGCACTGTTCTCCGTCTTTTTCCATAACTTGCACTGTTCTTCCTCTTTTTCCATAGCTTGCACTGTTCTTCCTCTTTTTCCATAGCCCGCACTATTCTTCCTCTTTTTCCATAGCTTGCGCTGTTCTCCCTCTTTTTCCATAGCTTGCACTGTTGTTCCTCTTTTTCCATAGCCTGCACTGTTCTTCCTTTTTTTCATAGCCTGCACTGTTCTTCCTCTTTTTCCATAGCCTGCACTGTTCTTCCTCTTTTTCCATAGCCCGCACTATTCTTCCTCTTTTTCCATAGCCTGCACTGTTCTCCCTCTTTTTCCATAGCTTGCACTGTTCTTCCTCTTTTTCCATAGCCTGCACTGTTCTCCCTCTTTTTCCATAGCTTGCACTGTTATCCCTTTTTCTCCATAGCTTGCGCTGTTCTTCCTATTATTCCATAGCTTGCGCTGGTCTCCCTCTTTTTCCATAGCCTGCTCTGTTCTTCCACTTTTTCCATAGCCCGCACTGTTGTCCCTCTTTTTCCATAACCTGCACTGTTCTCCCTCTGTTTCCATAGCTTGCACTGTTCTCATCTTTTTCCATAGCTTGCACTGTTCTCCCTCTTTTTCCATAGCTTGCACTGTTCTCCTCTTTTTCCATAGCCTGCACTGTTCTTCCTCTTTTTCCATAGCCCGCACATTTCTCTCTCTTTTTCCATAGCCTGCACTGTTCTTCCTCTTTTTCCATAGCCTGCACTGTTCTTCCTCTTTTTCCATAGCCTGCACTGTTCTCCCTCTTTTTCCATAGCTTGCACTGTTCTTCCTCTTTTTCCATAGCTTGCGCTGTTCTTCCTCTTATTCCATAGCTTGCGCTGTTCTCCCTCTTTTTCCATAGCTTCCACTGGTCTCCCTCTTTTTCCATAGCCTGCTCTGTTCTTCCTCTTTTTCCATAGACCGCACTGTTCTCCCTCTTTTTCCATAGCTTGCACTGTTCTCCTCTTTTTCCATAGCTTGCACTGTTCTCTTCTTTTTCCATAGCTTGCACTGTTCTCCCTCTTTTTCCATAGCTTGCACTGTTCTCCTCTTTTTCCATAGCCTTCACTGTTCTTCCTCTTTTTCCATAGCCCGCACTGTTCTCCCTCTTTTTCCATAGCCTGCACTGTTCTCACTCTTTTTCCATAGCTTCCACTGTTCTTCCTCTTTTTCCATAGCTTGCACTGTTCTTCATCTTTTTCCATAGCCCACACTGTTCTCTCTCTTTTTCCATGGCCTGCACTGTATTTCCTCTTTTTCCATAGCTTGCGCTGTTCTCCCTCTTTTTCCATAGCTTCCACTGTTCTTCCTCTTTTTCCATAGCTTGCGCTGTTCTTCCTTTTTTTCCATAGCTTGCACTGTTATTCCTCTTTTTCCATAGCCTGCACTGTTCTCCCTCTTTTTCCATAGCTTGCACTGTTCTCCCTCTTTTTCCATAGCTTCCTCTGTTCTTCCTCTTATTCCATAGCTTGCGCTGTTCTCCCTCTTTTTCCATAGCTTCCACTGTTCTTCCTCTTTTTCCATAGCCTGCACTGTTCTTCCTCTTTTTCCATAGCCCGCACTGTTCTCTCTCTTTTTCCATGGCCTGCACTGTTCTTCCTTTTTTTCCATAGCCCGCACTGTTCTCTCTCTTTTTCCATGACTTGCACTGTTCTTCCTCTTTTTCCATAGCCTGCGCTCTTCTTCCTCTTTTTCCATAGCCCGCACTGTTCTCCCTCTTTTTCCATAGCTTCCACTGTTCTTCCTTTGTTCATAGCCTGCACTGTTCTTCCTCTTTTTCCATAGCCCACACTGTTCTCCCTCTTTTTCTATGGCCTGCACTGTTCTTCCTCTTTTTCCATGGCCTGCACTGTTCTTCCTCTTTTTCCATAGCCTGCACTGTTCTCCCTGTTTTTCCATAGCGTGCACTGTTCACCTCTTTTTTCATAGCCTGCACTGTTCTTCCCCTTTTTCCATAGCCCGCACTGTTCTCCCTCTTTTTCCATGGCCTGCACTATTCTTCCTCTTTTTCCATAGCCTGCACTGTTCTCCCTCTTTTTCCATGGCATGCACTGTTCTTCCTCTTTTTCCATAGCCTGCACTGTTCTCCCTCTTTTTCCATAGCTTGCACTGTTCTCCCTCTTTCTCCATAGCTTGCGCTGTTCTTCCTCTTATTCCATAGCTTGCGCTGTTCTCCCTCTTTTTCTATAGCTTCCACTGTTCTCCCTCTTTTTCCATACCATGCTCTGTTCTTACTCTTTTTCCATAGCCCGCACTGTTCTCCCCCTTTTTCCATTGCCTGCACTGTTCTCCCGCTTTTTCCATAGCTTGCACTGTTCTCCTCTTTTTCCATAGCTTGCACTGTTCTCCCTCTTTTTCCATAGCTTGCACTGTTCTCCTCTTTTTCCATAGCCTGCACTGTTCTTCCTCTTTTTCCATAGCCCGCACTGTTCTCCCTCTTTTTCCATAGCCTGCACTGTTCTTCCTCTTTTTCCATAGCCTGCACTGTTCTCCCTCTTTTTCCATAGCCTGCACTGTTCTTCCTCTTTTTCCATAGCCTGCACTGTTCTCCCTCTTTTTCCTTAGCTTGCACTGTTCTCCGTCTTTTTCCATAACTTGCACTGTTCTTCCTCTTTTTCCATAGCTTGCACTGTTCTTCCTCTTTTTCCATAGCCCCCACTATTCTTCCTCTTTTTCCATAGCCTGCACTGTTCTCCCTCTTTTTCCATAGCTTGCACTGTTCTTCCTCTTTTTCCATAGCCTGCACTGTTCTCCCTCTTTTTCCATAGCTTGCACTGTTATCCCTTTTTCTCCATAGCTTGCGCTGTTCTTCCTTTGTTCATAGCCTGCACTGTTCTTCCTCTTTTTCCATAGCCCACACTGTTCTCCCTTTTTTTCTATGGCCTGCACTGTTCTTCCTCTTTTTCCATGGCCTGCACTGTTCTTCCTCTTTTTCCATAGCCTGCACTGTTCTCCCTCTTTTTCCATAGCGTGCACTGTTCTCCCTCTTTTTCCATAGCTTTCACTGTTCTTCCTTTTTTTTATAGCCTCCACTGTTCTTCCTCTTTTTCCATATCCCGCACGGTTCTCCCTCTGTTTCCATGGCCTGCACTGTTCTTCCTCTTTTTCCATGGCCTGCACTGTTCTTCCTCTTTTTCCATAGCTTGCACTGTTCTCCTCTTTTTCCATAGCCTGCGCTGTTCTTCATCTTTTTCCATAGCCCGCACTGTTCTCCCTCTTTTTCCATGGCCTGCACTATTCTTCCTCTTTTTCCATAGCCTGCACTGTTCTCCCTCTTTTTCCATGGCATGCACTGTTCTTCCTCTTTTTCCATAGCCTGCACTGTTCTCCCTCTTTTTCCATAGCTTGCACTGTTCTCCCTCTTTCTCCATAGCTTGCGCTGTTCTTCCTCTTATTCCATAGCTTGCGCTGTTCTCTCTCTTTTTCCATAGCTTCCACTGTTCTCCCTCTTTTTCCATACCATGCTCTGTTCTTACTCTTTTTCCATAGCCCGCACTGTTCTCCCCCTTTTTCCATAGCCTGCACTGTTCTCCCGCTTTTTCCATAGCTTGCACTGTTCTCCTCTTTTTCCATAGCTTGCACTGTTCTCCCTCTTTTTCCATTGCTTGCACTGTTCTCGTCTTTTTCCATAGCCTGCACTGTTCTTCCTCTTTTTCCATAGCCCGCACTGTTCTCCCTCTTTTTCCATAGCCTGCACTGTTCTTCCTCTTTTTCCATAGCCTGCACTGTTCTCCCTCTTTTTCCATAGCCTGCACTGTTCTTCCTCTTTTTCCATAGCCTGCACTGTTCTCCCTCTTTTTCCATAGCTTGCACTGTTCTCCGTCTTTTTCCATAACTTGCACTGTTCTTCCTCTTTTTCCATAGCTTGCACTGTTCTTCCTCTTCTTCCATAGCCCGCACTATTCTTCCTCTTTTTCCATAGCTTGCGCTGTTCTCCCTCTTTTTCCATAGCTTGCACTGTTGTTCCTCTTTTTCCATAGCCTGCACTGTTCTTCCTTTTTTTCATAGCCTGCACTGTTCTTCCTTTGTTTCCATAGCCTGCACTGTTCTTCCTTTTTTTCCATAGCCCGCACTATTCTTCCTCTTTTTCCATAGCCTGCACTGTTCTCCCTCTTTTTCCATAGCTTGCACTGTTCTTCCTCTTTTTCCATAGCCTGCACTGTTCTCCCTCTTTTTCCATAGCCTGCTCTGTTCTTCCTCTTTTTCCATAGCCCGCACTGTTGTCCCCCTTTTTCCATAACCTGCACTGTTCTCCCTCTGTTTCCATAGCTTGCACTGTTCTCCTCTTTTTCCATAGCCCGCACTATTCTTCCTCTTTTTCCATAGCTTGCGCTGTTCTCCCTCTTTTTCCATAGCTTGCACTGTTCTTCCTCTTTTTCCATAGCCTGCACTGTTCTTCCTCTTTTTCCATAGCCCGCACTGTTGTCTCTCTTTTTCCATGGCCTGCACTGTTCTTCCTCTTTTTCCATAGCCTGCACTGTTATTCCTCTTTTTCCATAGCCTGCACTGTTCTCCCTCTTTTTCCATAGCTTCCACTGTTCTTTCTTTTTTCATAGCCTGCACTGTTCTTCCTCTTTTTCCATATCCCGCACTGTTCTCCCTCTTTTTCCATGGCCTGCACTGTTCTTCCTCTTTTTCCATGGCCTGCACTGTTCTTCCTCTTTTTCCTGTTATGACCCCAATGGCAGAGGGTCTCTGCAATAAATACCAAGTCTGCAAACACAAAAAACCAGCTCATAGGGCAGTGGTAACTGGGCTGACCGTATAGCTAATCCTAGCACCACAAATAGCAGCAGCCGGGGAACGTGCCTACGTTGGTTCTAGACGTCTCGCGCCAGCCGGAGAACTAACTAACCCTAGAAGGGAAAAGATAGACCTTTCTTGCCTCCAGAGGAAAGACCCCAAAAGTTGGATACAAGCCCCCAACAAATAATAACGGTGAGGTGAGAAGAAAAGACAAACGTAAGAATGAACTAGGTATTTAGCAAAGAGAGGCCCACTGACTAATAGCAGAATATAGTAAGATGACTTATACGGTCAGCAAAAACCCTATCAAAAATATCCACGCTGGATATTCAAGAACCCCCGAACCGTCTAACGGCCCGGGGGGAGAATACCAGCCCCCTAGAGCTTCCAGCAAAATCAGGAATCACATGTAGTACAAGCTGGACAAAAAATAAGAGCAATACAAATAACCAAAAAACAAGGAAGCAAGACTTAGCTTAATTTTGCATGAACCAGGACCAGCAGACAGGAGCAAACAGAAAGGACTGATTACAACGATGCCAGGCACCAGACTAAGAATTCAGGAAGTTCATATAGCAACACCCCTGGACTAACGACCCAGGTGGGTGCCAAACTAGGGAAAGACAATCTCAGAGTCATACCACTAGTGACCACAAGAGGGAGCCAAAAAAGTCTAATTCACAACAGTACCCCCCCTTTAAGGAGGGGTCACCGAACCCTCACCAAGACCACCAGGGCGATCAGGATGAGCAGCGTGAAAGGCACGAACTAAATCGGCCGCATGCACATCAGAGGCAACCACCCAGGAATTATCCTCCTGACCATAGCCCTTCCACTTGACCAGATACTGAAGCCTCCGTCTGGAGAGACGAGAATCCAAGATTTTCTCCACCACGTACTCCAACTCGCCCTCAACCAACACCGGAGCAGGAGGCTCAACAGAAGGAACCACAGGTACAACGTACCGCCGCAACAAAGACCTATGGAACACGTTGTGAATGGCAAACGACACCGGAAGATCCAAGCGAAAGGACACAGGATTAAGGATTTCCAATATCTTGTAAGGACCGATGAAGCGAGGCTTGAATTTAGGAGAGGAGACCTTCATAGGAACAAATCGAGAAGACAGCCATACCAAATCCCCAACACGAAGTCGGGGACCCACACCGCGGCGGCGGTTGGCAAAACGCTGAGCCTTCTCCTGTGACAACTTCAAGTTGTCCACCACATGATTCCAAATCTGCTGCAACCTATCCACCACAGAATCTACCCCAGGACAGTCAGAAGGCTCCACATGTCCCGAGGAAAAACGAGGATGGAAACCAGAGTTGCAGAAAAATGGCGAGACCAAAGTAGCGGAACTAGCCCGATTATTAAGGGCAAACTCAGCCAACGGCAAGAAGGTCACCCAATCATCCTGATCCGCAGAAACAAAACACCTCAAATAAGCCTCCAAAGTTTTATTAGTTCGCTCCGTTTGTCCATTAGTCTGAGGATGAAAGGCAGACGAAAACGACAAATCAATGCCCATCTTAGCACAAAAGGATCGCCAGAACCTGGAAACAAACTGGGATCCTCTGTCAGACACGATATTCTCAGGAATGCCGTGTAAACGAACCACATTCTGAAAGAACAAAGGAACCAGATCGGAAGAGGAAGGCAGCTTAGGCAAAGATACCAAATGGACCATCTTGGAAAAGCGATCACATACCACCCAGATGACAGACATGCCCTGAGACACCGGAAGATCTGAAATGAAATCCATGGAAATGTGTGTCCAAGGCCTCTTCGGGACAGGCAAGGGCAAGAGCAACCCGCTGGCACGAGAACAGCAAGGCTTAGCTCGAGCACAAGTCCCACAGGACTGCACAAATGACCGCACATCCCGCGACAAGGAAGGCCACCAAAAGGACCTAGCCACCAAATCTCTGGTGCCAAAAATTCCCGGATGCCCTGCCAACACCGAGGAATGAACCTCGGAAATGACTCTGCTGGTCCATTTAACAGGAACAAACAGTCTGTCAGGTGGACAAGAGTCAGGTCTACCAGCCTGAAATCTCTGCAACACACGTCGCAAATCCGGAGAAATGGCTGACAAGATTACTCCCTCTTTAAGAATACCAACTGGTTCTGCGACTCCAGGAGAGTCAGGCACAAAGCTCCTTGAAAGAGCATCAGCCTTCACATTCTTTGAACCTGGTAAATACGAGACCACAAAGTCAAAACGGGAGAAAAACAATGACCAACGGGCCTGTCTAGGATTCAGGCGTTTAGCAGACTCGAGATACATCAGATTTTTGTGATCAGTCAAGACCACCACACGATGCTTAGCACCCTCGAGCCAATGACGCCACTCCTCAAATGCCCACTTCATGGCCAGCAACTCCCGATTGCCAACATCATAATTCCGCTCAGCAGGCGAAAACTTCCTAGAGAAAAAAGCACATGGTCTCATTACAGAGCAACCAAGTCCTGGCATACTGTTATGACCCCAATGGCAGAGGGTCTCTGCAATAAATACCAAGTCTGCAAACACAAAAAACCAGCTCATAGGGCAGTGGTAACTGGGCTGACCGTATAGCTAATCCTAGCACCACAAATAGCAGCAGCCGGGGAACGTGCCTACGTTGGTTCTAGACGTCTCGCGCCAGCCGGAGAACTAACTAACCCTAGAAGGGAAAAGATAGACCTTTCTTGCCTCCAGAGGAAAGACCCCCAAAAGTTGGATACAAGCCCCCAACAAATAATAACGGTGAGGTAAGAAGAACAGACAAACGTAAGAATGAACTAGGTATTTAGCAAAGAGAGGCCCACTGACTAATAGCAGAATATAGTAAGATGACTTATACGGTCAGCAAAAACCCTATCAAAAATATCCACGCTGGATATTCAAGAACCCCCGAACCGTCTAACGGCCCGGGGGGAGAATACCAGCCCCCTAGAGCTTCCAGCAAAATCAGGAATCACATTTAGTACAAGCTGGACAAAAAATAAGAGCAATACAAATAACCAAAAAACAAGGAAGCAAGACTTAGCTTAATTTTGCATGAACCAGGACCAGCAGACAGGAGCAAACAGAAAGGACTGATTACAACGATGCCAGGCACCAGACTAAGAATTCAGGAAGTTCATATAGCAACACCCCTGGACTAACGACCCAGGTGGGTGCCAAACTAGGGAAAGACAATCTCAGAGTCATACCACTAGTGACCACAAGAGGGAGCCAAAAAAGTCTAATTCACAACATTTTCCATAGCCTGCACTGTTCTCCCTCTTTTTCCATAGCTTGCACTGTTCTCCTCTTTTTCCATAGCCTGCACTGTTCTTCCTCTTTTTCCAGAGCCCGCACTGTTCTCCCTCTTTTTCCATAGCTTGCACTGTTCTCCTCTTTTTCCATAGCCTGCACTGTTCTCCCTCTTTTTCCATAGCTTGCACTGTTCTCCTCTTTTTCCATAGCCTGCACTGTTCTCCCTCTTTTTCCATAGCTTGCACTGTTCTCCCTCTTTCTCCATAGCTTGCGCTGTTCTTCCTCTTATTCCATAGCTTGCACTTTTCTCCCTCTTTTTCCATAGCTTCCACTGTTCTCCCTCTTTTTCCATAGCCTGCTCTGTTCTTACTCTTTTTCCATAGACCGCACTGTTCTCCCCCTTTTTCCATAGCCTGCACTGTTCTGCCGCTTTTTCCATAGCTTGCACTGTTCTCCCTCTTTTTCCATAGCTCGCACTGTTCTCCCTCTTTTTCCATAGCTTGCACTGTTCTCCCTCTTTTTCCATAGCTTGCACTGTTCTTCCTCTTTTTCCATAGCCTGCACTGTTCTCCCTCTTTTTCCATAGCCTGCACTGTTCTTCCTCTTTTTCCATAGCCTGCACTGTTCTCCCTCTTTTTCCATAGCTTGCACTGTTCTCCTCTTTTTCCATAGCCTGCACTGTTCTTCCTCTTTTTCCAGAGCCCGCACTGTTCTCCCTCTTTTTCCATAGCTTGCACTGTTCTCCTCTTTTTCCATAGCCTGCACTGTTCTTCCTCTTTTTCCATAGCCTGCACTGTTCTTCCTCTTTTTCCATAGCCTGCACTGTTCTCTCTCTTTTTCCATAGCTTGCACTGTTCTCCCTCTTTTTCCATAGCTTGCATTCTTCTCCCTCTTTTTCCATAGCTTGCACTGTTCTCCTCTTTTTCCATTGCTTGCACTGTTCTTTTTTTCCATAGCTTGCACTGTTCTCCCTCTTTTTCCATAGCTTGCACTGTTCTCCGTCTTTTTCCATAGCTTGCACTGTTCTCCCTCTTTTTCCATAGCTTGTGCTGTTCTCCCTCTTTTTCCATAGTTTGCACTGTTCTTCCTCTTTTTCCATAGCCTGCACTGTTCTCCCTCTTTTTCCATAGCTTGCACTGTTCTCCTCTTTTTCCATAGCCTGCACTTTTCTTCCTCTTTTTCCATAGCCCGCACTGTTCTCCCTCTTTTTCCTTAGCCTGCACTGTTCTTCCTCTTTTTCCATAGCCTGCACTGTTCTTCCTCTTTTTCCATAGCCTGCACTGTTCTCTCTCTTTTTCCATAGCTTGCACTGTTCTCCCTCTTTTTCCATAGCTTGCACTGTTCTCTTTTTCCATAGCTTGCACTGTTCTCCCTCTTTTTCCATAACTTGCACTGTTCTCCCTTATTCCATAGCTTGCACTGTTCTCCCTCTTTTTACATAGCTTGCACTGTTCTCCTCTTTTTCCATAGCTTGCACTTTTCTTTTTCCATAGCTTGCACTGCTCTCCCTCTTTTTCATAGCTTGCGCTGTTCTTCCTCTTTTTCCATAGCCTGCACTGTTCACCTCTTTTTCCATAGCCTGCACTGTTCTTCCTCTTTTTCCATAGCCCGCACTGTTCTCCCTCTTTTTCCATGGCGTTCACTGTTCTTCCTCTTTTTCCATAGCCTGCACTGTTCTCCCTCTTTTTCCATAGCATGCACTGTTCTTCCTCTTTTTCCATAGCCTGCACTGTTCTCCCTCTTTTTCCATAGCTTGCACATGTTCTCCCTCTTTCTCCATAGCTTGCGCTGTTCTTCCTCTTATTCCATAGCTCTTGCGCTGTTCTCTCTCTTTTTCCATAGCTTGCTCTGTTCTTACTCTTTTTCCATAGCCCGCAGTGTTCTCCCCCTTTTTCCATAGCCCGCACTGTTCTCCCTCTTTTTCCATGGCGTTCACTGTTCTTCCTCTTTTTCCATAGCCTGCACTGTTCTCCCTCTTTTTCCATAGCATGCACTGTTCTTCCTCTTTTTCCATAGCCTGCACTGTTCTCCCTCTTTTTCCATAGCTTGCACATGTTCTCCCTCTTTCTCCATAGCTTGCGCTGTTCTTCCTCTTATTCCATAGCTCTTGCGCTGTTCTCTCTCTTTTTCCATAGCTTGCTCTGTTCTTACTCTTTTTCCATAGCCCGCAGTGTTCTCCTCTTTTTCCATAGCTTGCACTGTTCTCCCTCTTTTTCCATAGCTTGCACTGTTCTCCTCTTTTTCCATAGCCTGCACTGTTCTTCCTCTTTTTCCATAGCCTGCACTGTTCTCCCTCTTTTTCCATAGCGTGCACTGTTCTCCCTCTTTCTCCATAGCTTGCGCTGTTCTTCCTCTTATTCCATAGCTTGCACTGTTCTCCCTCTTTTTCCATAGCTTGCACTGTTCTCCTCTTTTTCCATAGCCTGCACTGTTCTTCCTCTTTTTCCATAGCCTGCACTGTTCTCCCTCTTCTTCCATAGCGTGCACTGTTCTCCCTCTTTCTCCATAGCTTGCGCTGTTCTTCCTCTTATTCCATAGCTTGCACTGTTCTCCCTCTTTTTCCATAGCTTGCACTGTTCTCCTCTTTTTCCATAGCCTGCACTGTTCTTCCTCTTTTTCCATAGCCTGCACTGTTCTCCCTCTTTTTCCATAGCTTGCGCTGTTCTTCCTCTTATTCCATAGCTTGCACTGTTCTCCCTCTTTTTCCATAGCTTGCACTGTTCTTCCTCTTTTTCCATAGCCCGCACTATTCTTCCTCTTTTTCCATAGCTTGCGCTGTTCTCCCTCTTTTTCCATTGCTTGCGCTGTTCTCCCTCTTTTTCCATAGCTTGCACATGTTCTCCCTCTTTCTCCATAGCTTGCGCTGTTCTTCCTCTTATTCCATAGCTCTTGCGCTGTTCTCTCTCTTTTTCCATACCTTGCTCTGTTCTTACTCTTTTTCCATAGCCCGCAGTGTTCTCCCCCTTTTTCCATAGCCTGCACTGTTCTCCCGCTTTTTCCATAGCTTGCACTGTTCTCCTCTTTTTCCATAGCTTGCACTGTTCTCCCTCTTTTTCCATAGCTTGCACTGTTCTCCTCTTTTTCCATAGCCTGCACTGTTCTTCCTCTTTTTCCATAGCCTGCACTGTTCTCCCTCTTTTTCCATAGCGTGCACTGTTCTCCCTCTTTCTCCATAGCTTGCGCTGTTCTTCCTCTTATTCCATAGCTTGCACTTTTCTCCCTCTTTTTCCATAGCTTGCACTGTTCTCCTCTTTTTCCATAGCCTGCACTGTTCTTCCTCTTTTTCCATAGCGTGCACTGTTCTCCCTCTTTCTCCATAGCTTGCGCTGTTCTTCCTCTTATTCCATAGCTTGCACTGTTCTCCCTCTTTTTCCATAGCTTGCACTGTTCTCCTCTTTTTCCATAGCCTGCACTGTTCTTCCTCTTTTTCCATAGCCTGCACTGTTCTCCCTCTTTTTCCATAGCTTGCGCTGTTCTTCCTCTTATTCCATAGCTTGCACTGTTCTCCCTCTTTTTCCATAGCTTGCACTATTCTTCCTCTTTTTCCATAGCTTGCGCTGTTCTCCCTCTTTTTCCATTGCTTGCGCTGTTCTTCCTCTTTTTCCATAGCCTGCACTGTTGTTCCTTTTTTTCCATAGCCTGAACTGTTCTTCCTCTTTTTCCATAGCTTGCACTGTTCTTCCTTTTTTTCCATAGCCCGCACTGTTCTCCCTCTTTTTCCATAGCATGCACTGTTCTTCCTCTTTTTCCATAGCCTGCACTGTTCTCCCTCTTTTTCCATAGCTTGCACTGTTCTCCCTCTTTCTCCATAGCTTGCGCTGTTCTTCCTCTTTTTCCATAGCTTGCGCTGTTCTCTCTCTTTTTCCATAGCTTCCACTGTTCTCCCTCTTTTTCCATACCATTCTCTGTTCTTACTCTTTTTCCATAGCCCGCACTGTTCTCCCCCTTTTTCCATAGCCTGCACTGTTCTCCCCCTTTTTCCATAGCCTGCACTGTTCTCCCGCTTTTTCCATAGCTTGCACTGTTCTCCTCTTTTTCCATAGTTTGTACTGTTCTCCCTCTTTTTCCATAGCTTGCACTGTTCTCCTTTTTTTCCATAGCCTGCACTGTTCTTCCTCTTTTTCCATAGCCCGCACTGTTCTCCCTCTTTTTCCATAGCCTGCACTGTTCTTCCTCTTTTTCCATAGCCTGCACTGTTCTCCCTCTTTTTCCATAGCCTGCACTGTTCTTCCTCTTTTTCCATAGCCTGCACTGTTCTCCCTCTTTTTCCATAACTTGCACTGTTCTCCCTCTTATTCCATAGCTTGCACTGTTCTTCCTCATTTTCCATAGCTTGCACTGTTCTCCCTCTTTTTACATAGCTTGCACTGTTCTCCTCTTTTTCCATAGCTTGCACTTTTCTTTTTCCATAGCTTGCACTGCTCTCCCTCTTTTTCATAGCTTGCGCTGTTCTTCCTCTTTTTCCATAGCCTGCACTGTTCTCCCTCTTTTTCCGTAGCTTGCACTGTTCACCTCTTTTTCCATAGCCTGCACTGTTCTTCCTCTTTTTCCATAGCCCGCACTGTTCTCCCTCTTTTTCCATGGCCTTCACTGTTCTTCCTCTTTTTCCATAGCCTGCACTGTTCTCCCTCTTTTTCCATAGCATGCACTGTTCTTCCTCTTTTTCCATAGCCTGCACTGTTCTCCCTCTTTTTCCATAGCTTGCACATGTTCTCCCTCTTTCTCCATAGCTTGCGCTGTTCTTCCTCTTATTCCATAGCTCTTGCGCTGTTCTCTCTCTTTTTCCATAGCTTGCTCTGTTCTTACTCTTTTTCCATAGCCCGCAGTGTTCTCCCCCTTTTTCCATAGCCTGCACTGTTCTCCCGCTTTTTCCATAGCTTGCACTGTTCTCCTCTTTTTCCATAGCTTGCACTGTTCTCCCTCTTTTTCCATAGCTTGCACTGTTCTCCTCTTTTTCCATAGCCTGCACTGTTCTTCCTCTTTTTCCATAGCCTGCACTGTTCTCCCTTTTCTTCCATAGCGTGCACTGTTCTCCCTCTTTCTCCATAGCTTGCGCTGTTCTTCCTCTTATTCCATAGCTTGCACTGTTCTCCCTCTTTTTCCATAGCTTGCACTGTTCTCCTCTTTTTCCATAGCCTGCACTGTTCTTCCTCTTTTTCCATAGCCTGCACTGTTCTCCCTCTTTTTCCATAGCTTGCGCTGTTCTTCCTCTTATTCCATAGCTTGCACTGTTCTCCCTCTTTTTCCATAGCTTGCACTGTTCTTCCTCTTTTTCCATAGCCCGCACTATTCTTCCTCTTTTTCCATAGCTTGCGCTGTTCTCCCTCTTTTTCCATTGCTTGTGCTGTTCTCCCTCTTTTTCCATAGCTTGCACATGTTCTCCCTCTTTCTCCATAGCTTGTGCTGTTCTTCCTCTTATTCCATAGCTCTTGCGCTGTTCTCTCTCTTTTTCCATAGCTTGCTCTGTTCTTACTCTTTTTCCATAGCCCGCAGTGTTCTCCCCCTTTTTCCATAGCCTGCACTGTTCTCCCGCTTTTTCCATAGCCTGCACTGTTCTCCTCTTTTTCCATAGCTTGCACTGTTCTCTCTCTTTTTCCATAGCTTGCACTGTTCTCCTCTTTTTCCATAGCCTGCACTGTTCTTCCTCTTTTTCCATAGCCTGCACTGTTCTCCCTCTTTTTCCATAGCGTGCACTGTTCTCCCTCTTTCTCCATAGCTTGCGCTGTTCTTCCTCTTATTCCATAGCTTGCACTTTTCTCCCTCTTTTTCCATAGCTTGCACTGTTCTCCTCTTTTTCCATAGCCTGCACTGTTCTTCCTCTTTTTCCATAGCGTGCACTGTTCTCCCTCTTTCTCCATAGCTTGCGCTGTTCTTCCTCTTATTCCATAGCTTGCACTGTTCTCCTCTTTTTCCATAGCCTGCACTGTTCTTCCTCTTTTTCCATAGCCTGCACTGTTCTCCCTCTTTTTCCATAGCTTGCGCTGTTCTTCCTCTTATTCCATAGCTTGTACTGTTCTCCCTCTTTTTCCATAGCTTGCACTGTTCTCCTTTTTTTCCATAGCCTGCACTGTTCTTCCTCTTTTTCCATAGCCCGCACTGTTCTCCCTCTTTTTCCATAGCCTGCACTGTTGTTCCTTTTTTTCCATAGCCTGAACTGTTCTTCCTCTTTTTCCATAGCCCGCACTGTTCTCCCCCTTTTTCCATAGCCTGCACTGTTCTCCCCCTTTTTCCATAGCCTGCACTGTTCTCCCGCTTTTTCCATAGCTTGCACTGTTCTCCTCTTTTTCCATAGCTTGTACTGTTCTCCCTCTTTTTCCATAGCTTGCACTGTTCTCCTTTTTTTCCATAGCCTGCACTGTTCTTCCTCTTTTTCCATAGCCCGCACTGTTCTCCCTCTTTTTCCATAGCCTGCACTGTTGTTCCTTTTTTTCCATAGCCTGAACTGTTCTTCCTCTTTTTCCATAGCTTGCACTGTTCTTCCTTTTTTTCCATAGCCCGCACTGTTCTCCCTCTTTTTCCATAGCATGCACTGTTCTTCCTCTTTTTCCATAGCCTGCACTGTTCTCCCTCTTTTTCCATAGCTTGCACTGTTCTCCCTCTTTCTCCATAGCTTGCGCTGTTCTTCCTCTTTTTCCATAGCTTGCGCTGTTCTCTCTCTTTTTCCATAGCTTCCACTGTTCTCCCTCTTTTTCCATACCATTCTCTGTTCTTACTCTTTTTCCATAGCCCGCACTGTTCTCCCCCTTTTTCCATAGCCTGCACTGTTCTCCCCCTTTTTCCATAGCCTGCACTGTTCTCCCGCTTTTTCCATAGCTTGCACTGTTCTCCTCTTTTTCCATAGCTTGTACTGTTCTCCCTCTTTTTCCATAGCTTGCACTGTTCTCCTTTTTTTCCATAGCCTGCACTGTTCTTCCTCTTTTTCCATAGCCCGCACTGTTCTCCCTCTTTTTCCATAGCCTGCACTGTTCTCCCTCTTTTTCCATAGCCTGCACTGTTCTTCCTCTTTTTCCATAGCCTGCACTGTTCTCCCTCTTTTTCCATAGCTTGCACTGTTCTCCCTCTTTTTCCATAGCTTGCACTGTTCTTCCTCTTTTTCCATAGCTTGCACTGTTCTTCCTCTTTTTCCATAGCCTGCACTGTTCTCCCTCTTTTTCCATAGCCTGCACTGTTCTTCCTCTTTTTCCATAGCCTGCACTGTTCTCCCTCTTTTTCCATAGCTTGCACTGTTCTCCCTCTTTTTCCATAGCTTGCACTGTTCTTCCTCTTTTTCCATAGCTTGCACTGTTCTTCCTCTTTTTCCATAGCCTGCACTGTTCTCCCTCTTTTTCCATAGCCTGCTCTGTTCTTCCTCTTTTTCCATAGCTTCCTCTGTTCTTCCTCTTATTCCATAGCTTGCGCTGTTCTCCCTCTTTTTCCGTAGCTTCAACTGTTCTTCCTCTTTTTCCATAGCCTGCACTGTTCTTCCTCTTTTTCCATAGCCCGCACTGTTCTCTCTCTTTTTCCATGGCCTGCACTGTTCTTCCTTTTTTTCCATAGCCCGCACTGTTCTCTCTCTTTTTCCATGACCTGCACTGTTCTTCCTCTTTTTCCATAGCCTGCGCTCTTCTTCCTCTTTTTCCATAGCCCGCACTGTTCTCCCTCTTTTTCCATAGCTTGCACTGTTCTCCCTCTTTTTCCATAGCTTCCACTGTTCTTCCTTTGTTCATAGCCTGCACTGTTCTTCCTTTTTTTCCATAGCCTGCACTGTTCTCCCTCTTTTTCCATGGCATGCACTGTTCTTCCTCTTTTTCCATAGCCTGCACTGTTCTCCCTCTTTTTCCATAGCTTGCACTGTTCTCCCTCTTTCTCCATAGCTTGTGCTGTTCTTCCTCTTATTCCATAGCTTGCGCTGTTCTCTCTCTTTTTCCATAGCTTCCACTGTTCTCTCTCTTTTTCCATAGCTTCCACTGTTCTCCCTCTTTTTCCATACCATGCTCTGTTCTTACTCTTTTTCCATAGCCCGCACTGTTCTCCCCCTTTTTCCATAGCCTGCACTGTTCTCCCGCTTTTTCCATAGCTTGCACTGTTCTCCTCATTTTCCATAGCTTGCACTGTTCTTCCTCTTTTTCCATAGCTTGCACTGTTCTTCCTCTTATTCCATAGCTCTTGCGCTGTTCTCTCTCTTTTTCCATAGCTTGCTCTGTTCTTACTCTTTTTCCATAGCCCGCAGTGTTCTCCCCCTTTTTCCATAGCCTGCACTGTTCTCCCGCTTTTTCCATAGCTTGCACTGTTCTCCTCTTTTTCCATAGCTTGCACTGTTCTCTCTCTTTTTCCATAGCTTGCACTGTTCTCCTCTTTTTCCATAGCCTGCACTGTTCTTCCTCTTTTTCCATAGCCTGCACTGTTCTCCCTCTTTTTCCATAGCGTGCACTGTTCTCCCTCTTTCTCCATAGCTTGCGCTGTTCTTCCTCTTATTCCATAGCTTGCACTTTTCTCCCTCTTTTTCCATAGCTTGCACTGTTCTCCTCTTTTTCCATAGCCTGCACTGTTCTTCCTCTTTTTCCATAGCGTGCACTGTTCTCCCTCTTTCTCCATAGCTTGCGCTGTTCTTCCTCTTATTCCATAGCTTGCACTGTTCTCCTCTTTTTCCATAGCCTGCACTGTTCTTCCTCTTTTTCCATAGCCTGCACTGTTCTCCCTCTTTTTCCATAGCTTGCGCTGTTCTTCCTCTTATTCCATAGCTTGCACTGTTCTCCCTCTTTTTCCATAGCTTGCACTATTCTTCCTCTTTTTCCATAGCTTGCGCTGTTCTCCCTCTTTTTCCATTGCTTGCGCTGTTCTTCCTCTTTTTCCATAGCCTGCACTGTTGTTCCTTTTTTTCCATAGCCTGAACTGTTCTTCCTCTTTTTCCATAGCTTGCACTGTTCTTCCTTTTTTTCCATAGCCCGCAGTGTTCTCCCTCTTTTTCCATAGCATGCACTGTTCTTCCTCTTTTTCCATAGCCTGCACTGTTCTCCCTCTTTTTCCATAGCTTGCACTGTTCTCCCTCTTTCTCCATAGCTTGCGCTGTTCTTCCTCTTTTTCCATAGCTTGCGCTGTTCTCTCTCTTTTTCCATAGCTTCCACTGTTCTCCCTCTTTTTCCATACCATTCTCTGTTCTTACTCTTTTTCCATAGCCCGCACTGTTCTCCCCCTTTTTCCATAGCCTGCACTGTTCTCCCCCTTTTTCCATAGCCTGCACTGTTCTCCCGCTTTTTCCATAGCTTGCACTGTTCTCCTCTTTTTCCATAGCTTGTACTGTTCTCCCTCTTTTTCCATAGCTTGCACTGTTCTCCTTTTTTTCCATAGCCTGCACTGTTCTTCCTCTTTTTCCATAGCCCGCACTGTTCTCCCTCTTTTTCCATAGCCTGCACTGTTCTTCCTCTTTTTCCATAGCCTGCACTGTTCTCCCTCTTTTTCCATAGCCTGCACTGTTCTTCCTCTTTTTCCATAGCCTGCACTGTTCTCCCTCTTTTTCCATAGCTTGCACTGTTCTCCCTCTTTTTCCATAGCTTGCACTGTTCTTCCTCTTTTTCCATAGCTTGCACTGTTCTTCCTCTTTTTCCATAGCCTGCACTGTTCTCCCTCTTTTTCCATAGCCTGCACTGTTCTTCCTCTTTTTCCATAGCCTGCACTGTTCTCCCTCTTTTTCCATAGCTTGCACTGTTCTCCCTCTTTTTCCATAGCTTGCACTGTTCTTCCTCTTTTTCCATAGCTTGCACTGTTCTTCCTCTTTTTCCATAGCCTGCACTGTTCTCCCTCTTTTTCCATAGCCTGCTCTGTTCTTCCTCTTTTTCCATAGCTTCCTCTGTTCTTCCTCTTATTCCATAGCTTGCGCTGTTCTCCCTCTTTTTCCATAGCTTCAACTGTTCTTCCTCTTTTTCCATAGCCTGCACTGTTCTTCCTCTTTTTCCATAGCCCGCACTGTTCTCTCTCTTTTTCCATGG
This sequence comes from Ranitomeya variabilis, assembly GCF_051348905.1. Lineage (NCBI taxonomy): Eukaryota > Metazoa > Chordata > Amphibia > Anura > Dendrobatidae > Ranitomeya > Ranitomeya variabilis. The sequence continues at coordinate 621,333,616 of NC_135233.1, read as the reverse complement.
CCTGCACTGTTCTTCCTTTTTTTCCATAGCCCGCACTGTTCTCTCTCTTTTTCCATGACCTGCACTGTTCTTCCTCTTTTTCCATAGCCTGCGCTCTTCTTCCTCTTTTTCCATAGCCCGCACTGTTCTCCCTCTTTTTCCATAGCTTGCACTGTTCTCCCTCTTTTTCCATAGCTTCCACTGTTCTTCCTTTGTTCATAGCCTGCACTGTTCTTCCTTTTTTTCCATAGCCCGCACTGTTCTCCCTCTTTTTCCATGGCCTGCACTATTCTTCCTCTTTTTCCATAGCCTGCACTGTTCTCCCTCTTTTTCCATGGCATGCACTGTTCTTCCTCTTTTTCCATAGCCTGCACTGTTCTCCCTCTTTTTCCATAGCTTGCACTGTTCTCCCTCTTTCTCCATAGCTTGTGCTGTTCTTCCTCTTATTCCATAGCTTGCGCTGTTCTCTCTCTTTTTCCATAGCTTCCACTGTTCTCTCTCTTTTTCCATAGCTTCCACTGTTCTCCCTCTTTTTCTATACCATGCTCTGTTCTTACTCTTTTTCCATAGCCCGCACTGTTCTCCCCCTTTTTCCATAGCCTGCACTGTTCTCCCGCTTTTTCCATAGCTTGCACTGTTCTCCTCATTTTCCATAGCTTGCACTGTTCTTCCTCTTTTTCCATAGCTTGCACTGTTCTCCTCTTTTTCCATAGCCTGCACTGTTCTTCCTCTTTTTCCATAGCCCGCACTGTTCTCCCTCTTTTTCCATAGCCTGCACTGTTCTCCCTCTTTTTCCATAGCTTGCACTGTTCTCCCTCTTTTTCCATAGCTTCCACTGTTCTTCCTTTTTTTTATAGCCTGCACTGTTCTTCCTCTTTTTCCATATCCCGCACTGTTCTCCCTCTTTTTCCATGGCCTGCACTGTTCTTCCTCTTTTTCCATGGCCTGCACTGTTCTTCCTCTTTTTCCATAGCTTGCACTGTTCTCCTCTTTTTCCATAGCCTGCACTGTTCTTCATCTTTTTCCATAGCCCGCACTGTTCTCCCTCTTTTTTTATAGCTTGCACTGTTCACCTCTTTTTCCATAGCCTGCACTGTTCTTCCCCTTTTTCCATAGCCCTCACTGTTCTCCCTCTTTTTCCATGGCCTGCACTATTCTTCCTCTTTTTCCATAGCCTGCACTGTTCTCCCTCTTTTTCCATGGCATGCACTGTTCTTCCTCTTTTTCCATAGCCTGCACTGTTCTCCCTCTTTTTCCATAGCTTGCACTGTTCTCCCTCTTTCTCCATAGCTTGCGCTGTTCTTCCTCTTATTCCATTTCTTGCGCTGTTCTCTCTCTTTTTCCATAGCTTCCACTGTTCTCCCTCTTTTTCCATACCATGCTCTGTTCTTACTCTTTTTCCATAGCCCGCACTGTTCTCCCCCTTTTTCCATAGCCTGCACTGTTCTCCCGCTTTTTCCATAGCTTGCACTGTTCTCCTCATTTTCCATAGCTTGCACTGTTCTCCTCTTTTTCCATAGCCTGCACTGTTCTTCCTCTTTTTCCATAGCCCGCACTGTTCTCCCTCTTTTTCCATAGCCTGCACTGTTCTTCCTCTTTTTCCATAGCCTGCACTGTTCTCCCTCTTTTTCCATAGCCTGCACTGTTCTTCCTCTTTTTCCATAGCCTGCACTGTTCTCCCTCTTTTTCCATAGCTTGCACTGTTCTCCGTCTTTTTCCATAACTTGCACTGTTCTTCCTCTTTTTCCATAGCTTGCACTGTTCTTCCTCTTTTTCCATAGCCCGCACTATTCTTCCTCTTTTTCCATAGCTTGCGCTGTTCTCCCTCTTTTTCCATAGCTTGCACTGTTCTCCTCTTTTTCCATAGCCTGCACTGTTCTTCCTCTTTTTCCATAGCCCGCACATTTCTCTCTCTTTTTCCATAGCCTGCACTGTTCTTCCTCTTTTTCCATAGCCTGCACTGTTCTTCCTCTTTTTCCATAGCCTGCACTGTTCTCCCTCTTTTTCCATAGCTTGCACTGTTCTTCCTCTTTTTCCATAGCCTGCACTGTTCTCCCTCTTTTTCCATAGCCTGCACTGTTCTTCCTCTTTTTCCATAGCCTGCACTGTTCTCCCTCTTTTTCCATAGCTTGCACTGTTCTCCCTCTTTTTCCATAACTTGCACTGTTCTTCCTCTTTTTCCATAGCCTGCACTGTTCTTCCTCTTTTTCCATAGCTTGCACTGTTCTCCGTCTTTTTCCATAACTTGCACTGTTCTTCCTCTTTCTCCATAGCTTGCGCTGTTCTTCCTCTTATTCCATAGCTTGCGCTGTTCTCTCTCTTTTTCCATAGCTTCCACTGTTCTCCCTCTTTTTCCATACCATGCTCTGTTCTTACTCTTTTTCCATAGCCCGCACTGTTCTCCCCCTTTTTCCATAGCCTGCACTGTTCTCCCGCTTTTTCCATAGCTTGCACTGTTCTCCTCATTTTCCATAGCTTGCACTGTTCTTCCTCTTTTTCCATAGCTTGCACTGTTCTCCTCTTTTTACATAGCCTGCACTGTTCTTCCTCTTTTTCCATAGCCCGCACTGTTCTCCCTCTTTTTCCATAGCCTGCACTGTTCTTCCTCTTTTTCCATAGCCTGCACTGTTCTCCCTCTTTTTCCATAGCCTGCACTGTTCTTCCTCTTTTTCCATAGCCTGCACTGTTCTCCCTCTTTTTCCATAGCCTGCACTGTTCTTCCTCTTTTTCCATAGCCTGCACTGTTCTCCCTCTTTTTCCATAGCTTGCACTGTTCTCCGTCTTTTTCCATAACTTGCACTGTTCTTCCTCTTTTTCCATAGCTTGCACTGTTCTTCCTCTTTTTCCATAGCCCGCACTATTCTTCCTCTTTTTCCATAGCTTGCGCTGTTCTCCCTCTTTTTCCATAGCTTGCACTGTTCTCCTCTTTTTCCATAGCCTGCACTGTTCTTCCTCTTTTTCCATAGCCCGCACATTTCTCTCTCTTTTTCCATAGCCTGCACTGTTCTTCCTCTTTTTCCATAGCCTGCACTGTTCTTCCTCTTTTTCCATAGCCTGCACTGTTCTCCCTCTTTTTCCATAGCTTGCACTGTTCTTCCTCTTTTTCCATAGCCTGCACTGTTCTCCCTCTTTTTCCATTGCCTGCACTGTTCTTCCTCTTTTTCCATAGCCTGCACTGTTCTCCCTCTTTTTCCATAGCTTGCACTGTTCTCCCTCTTTTTCCATAGCCTGCACTGTTCTTCCTCTTTTTCCATAGCCTGCACTGTTCTCCCTCTTTTTCCATAGCTTGCACTGTTCTCCGTCTTTTTCCATAACTTGCACTGTTCTTCCTCTTTTTCCATAGCCTGCACTGTTCTTCCTCTTTTTCCATAGCCTGCACTGTTCTCCCTCTTTTTCCATAGCTTGCACTGTTCTTCCTCTTTTTCCATAGCCTGCACTGTTCTTCCTCTTTTTCCATAGCCTGCACTGTTCTTCCTCTTTTTCCATAGCCTGCACTGTTCTCCTCTTTTTCCATTGCTTGCACTGTTCTTTTTTTCCATAGCTTGCACTGTTCTCCCTCTTTTTCCATAGCTTGCACTGTTCTCCGTCTTTTTCCATAGCTTGCACTGTTCTCCCTCTTTTTCCATAGCTTGTGCTGTTCTCCCTCTTTTTCCATGGCTTGCACTGTTCTTCCTCTTTTTCCATAGCCTGCACTGTTCTCCCTCTTTTTCCATATCTTGCACTGTTCTCCTCTTTTTCCATAGCCTGCACTTTTCTTCCTCTTTTTCCATAGCCCGCACTGTTCTCCCTCTTTTTCCTTAGCCTGCACTGTTCTTCCTCTTTTTCCATAGCCTGCACTGTTCTTCCTCTTTTTCCATAGCCTGCACTGTTCTCTCTCTTGTTCCATAGCTTGCACTGTTCTCCCTCTTTTTCCATAGCTTGCACTGTTCTCTTTTTCCATAGCTTGCACTGTTCTCTTTTTCCATAGCTTGCACTGTTCTCCCTCTTATTCCATAGCTTGCACTGTTCTTCCTCTTTTTCCATAGCTTGCACTGTTCTCCCTCTTTTTCCATAGCTTGCACTGTTCTCCCTCTTATTCCATAGCTTGCACTGTTCTCCTCTTTTTCCATAGCTTGCACTGTTCTCCCTCTTATTCCATAGCTTGCACTGTTCTTCCTCTTTTTCCATAGCTTGCAATGTTCTTCTTCTTTTTCCATAGTCTGCACTGTTCTCCCTCTTTTTCCATAGCTTGCACTGTTCTCCTTTTTCCATAGCCTATACTGTTCTTCCTCTTTTTCCATAACCCGCACTGTTCTCCCTCTTTTTCCATAGCTTCCAATGTTGTCCCTCTTTTTCCATAGCCTGCACTGTTCTTCCTCTTTTTCCATAGCCCGCACTGTTCTTCCTCTTTCTCTATAGCTTGCACTGTTCTCCCTCTTTTCTGTAGCCTGCACTGTTCTTCCTCTTTTTCCATAGCCCACACTGTTCTCCCTCTCTTTCCATAGCCCGCACTGTTCTCCCTCTTTTTCCATAACCCACACTGTTCTCCCTCTTTTTCCATAGCTTGCACTGTTCTCCCTCTTTTTCCATAGCTTGCACTGTTCTCCCTCTTTTTCCATAGCCCGCACTGTTCTTCCTCTTTCTCTATAGCTTGCACTTTTCTCCCTCTTTTCTGTAGCCTGCACTGTTCTTCCTCTTTTTCCATTGCCTGCACTGTTCTTCCTCTTTTTCCATAGCCCACACTGTTCTCCCTCTCTTTCCATAGCCCGCACTGTTCTCCCTCTTTTTCCATAACCCGCACTGTTCTCCCTCTTTTTCCATAGCTTGTACTGTTCTCCCTCTTTTTCCATAGCTTGCACTGTTCTCCCTCTTTTTCCATAGCTTGCACTGTTCTCCCTCTTTTTCCATAGCCCGCACTGTTGTCCATCTTTTTCCATAGCTTGCAGTGTTGTCCCTCTTTTTCCATAGCCCGCACTGTTCTCCCTCTTTTTCCATAGCTTGCACTCTTCTTCCTCTTTCTGTATAGCTTGCACTGTTCTCCCTCTTTTTCCATAGACCGCACTGTTATCCCTCTTTTTCCGTAGTTTGCACTGTTATCCCTCTTTTTCCATAGTTTCCACTGTTCTCCCTCTTTTCCCAAGTCTTGCACAATCCCTCCTTTTTTCCGTAGCCTGCACTGTATCCGTTTCTCTACAGCTTGCGCCGCTCTCCCTCTTTTCCATAGGCTGCACTGTTTCCGCTCTCATGTGTATAGTAATGGTGCCCCTCTGGATCTTGACCCTTTATCCTTCTCTCCCATGCCGTGTTTATTATGCAATATTTTGCAAATCTCTCTTTACTGTTTATTATCACACTGAAGAATGTGGCCCAGCAGGTGCTGGTTCTTATCCCAGTACTACCAGGGTAGAACTGTCTGCTTTGTGACCTGCGCATACCCACCAGGTGGCAGTGTCGCTCCCTCTGGACACACAGAAGTTTCTTCACCCCAGATAACTTGTATTCAGGGCTTTTTACCCTGTATGAGATTATGTCACCTATGCTGTGTGGATCTGCGGCTCGTGATCTGAGATTTTCTATGATCTGTCAACCTGAAATGAAAGGACCGAAGCGGAGGAGTGAATTCCTCAGTTACTTCGTTTGTGGGATAATTAGAATAATGATTTGATCCTGAGCATCTGTATGATTTCTGCTCATTAACATTATCACTAGTTTCACAGTCTCTGTATGATTTCTGCTCATTAACATTATCACTAGTTTCACAGTCTTCTGTTGAAGCTTGGAAATCATCAGCAAGCAGACTGTGTTAATGACAGATGTTTTACCATTGCCACAATTTAGTGCACAGAATGGACTAGTTAATGCTTGGTTCAATAGAGCATTATGATTAGAAAAACATGGTTGCTTTCTGCTAGAAATTGTGCCACCATTGTCCACAGGTTGTGTCTGGTATTGCAGCTTCAATGAAATGAATGTGACTGAGCTGCAGCACCAGGTACCGCAAATGAAGAGAGCTGATGTAGGAGAGCAGGTGAAGGGGAGAGCTGGGGTAGGAGTACTTCAGGAGAGGAGCTGGTGGAGAAGAGTTGATGGAGAGGAGCTAGTGGATAAGGGCTGGTGGAGAAGAGTTGGTGGAGAGGGGCTGGTGGAGAAGAGTTGATGGAGAGGAACTGGTGGAAAAGAGTTGGTGCAGAGGAACTGGTGGAGAAGAGTTAGTGCAGAGGAACTGGTGGAGAAGAGTTGGTGGAGGAAAGCTGATGTAGGAGAGCAGGTAGAGGAGAGCTGTTGTAGTAGAGCTGGTAGAAGAGAGCAGGTGAAGGAGAGCTGGTTTAGGAGTGCTTCTGGAGAGGAGCTGGTGGAGAAGAGCTGGTGTAGAGGAGCTGGTGGAGAAGAGTTGATGGAGAGAAGCTGGTGGAGAAGGGCTGGTGGAGAGGTGCTGGTGGAGAAGAGTTAGTGGAGAGGGGCTGGTTCAGAAGAGTTGATGGAGAGAAACTGGTGGAGAAGAGTTAGTGCAGAGGAGCTGTGGAGAAGAGTTGGTGGAGAGAAGCTGGTGTAGGAGAGCTGATGGAGAGGAGCTGGTGGAGAAGAGCTGGTGGAGAGGAGCTGGTGGAGAAGATTTGATGGAGAGGAGCTGGTGGAGAAGAGTCGGTGGAGAGGAGCTGGTGGAGAAGAGTTGATGGAGAGGAGCTGGTGGAGAAGAGTTAGTGCAGAGGAGCTGGTGAAGAAGAGTTGATGGAGAGGAGCTGGAGGAAAGGAGCTGGTGGAGGAGAGATGGTGTAAGAGAGCTGGAGGAGGAGAGCTGGATGGAGGAAAGCTAGTGTACAAGAGGTGGTAGGAGAGCTGGTGGCAGAAAGCTGGTAGAGGAGAGCTGGTGTAGAAGAGGTGATGGAGGGGAGCTGGTGGAGGAGCGCTGGTGTTGAGCTGATGGAGGAGATCTGGTGGAGAAGAGATGGTGCATAGGAGCTGGTTCAGGGGAGCTGGTGGAGATGAACTGGTGTAGGAGAGCTGGCGTTGGAGTGCTGGTAGAGAGGACATGGTGGAGGAGAGCTGCTGTAGAAAAGCTGGTGCAGCGGAGCTGGTGGAGGAGAGCTGATGTAGAAGAGCTGGTGTAGGAGAGCTGATGGAGAAGGGCTGGTGGAGAAGAGTTGGCGGTGAGGAACTGGTGAAGAGTTGGTGCAGAGGAGCTGGTGTAGAAGACTTGGTGGAGGAGAGCTGGTGTAGGAGAGCAGGTAGAGGAGAGCTGGTGGACAGGAGGTGGTAAAGGAGAGCTGGTGTAGGAGAACTGGTGGAGAGTGTCTGGTGGAGGGGAGCTGGTGGAGAGGAGCTGGTGGAGGGGAGCTGATGGAGGGCAGGTGAAGGAGAGCTGGTAGAAAGCTGGTGCAGGGCAGATGATGGAGGAGAGTTGGTGGAGGGGAGCTGGTGGAAAGGAGATGGTGGAGGAGAGCTGGTAGAAGGCTGGTGCAGGGCAGATGATGGAGGAGAGTTGGAGGAGGGCTGGTGGAGGGCAGGTGGAGGAATGCTGGTAGAAGGCTGGTGCAGGGCAGATGATCGAGGAAAGTTGGTGGAAGAGAGCTGGTGGTGGGGAGCTTGTGGAGCAGAGTTGGTGGAGGGGAACTGGTGGAGATGATGGAGGCCAGGTGGAGGAGTGTTGGTGGATGAAAGCTGGTAGAAGGCTGGTGTAGGGCAGATGATGGAAAAGAGTTGGTTGAGGGGGCTGGTTGAGGGGAGCTTGTGGAGCAGAGTCGGTTGAGGGGAGCTGGTGGAGCAGAGCTAGTGGAGCTGATTGAGGGCAGGTGGAGGAGAGCTGGTAGAAGGCTGGTGCAGGGCAGATGGTGGAGGAGAATTGGTAATCAAACCTTTTTATTAACAGACGCAGTCTTTCGGGGGTGCACATGGGGTGTTGGTTCTTTGTTGCCTCTGGTTTATTAGGCACCTCCATTTGCAATAATTCTGACAGACAGACAGCAGTTAATGTTTCTTGTGAAGATTTGCAGCTGCACTCTATGACTATGTCCTTTAGTTCTGGAAAATTAGTGAGTGACAGCGCTGATGAGCGGCCTCATTTACTTCTGAAGATTTGGGGGATTACGGGTTCGTGGCTGATTCCGTCATAGCTGCAGAATTTGGGATAAAACATCTAATTACGCAGAATATTATTTCTCCTGTGTCTGAGCATAAAACAACACGATAAGCCGAGCATCTTAGCACCACTTACCGCCGAGACCCATAATCCTCTGGGGCTGTTTACTGTGTGATTGACAGCTTAAAGGGTAAACTGAGGATGGAGATGAAGCTCATAACACGGGGCGTCCACATATTAAAGTGGAGGAGGTCGCTTATTTTTATGTCTGCTGGCCCAGGTGTCAGAGGAGTTTCCACCCAGCTCTCCTACACTCCTGAGAGTCTAATCTGCCTCATTATGTGCTCTATGCAGTGACTGTTACACCCCTCTCCGAGATCCAGTGCAAAGACCCTATGCCTTCACCTGGCCTCGGCGGTCTCTCTGCTCTTCTGCGCATTAGATTATCATAGTAACCAACACGCTCCTATGACGTCACGCTACATGGTCTTATAGGCATGATGCCACCTAAGCACTTAGATAGCTGACGTCCATGCTGCTACCATTGACTGCTTCCCTCTGCATGGACCTTGTGACAAACCTATCTCTGCTGCAAAGCTGAGCATTCCTGCAATGCTGCAATCCAGCTCTGCTGCATCATTTAGTTAACTCTGCTATATCGCCGACCAGTTCTGCCTTGAACTCTGTGATAGCCTTTGCTGTATTATGTCACTAGGTCCACCCTGCAGTACTGCTGCCAGGACTCTGTGACAAATTCAGCTGTGCTACTCAGCTCTGCTCTATCACTGAGCCGAATCTGCTACATCAGATCTGGTGGTTCCCATATACTTTTCGGCCACAACAGCCTTTATTGTACTTTCTGGCTCTCCCTGCTGCACCAGCGTCATCTCTCCATGCTGCATAATAACAGCTCATTCGGACCAAGGGGCTTCCAGGACGCACCCACCTTATAACACTTAAGATGTAGCATTAGGGCGGGAGTCAGAGACATGAGAGTGAGCAGAGATGGAACAGTGGAAGTGCGCAGCAAGCTGTTCCGCCAGAATTATCCAATGCATACAATTATAACTTGTGATGGTGGAAGGGTTATTAGGTGAGAGGGTTAAATCCCCAGCGACTGTTCCTGCGGTCCATGTTTCCGGTGAATATGGAGGAGACGCTGCGTTTCTGCCATATTGACTTTGGAAGTGACTGGATTACTAATTACTGCAGCTCGGAGCAGCCGGGCGCAGGCGCCAAATCTCACACCTTCACTGAAAAAAAAGCCATATCCTCTGTAAAGTTTTCCTAAAATGTCGCTGCGCCAAACAACCAGGAAATTGGGCATTTTACAACCTTCTCATGGACATCCAAAATCAATGGTTTACAAGAAGTGGAGGATCGACCCAGTCACCCGGCCCCACATAAGGATCTATAGGTGGCCCTCCCCTATGGACTGGTTGCCTCCGAAATGCCAGAACAAGGGAAGAAACCATTAATAACCATTTCTTATACTCCAGACACATCCAAAGCAGCAGCAAGGATTATCTGATTGCTTAAGAACATCAAAGCTGCAGAAATAAAAGGAACAAAAAGTCAAAGTAGTAAATCAAAAACGTTTGTGGTGATTACAGATTATTACATTGGGTGGGTCTAGAACCTGCTCTAAAACCCCCCAGAGAAAGCCTCATCGTGGCCCCCAGAAGAGGTGGTGATGCTGCCAACATCGCCAGGTTCTGTTAGTTTAGGGCCATTTTCCATGGGCCTGGACCTGCTGCTCCCTCTGTAACGCGGCCGAGCTGGCTGCGCCCCAACATTTCACCTTGTAAACCCTGGGTCGCGACTCGAAATGCACTGCTCTGTGATTGCTGCCGGATACCCCCATTAATAGAGAAAATCCATGACTCCATGTAATTCTCCAAGGAAACCAAATTAATTTTGCAGCCTCTCCTAATCTCCCAGCCCGTCGCCCTCTTTACGAGCCGCACTCCAGAGCCAGTGTAAATCCAGCCTCGTCAAAGGGCTCAGTGTTCTCCGTGGAGCCGAGGCGCAGGAACCCTCTGATCTTCCGCAAGTCGCCGTCCTGCCAGGATCGCGCTCTCCCTCTGCTCCAGGATTATTTTTATTCTAACTTTAGGGGGGTTTTTTTTAGAATCAATTTCTTTTTATATTTCACGGTCAATTAAATGGTAGAAGAGTCGTGATCCAGAATAGAAGCCGGGGGGCTCGTCTGAGGCTCGTCCTCATTGCTGGGGGTCACTGTTATAAAATGTGATCAGATGAGGACACCGGCCAGAGAATGGAGACCTCACCGCACACAGCAAAAGCTCCAGAAACTTGAATTTATAGAAGAGCTTTCCCCAAATGTTTCAGGTTATACTAGAGCGACCATGTAATAGCGGCTGCAGAGAGGAAAAAACATCATGCTGTTTTATTTTTTAATTTCACCTCACTTTTGCAGAGATATTAAAGGGAACCTGTCACCCCCCCCCCCCCCCCCCCAGGCGTTTTTAACTAAAAGAGCCACATTGTGCAGCAGTAATGCTGCATTCTGACAAGGTGGCTCTTTTAGTTCTGGGTGCTGTAACTGCCGAAATAATCCGTTTTGTAATTTGTCCTAAATACCTTTTCTTCAGTCAAGGAGGCAGGCGTTTCCCCCCTGCTCCAGACGAAGCACAGCTGTCACTCAAATCTTCTTGGCGCCGCCTCCTCAGCGCTGTTTTGAAATGAGCCGGCGCCTGCGCTCTTTTCTCCTGCCTTGGGCAGGCGCAGTGAGCGCTGCCCGTCTGTCCTCATATGCAGTCTAGCTGACTGCGCCTGTGCGGCCGCCCTGCCTGTGATTCCCAGCCCCGCAGTGTCTTCTGATTTATTCACATTGCAGGGCTGTCCCTCATCTCTTCCTCCTGTACCTCTCATTGGCTGTCTCTCATCTCCTCCTGTCCCTTGCTATTCTTCATCTCCTCCTGTCCCTCAGTTGCTCCTCATGTCCCTCTCCCTGTCTGTCTCCCATCTCCTCCTGTCCCTCTCCATGGCTGTCTCTCCTCTCCTCCTTCTGTCCCTCTCCATGGCTGTCCCTAATCTACTTCTCCAGTCCCAACCCATGGCTGTGCCTTATCTGCTTTTCCTCCATGGCTGTCCCTCAGCTCCTCCTCCTGTCTGTCTCCATGGCTGTCCCTCAGCTCCTCCTGTCTCTCTCCCTTTCTGTGCCTCACCTCCTCCTCCTGTCTGTCTCCATGGCTGTCCCTCATCTACTCCTCTTGTTCCTCATGTCCTCCTTCTGTCCATATCCATAGCTGTCCCTCATTTTCTCCTTCTGTAACCCTCCCTCACTCTCCTCATCCTGTCCCTCACCTCCTCCTTCTGTACCTATCCATGGTTGTCCCTCATCTCCTTCTCTCACCCTCCCTCGCTGACCTTCATCTCCTCCTCCTGTCTGTCCTCTCTTTATTCTCTTCATTCTGTCCCTATCCATGGCTGTTCCTCCTCCTGTCCCTCTCTATGGCTGTCCCTAATTTCCTCCTGTCCCTCTCCATTGCTGTCCCTCATCTGCTCCTCCTGTTCCTCTTCCTATCTGTCCCTCATCTCCTCCTCTGGTCCCTCTCCATGGCTGCCTCTCTCCCTGTCTGTCCCTCATCTCCTCCTCCTGTCTCTCCCATGGCTTTTCCTAGTCTCTTGTCCCTCTCCTTGGCTGTGCCTCATCTGCTCCTCCTGTCTCTATCGATGGCTGTCCGTCATCTCCTGTCCCTATTCATGGCTGTTCCTCATCTCCCCCATGGCTGTCCCTTATCTCTTCCTGTCCCTATCCATGGCTGTCCCTCATCTCCTCCTCCTGTCCCTATCCATGACTGTTCCTCATCTCCTCCTGTCCTTTACATGGCTCTCCCTCATCTCCTATCCCTCATGTCCTCCTTCTGTCCCTATCCATGTCTGTCCCTCATCTTCTCCTTATGTCACCCTCCCTTGCTGTCCCTTATCTCCTCATTCTGTCCCTATTAATGGCTGTTCCTCATCTCTTCCTCCTGTACCTCTCCATGGCTGTCCCTCATCTGCTCCTCTTGTCCCTCTCCATGGCTGTCTGTCATCTGCTCCTCCTGTCCTTCTCCATGGCTGTCCCTCATCTGCTCCTCCTGTTCCTCTCCCTGGCTGTGCCTCATCATTTCCTCCTGTCCCTCATCTCTTCCTCCTTTCCCTTATCTCATCCTCCTGTCCTCCATCTGCTCATCCTGTCTCTCATCTGCTCCTCATGTCCCTCTCCATGGCTTTCCCTCATCTCATGTACAGCACCATGGAATGAATGGTGCTTTATAAATAAATAATAATAATAATAATAATCTCCTCCTTCTGTCCCTCATCTCTCCCTGTCCCTCATCTGCTCCTCCTGTCTCTCATCTCCTCCTGTCCCTCATCTCCTCCTTTTGTCCCTCAGCTTCTCCTCCTTTGCCTCATCTCCTCCTCCTGTCCCTCATCTTCTCCTGTCCCTCATCTCCTCCTATCCCTCATCTCCTCCTCCAGTCCCTTATCTGCTACTTCTGTCCCTCTCCATGGCTTTCCCTCAGCTCCTCCTCCTGTACCTCATCTCCTTTTGTCTCTCATCTCCTCCTGTGCCTCATCTCCTCTTGTCCCTCATCTGCTCCTCCTGTCCCTCATCTACTCCTGTCCCTCTCCATGGCTTTCCCTCACCTCCTCCTGTGCCTCATCTCCTCCTCCTGTCCCTCATCTCCTCCTCCTGTCCCTCATCTACTCCTGTCCCTCTCCATTGCTTTCCTTCAGCTCCTCCTGTCACTCATCTCCTCCTCCTGTCCCTCATCTCCTCCTCATGTCCCTCATCTACTCCTCCTGTCCCTCATCTCCTCCTGTCCCTCATCTCCTCCTGTCCCTCTCCATCACTTTCCCTCAGCTCCTCCTCCTGTTCCTCAGCTCCTTCTGTCCCTCATCTCCTCCTCCTGTGCCTCATCTCCTTGTGTCCCTCATCTGCTCCTCCTGTCCCTCATCTCCTCCTGTCCCTCATCTACTCCTGTCCCTCTCCATGGCTTTCCCTGAGCTCATCCTCCTGTTCCTTATCTCCTCCTCCTGCCCCTCATCTACCCCTGTCCCTCTCCATGGCTTTCCCTCATCTCCTCCTCCTGTCCCTCATCTCCTCCTCCTGTCTCTCATCTCCTCCTGTCCCTCATCTACTCCTGTCCCTTTCCATGGCTTTCCCTCAGCTCCTCCTCCTGTCCCTCATCTACTCCTGTCCCTCTCCATGGCATTCCCTCAGCTCCTCCTGTCCCTCATCTCCTCCTCCTGTCCCTCATCTACTCCTGTCCCTCTCCATGGCTTCCCCTCAGCTCCTCCTCCTGTTCCTCATCTCCTGCTCCTGTCCCTCATCTCCTCCTGTCCCTCATCTCCTCCTGTGCCTCATCTCCTCCTTGTGTCCCTCATCTCCTCCTCCTGTCCCTCATCTCCTCCTCCTGTCACTCATCTCCTCCTCCTGTCCCTCATCTCCTCCTCATGTCCCTCATCTACTCCTCCTGTCCCTCATCTACTCCTGTCCCTCATCTACTCCTGTCCCTCTCCATCACTTTCCCTCAGCTCCTCCTCCTGTTCCTCAGCTCCTTCTGTCCCTCATCTCCTCCTCCTGTCCCTCATCTCCTCCTGTGCCTCATCTCCTTGTGTCCCTCATCTGCTCCTCCTGTCCCTCATCTCCTCCTGTCCCTCATCTACTCCTGTCCCTCTCCATGGCTTCCCCTCAGCTCCTCCTCCTGTTCCTCATCTCCTCCTCCTGTCCCTCATCTCCTCCTGTCCCTCATCTCCTCCTGTGCCTCATCTCCTCCTTGTGTCCCTCATCTGCTCCTCCTGTCCCTCATCTCCTCTGTAATAATTATAGGGGATAACTCAGGAGACTCTTTGCGTGGAACAAGACAACTACAGGACACAGTTTTATAAGTGGTAAAGTCTATATTATCACACAGTGATTCAAACAGGTGCAGAGAGAAACTCAAGTCCACAACACTTGGTGCAAATAATAAGCGCAGCTTAGCAGTCTATAGGAAACTTCAGAGGAAAATGCAATCAAGCAGAAAGTCTATGAAGCACAGTTATTCTTGAGGATACTTGACACGAATAAATCCTTGTCTTAGTCCAGGCATAGATAGATATGCTTATTAGGCAGTTCAAATCATATCTTAGCTCAACCAGGGAGGCCTGGTTAATAGTCTCAGGTTATTGCAAAGCAGAAACAGCTTACATGTCCAGCAAATGCAGTTGGAAGTAAACACGAACAGCAGATGAAGGAGGAATACTGGAAACTTGTGTATGCAGCAGGAACTCAGAGCTGAGTAGCAGGATCACCCCACAGGTTCACAGGAGCAGGTGTATAGCCAGGGAGTCATCAGAGGTCAGGAGCTGGATGCAAGGCAGAATACTCTAGCACAGACTGAAGGCTGGGGTGGAGTTTTATAGCAGGAAGATACAGTGCACATGAGACCAAAGACGCCATCTTGGAAAAGGGCAGTAATGCACAAAAGGTAAAAAATGTTCAGAATCCTGACATCCTCCTCCTGTCCCTCATCTACTCCTGTCCCTCTCCCTGGCTTTCCCTCAGCTCTTCCTCCTGTTCCTCATCTCCTCCTCCTGTCCCTCATCTGCTTCTCCTGTCCCTCATCTCCTCCTCCTGTCCCTTATCTACTCCTGTCCCTCTCCATGGCTTTCCCTCAGCTCCTCCTCCTGTCCCTCATCTCCTCCTCCGGTCCCTTATCTTCTCCTGTCCCTCTCCATGGCTTTCCCTCAGCCCCTCCTCCTGTTCCTCATCTCCTCCTCCTGTCCCTCATCTCCTCCTGTCCCTCATCTCCTCCTCCTGTCCCTCTTCTACTCCTTCCATCCCCAATTACTTTCCCTCAGCTCCTCCTCCTGTTCCTCATCTCCTCCTCCTGTCCCTCATCTCCTCTTCCTGTCCCTCATCTACTCCTGTCCCTCTCCATAGCTTTCCCTCAGCTCCTCCTCCTGTTCCTCATCTTCTACTCCTGTCCCTCTCCATGGCTTTCCCTCAGCTCCTCCTCCTGTTCCTCATCTTCTACTCCTGTCCCTCTCCATGGCTTTCCCTCAGCTCCTCCTCCTGTCCCTCTCCATGGCTTTCCCTCAGCTCCTCCTCCTGTTCCTCATCTACTCCTGTCCCTCATCTACTCCTGTCTCTCTCCATGGCTTTCGATCCGCTCCTCCTCCTGTCCCTCATCTCCTCCTCCTGTCCGTCATCTCCTCCTGTCCCTCATCTAGTCCTGTCCCTCTCCATAGCTTTCCCTCAGCTCCTCCTCCTGTTCCTCATCTTCTACTCCTGTCCCTCTCCATGGCTTTCCCTCAGCTCCTCCTCCTGTTCCTCATCTTCTACTCCTGTCCCTCTCCATGGCTTTCCCTCAGCTCCTCCTCCTGTCCCTCTCCATGGCTTTCCCTCAGCTCCTCCTCCTGTTCCTCATCTACTCCTGTCCCTCATCTACTCCTGTCTCTCTCCATGGCTTTCGATCCGCTCCTCCTCCTGTCCCTCATCTCCTCCTCCTGTCCGTCATCTCCTCCTGTCCCTCATCTAGTCCTGTCCCTCTCCATGGCTTCCCCTCAGCTCCTCCTCCTGTTCCTCATCTCCTCCTCCTGTCCCTTATCTCCTCCTCCTGTGCCTCATCTGCTCCTCCTGTCCCTCATCTACTCCTGTCCCTCTCCATGGCTTCCCCTCAGCTCCTCCTCCTCTTGTCCCTCAGCTCCTCCTCCTCCTGTCCCTCAGCTCCTCCTCCTCCTGTCCCTCATCTCCTCCTCCTGTCCCTCATCTCGTTCTCCTGTTCCTCATCTGCTCCTCCTGTCCGTCATCTACTCCTCCTGTCCCTCTTATTCTCCTCCTCCTATCCCTCCCTAGGATATAAGGCTTTTTCTCTTCAGACAACTGAAGAAATCATTTGTTTATTTTCTTCTGTAATCTCTAGTCACATCCAGAGCTGCAGTCATAATTCTTCTTATGTCTTGACCACAAGACCCCTTGGTCCCTTAGTGAGTAAGCACCAAATTGTCTTCAAATACAGTTAGGTCCATATATATTTGGACAGAGACAACATTTTTCTAATTTTGGTTATAGACATTACCACAATGAATTTTAAACAAAACAATTCAGATGCAGTTGAAGTTCAGACTTTCAGCTTTCATTTGAGGGTATCCACATTAAAATCGGATGAAGGGTTTAGGAGTTTCAGCTCCTTAACATGTGCGACCCTGTTTTTAAAGGGACCAAAAGTAATTGGACAATTGACTCCAAGGCTATTTCATGGACAGGTGTCGGCAATCCCTTCATTATGTCATTCTCAATTAAGCAGATAAAAGGCCTGGAGTTGATTTGAGGTGTGGTGCTTGCATTTGGAAGGTTTTGCTGTGAAGTAAACATGCGGTCAAAGGAGCTCTCCTTGCAGGTGAATCAAACCATCCTTAAGCTGCGAAAACAGAAAAAACCCATCCGAGAAATTGCTACAATATTAGGAGTGGCAAAATCTACAGTTTGGTACATCCTGAGAAGGAAAGAAAGCACTGGTGAACTCATCAATGCAAAAAGACCTGGGCGCCCACGGAAGACAACAGTGGTGGATGATCGCAGAATAATCTCCATGGTGAAGAGAAACCCCTTCACAACAGCCAACCAAGTGAACAACACTCTCCAGGAGGTCGGCGTATCAATATCCAAATCTACCATAAAGAGAAGACTGCATGAAAGTAAATACAGAGGGTTCACTGCACGGTGCAAGCCACTCATAAGCATCAAGAAGAAAAAGGCTAGAATGGACTATGCTAAAAAAACATCTAAAAAAGCCAGCACAGTTCTGGAAGAACATTCTTTGGACAGATGAAACCAAGATCAACCTCTACCAGAATGATGGAAAGAGAAAAGCATGGCAAAGGCGTGGTACAGCTCATGACCCAAAGCATACCACACGGCGGAGGCAGTGTGATGGCTTGGGCATGCATGGCTGCCAGTGGCACTGGGTCACTAGTATTTATTGATGATGTGACACAGGACAGAAGCAGCCGAATGAATTCTGAGGTATTCAGAGCCATACTTTGTGCTCAGATCCAGCCAAATGCAGCCAAACTGATTGGTCGTCGTTTCATACTACAGATGGACAATGACCCAGAACATAAAGCCAAAGCAACCCAGGAGTCTATTAAAGCAAAGAAGTGGAATATTCTTGAATGGCCAAGTCAGTCACCTGATCTCAACCCAATTGAGCATGCATTTCACTTGTTAAAGACTAAACTTCAGACAGAAAGGCCCACAAACAAACAGCAACTGAAAACCACCGCAGTGAGGGCCTGGCAGAGCATCAAAAAGGAGGAAACACAGCGTCTGGTGATGTCCATGAGTTCAAGACTTCAGGCAGTCATTGCCAACAAAGGGTTTTCAACCAAGTACTAGAAATGAACATTATATTTACAATTATTGAATCTGTCCAATTACTTTTGGTCCCTTTAAAAACAGGGTCGCACATGTTAAGGAGCTGAAACTCCTAAACCCTTCATCCAATTTTATTGTGGATACCCTCAAATGAAAGCTGAAAGTCTGAACTTCAACTGCATCTGAATTGTTTTGTTTAAAATTCATTGTGGTAATGTCTATAACCAAAATTAGAAAAATGTTGTCTCTGTCCAAATATATATGGACCTAACTGTATAAGCAGCAGTATTTTGAGTGCAGCTCTGGATGTGAGTGGAGTGTGAGGTAAAGCATTTCACCTTCATTAGTATTTATTATAATTCTATTAATACATGCCCTATATTATTCTGCATTTTTCTGATTTTTATATCTCATCTTTGTCAGTTGAGAATTATTATATTTTTACAATATATATGAGATCATCTGCCCCCCCACACACACTACTATTACTATCATTACACACTATTATTCTGCTCCTATGATTGATATATTATTATTATTATTGATATTTTTAATTTGTGCCTATCAGGATAGTATTGTACTATTGCTTTATATTATAATGAGTATTTTATTATTCTGCACTTTTGCTGGTATTAATATTATCTCGCCCTCGGGGGGGTATTATTATAATTTGATATTATTAGTTATTATGGTCGGGGGTCTCCTGGTTGCGCCATGAGCAGGCGATGTTTAATGCTTGTAGACCTCGTTTTCCTTCCTGGGGGGCAGTGACATCTGGAAGTGATTGCTCTTGGGCTCCCTCTCTACTATCTGTTTCCAGGCTCATTAACACAACTGACTGGACGTGTAATGAAGAAATCCTGCGCGCCATTTCTCAGGAGAGCGGCGCAGGTTGTTGCAGGACTTGGGCCTCTTCCCAGTATTTGTCAGGCCGTTTCCTGAGCTTGCTGACAGAGCCGTCTGGGTAGGCCATGGCTCACATTCCAAGGAGTCTTTGCTCCAACTCAGCTTCTCGGGCCCAATTTCAAACAAACACAGACGGACCACCACAATCCTGCGCTCGCCATGGGACTGGCACCACGTGCCTCCTACATATTACACAGAGGTCCACGGCCGACGCCAACAGGTCACGTGATAGCTCTGAATCGTGGCGATGGCGGCATGTGATCGCCTTCTTTTATTTTAAATGGGGCCCTAATTTTATTTATTTTATTTTAAATGGGTCTACATAGGGACCCCCAATAAAGAGTTTAGAAAGCTATTCTTTGAGCCTTGTATATAGAATTATATCCATATACTGACATATAATGGCCACATATTACTAGAATGGATCTCATAGAGTGTCCATAAAATACTCACAAATAATGTGCCCCCAATGTCATAACAGTACCTCCATATAGTGACCATATGAGACCCCATATGGTGTCCACATAGCATGGTCATAATATATTATTATATTATTATTATAATATTATTATATTTTTTTAATATCGTTTTTCATAATAAAAGTCTCATGCAAAAGTTATTGTAAATGAAAAACTTTCCAGTATTCATGTGGGGCAGTGACTGTTATGGTCCACCAGGTGGTGCTATGTGTATCATGAGTATATGGTGGAAAGTCGTCCTGGAACTTTTATCATACATTATGGGTAGTCGGCTCCCGCTCAGAACATTATTAGTTGTCAGATCCTGCTCATCACATCATGGGTTGTCAGCCCGGGCTCAGGACATCATGGGTTGTCAGCCTGGATTCAGGACATTACGGGTTGTCAGCTCGGACGGAGGGCATCATAGGTTGTCAGCTCGGACGGAGGACATCATGGGTTGTCAGCTCGGACGGAGGACATCATGGGTTGTCAGCCCGGGCTCAGGACATCATGGGTTGTCAGCTCGGGCTCAGGACATCATGGGTTGTCAGCTCGGACTCAGGACATCATGGGTTGTCAGCTCGGACGGAGGACATCATGGGTTGTCAGCCCGGGCTCAGGACATTACAGGTTGTCAGTCTGGACTCAGGACATTATGGGTTGTCAGCCCGGGCTCAGGACATCATGGGTTGTCAGCCTGGGCTCAGGACATCATGGGTTGTCAGCTCGGACGGAGGACATCATGGGTTGTCAGCCCGGGCTCAGGACATTACGGGTTGTCAGTCCGACCTCAGGACATTATGGGTTGTCAGCTCGGGCTCAGGACATCATGGGTTGTCAGCTCGGGCTCAGGACATTATGGGTTGTCATCCCGATCTCAGGACATCATGGGTTGTCAGTCCGGACTCAGGACATTATGGGTTGTCAGCTCGGGCTCAGGACATCATGGGTTGTCAGCTCGGGCTCAGGACATTATGGGTTGTCATCCCTATCTCAGGACATCATGGGTTGTCAGTCCAGACTCAGGACATTATGGGTTGTCAGCTCGGGCTCAGGACATTATGGGTTGTCAGCTCAGGCTCAGGACATTATGGGTTGTCAGCTCGGGCTCAGGACATTATGGGTTGTCAGCTCAGGCTCAGGACATTATGGGTTGTCAGCTCGGGCTCAGGACATTATGGGTTGTCATCCCGATCTCAGGACATCATGGGTTGTCAGTCCAGACTCAGGACATTATGGGTTGTCAGCTCGGGCTCAGGACATTATGGGTTGTCAGCTCAGGCTCAGGACATTATGGGTTGTCAGCCCGGGCTCAGGACATTATGGGTTGTCAGCTCGGGCTCAGGACATTATGGGTTGTCAGCTCAGGCTCAGGACATTATGGGTTGTCAGCCCGGGCTCAGGACATTATGGGTTGTCAGCTCGGGCTCAGGACATTATGGGCTGTCAGCTCGGGCTCAGGACATTATGGGTTGTCAGCTCAGGCTCAGGACATTATGGGTTGTCAGCCCGGGCTCAGGACATTATGGGTTGTCATCCCGATCTCAGGACATCATGGGTTGTCAGCCCAGGCTCAGGACATTATGGGTTGTCAGTCCGGACTCAGGACATTATGGGTTGTCAGCTCGGGCTCAGGACATTATGGGTTGTCAGCTCAGGCTCAGGACATTATGGGTTGTCAGCCCGGGCTCAGGACATTATGGGTTGTCAGCTCGGGCTCAGGACATTATGGGTTGTCAGCTCAGGCTCAGGACATTATGGGTTGTCAGCCCGGGCTCAGGACATTATGGGTTGTCAGCTCGGGCTCAGGACATTATGGGCTGTCAGCTCGGGCTCAGGACATTATGGGTTGTCAGCTCAGGCTCAGGACATTATGGGTTGTCAGCCCAGGCTCAGGACATTATGGGTTGTCATCCCGATCTCAGGACATCATGGGTTGTCAGCCCAGGCTCAGGACATTATGGGTTGTCAGTCCGGACTCAGGACATTATGGGTTGTCAGCTCGGGCTCAGGACATTATGGGTTGTCAGCTCAGGCTCAGGACATTATGGGTTGTCAGCCCGGGCTCAGGACATTATGGGTTGTCAGCTCGGGCTCAGGACATTATGGGTTGTCAGCTCGGGCTCAGGACATTATGGGTTGTCAGCTCGGGCTCAGGACATTATGGGTTGTCAGCCCGATCTCAGGACATCATGGGTTGTCAGTCCGGACTCAGGACATTATGGGTTGTCAGCTCGGACGGAGGACATCATGGGTTGTCAGCCCAGGCTCAGGACATTACGAGTTGTCAGTCCGGACTCAGGACATTATGGGTTGTCAGCCCGGGCTCAGGATATCATGGGTTGTCAACTCAGACGGAGGACATCATGGGTTGTCAGCTCAGGCTCAGGACATTACGGGTTGTCAGCCCAATCTCAGGACATCATGGGTTGTCAGTCCGGACTCAGGACATTATGGGTTGTCAGCTCGGGCTCAGGACATTATGGGTTGTCAGCCCGATCTCAGGACATCATGGGTTGTCAGTCCGGACTCAGGACATTATGGGTTGTCAGCCCGATCTCAGGACATCATGGGTTGTCAGTCCGGACTCAGGACATTATGGGTTGTCAGCCCGATCTCAGGACATCATGGGTTGTCAGCCCGGGCTCAGGACATAATAGGTTGTCAGCTTGGGCTCAGGACATCATGGGCTGTCAGCTCGGACGGAGGACATCATGGGTTGTCAGCCCAGGCTCAGGACATTACGGGTTGTCAGTCCGGACTCAGGACATTATGGGTTGTCAGCCCGGGCTCAGGACATCATGGGTTGTCAGCCCGGGCTCAGGACATCATGGGTTGTCAGCCCGGGCTCAGGACATCATGGGTTGTCAGCCCGGGCTCAGGACATCATGGGTTGTCAGCTCGGGCTCAGGACATCTGGGTTGTCAGTCTGGACTCAGGACATTATGGGTTGTCAGCTCGGGCTCAGGACATTATGGTTTGTCAGCCCGATCTCAGGACATCATGGGTTGTCAGTCCGGACTCAGGACATTATGGGTTGTCAGCTCGGACGGAGGACATCATGGGTTGTCAGCCCAGGCTCAGGACATTACGAGTTGTCAGTCCGGACTCAGGACATTATGGGTTGTCAGCCCGGGCTCAGGATATCATGGGTTGTCAGCTCAGAAGGAGGACATCATGGGTTGTCAGCTCAGGCTCAGGATATTACGGGTTGTCAGCCCGATCTCAGGACATCATGGGTTGTCAGTCCGGACTCAGGACATTATGGGTTGTCAGTCCAATCTCAGGACATCATGGGTTGTCAGCCCGGGCTCAGGATATTATGGGTTGTCAGCCTGGGCTCAGGATATCATGGGTTGTCAGCTCGGGCTCAGGACATTATGGGTTCTCAGCCCGATCTCAGGACGTCCTGGGTTGTCAGCCCGGGCTCAGGACATTATGGGTTGTCAGCCCGGGCTCAGGATATCATGGGTTGTCAGCCCGGGCTCAGGACATTACGGGTTGTCAGTCCGGACTCAGGACATCATGGGTTGTCAGCCCGGGCTCAGGACATCATGGGTTGCCAGCTCGGACGGAGGACATCATGGGTTGTCAGCTCGGGCTCAGGACATCATGGGTTGTCAGCTCGGACCGAGGACATCATGGGTTGTCAGCTCGGGCTCAGGACATCATGGGTTGTCAGCTCGGACGGAGGACATCATGGGTTGTCAGCCCGGGCTCAGGACATCATGGGTTGACAGCTCGGACGGAGGACATCATGGGTTGTCAGTCCGGACTCAGGACATTATGGGTTGTCAAAAAGATCCTATATAGAAAAGAAATACGAAATAATATTTGATAAATACCAATTAGTAAATACTAACAATAAATATATACCCAAAAGAATATTTACTAAATAAATTAATCAATCAATTCAATCATATTATTTTATTAATATAAAAGGCAATATGACACAATAATACAATTAAAAATATTTTATTACAATTAAAATAAATAACAGAAAAATAAGTTCAGTATGTGGGGGGTGGGGCACGTCAGGCTAATTGGTAAAAAATAAATAAAATAACAAATATTGGAAAATATGTAAAATCTTAAAGTATATGAAATAATATAAAAATATAATATAAATATCACATGACAGGAAATATAATAACAGGTAGAAAAAATAATAGATGACAAAATCCTCTCAATATTTTGTATTATAGTAAGGTGCAATGGCAATAATCCAGATGGAAATATGTATTAGTGGCCATATACATACAGTATTTCATAAAAATCAAAACATGTAAAGTGCAATAATAAATGAATGAGCAAAACAAATAATACTGTGCAAAAAAGTTATTGATACTGTGCCAAAAAATATATAACGTGCAATGGTAATAGTGTAATAAAAATATAATTTAACAGCCAAATTCATACAGTGATGAAATCCAATCTAAAAAGTGCAATGGTATTAGTAAAAAACCACAAAATAATGGCCAATAATAATCAGAGGTAATCAAATAATGCTGTGCACACAAAAATACTGTGCTAAAAAGATACAATATATATATTATGCGTGGTAAAGAAATTTTGTTTATATATATTGGTTTTAAATTAAATCCATGTAATGGCCACTGAATATATTAAATGAAATACTGAAAAGTAATAAATACTGTATGTATATGGCCACTAATACATATTTCCATCTGGATTATTGCCATTGCACCTTACTATAATACAAAATATTGAGAGGATTTTGTCATCTATTATTTTTTCTACCTGTTATTATATTTCCTGTCATGTGATATTTATATTATATTTTTATATTATTTCATATACTTTAAGATTTTACATATTTTTTACATATTTTTTATTTTATTTAGTTTTTACCAATTAGCCTGACATGCCCCACCCCCCACATACTGAACTTATTTTTCTGTTATTTATTTTAATTAATTGCAATAAAATAATAATTTTTAATTGTATTATTGTGTCATATTTTTATATTAATAAAATATGATTGAATTGATTGATTCATTTATTTAGTAAACATTATGGGTTGTCAGCACGGGCTCAGGACATCATGGGTTGTCAGCCCGATCTCAGGACATTATGGGTTGTCAGCCCGGGATCAGGACATTATGGTTTGTCAGCCCAGACTCAGGACATTACAGGTTGTCAGCCCGGACTCAGGACATTATGGGTTGTCAGCCCGGGCTCAGGACATCATGGGTTGTCAGCCCGGGCTCAGGACATCATGGGTTGTCAGCCCGGGCTCAGAATATCATGGGTTGTTAGCTCGGGCTCAGGACATCATGGGTTGTCAGCCCGGGCTCAGGATATCATGGGTTGTTAGCTCGGGCTCAGGACATTATGGGTTGTCAGCCCGCGCTCAGGATATTATGGGTTGTCAGCCCGGACTCAGGACATCTGATTTTCTGGCTGTCCCCACTGATCAGATGATTCTTGTCTTTATTGTTGCTGTTTGGTAAATATACTTATTAACCCTTTCCTTGGCAGGGGGTTGATGTCGGCCCCCGGCGCTCAGGGCTGTGAGATTTGCATATCTGGTTTTCGTAGCTCAGAACAGAACGCGATTGTCTCAGGGAAACTCCTGAAAGTCTCATTTACTCGGCTACAAATGGTTCTAATCAACTCCCTGAACCCCAGCACCGCAGCTCCGCCAGGTGCCCCCCACATTCCTGAAGGAATTACTAGTCCTGTCCAATTACCCAAGTCACCTACAGCACAGACCCCCCCAACTACAGCAGGCAGAGCGCAGACCCCCAACTAAAAGCAGGCAGAGCGCAGACCCCCAACTACAGCAGGCAGAGAGCAGACCCCCCAACTACAGCAGGCAGAGAGCAGACCCCCAACTACAGCAGGCAGAGAGCAGACCCCCAACTACAGCAGGCAGAGAGCAGACCCCCAACTACAGCAGGCAGAGAGTAGACCCCCTCAACTACAGCAGGCAGAGCGCAGACCCCCCCAACTACAGCAGGCAGAGCGCAGACCCCCAACTACAGCAGGCAGAGCGCAGACCCCCAACTACAGCAGGCAGAGAGCAGACCCCCTCAACTACAGCAGGCAGAGCACAGACCCCCAACTACAGCAGGCAGAGCGCAGACCCCAAATACAACAGGCAGAGCACAGACCCCCCAACTACAGCAAGCAGAGGGCAGACCCCAAATACAGCAGGCAGATCATAGATCCCCCAACTACAGAAGGCAGAGAGCAGACCCCCAACAACAGCAGGCAGAGCGCAGATCCCCAACTACAGCAGGCAGAGCGCAGACCCCAACTACAGCAGGCAGAGCGCAGACCCCAAATACAGCAGGCAGAGCGCAGACCCCCAACTACAGCAGGCAGAGAGCAGACCACCAACTACAGCAGGCAGAGAGTAGACCCCCTCAACTACAGTAGGCAGAGCGCAGACCCCCAACTACAGCAGACAGAGCGCAGACCCCCAACTACAGCAGGCAGAGAGCAAACCTCCCAACTACAGCAGGCAAAGCGCAGACCCCAAACTACAGCAGGCAGAGCACAGACCCCCAACTACAGCAGGCAGAGCACAGACCCCCAACTACAGCAGACAGAGCATAGACCCCCCAACTACAGCAGGCAGAGGGCAGACCCCCCAACTACAGCAGGCAGAGCGAAGACCCCCAACTACAGCAGACAGAGCGTAGACCCCCCAACTACAGCAGGCAGAGCACAGACCCCCCCAACTACAGCAGGCAGAGCACAGACCCCCAACTACAGCAGGCAGAGCGCAGACCCCAAATACAACAGGCAGAGCGCAGACCCCCCAACTACAGCAGGCAGAGCACAGACCCCCCAACTACAGCAGGCAGAGGGCAGACCCCAAATACAGCAGGCAGATCATAGATCCCCCAACTACAGAAGGCAGAGAGCAGACCCCCAACAACAGCAGGCAGAGCGCAGACCCCAACTACAGCAGGCAGAGCGCAGACCCCAAATACAGCAGGCAGAGCGCAGACCCCCAACTACAGCAGGCAGAGCACAGACCCCCAACTACAGCAGGCAGAGCGCAGACCCCCAACTACAGCAGACAGAGCGTAGACCCCCCAACTACAGCAGGCAGAGGGCAGACCCCCCAACTACAGCTGGCAGAGCGAAGACCCCCAACTACAGCAGGCAGAGAGCAGACCCCCAACTACAGCAGGCAGAGAGCAGACCCCCAACTACAGCAGGCAGAGAGTAGACCCCCTCAACTACAGCAGGCAGAGCGCAGACTCCCCCAACTACAGCAGGCAGAGCGCAGACCCCCAACTACAGCAGGCAGAGCGCAGACCCCCAACTACAGCAGGCAGAGAGCAGACCCCAACTACAGCAGGCAGAGAGCAGACCCCCTCAACTACAGCAGGCAGAGCGCAGAACCCCCCCAACTACAGCAGGCAGAGCGCAGACCCCCAACTACAGCAGACAGAGCGCAGACCCCCAACTACAGCAGGCAGAGAGCAAACTTCCCAACTACAGCAGGCAAAGCGCAGACCCCAAACTACAGCAGGCAGAGCACAGACCCCCAACTACAGCAGGCAGAGCACAGACCCCCAACTACAGCAGACAGAGCGTAGACCCCCCAACTACAGCAGGCAGAGGGCAGACCCCCAACAACAGCAGGCAGAGCGAAGACCCCCAACTACAGCAGACAGAGCGTAGACCCCCCAACTACAGCAGGCAGAGCACAGACCCCCCCAACTACAGCAGGCAGAGCACAGACCCCTAACTACAGCAGGCAGAGCGCAGACCCCAAATACAACAGGCAGAGCGCAGACCCCCCAACTACAGCAGGCAGAGCACAGACCCCCCAACTACAGCAGGCAGAGGGCAGACCCCAAATACAGCAGGCAGATCATAGATCCCCCAACTACAGAAGGCAGAGAGCAGACCCCCAACAACAGCAGGCAGAGCGCAGACCCCAACTACAGCAGGCAGAGCGCAGACCCCAAATACAGCAGGCAGAGCGCAGACCCCCAACTACAGCAGGCAGAGCGCAGACCCCCAACTACAGCAGGCAGAGCGCAGACCCCCAACTACAGCAGACAGAGCGTAGACCCCCCAACTACAGCAGGCAGAGGGCAGACCCCCCAACAACAGCTGGCAGAGCGAAGACCCCCAACTACAGCAGACAGAGCGTAGACCCCCCAACTACAGCAGGCAGAGCGCAGACCCCCCCAACTACAGCAGGCAGAGCACAGACCCCCAACTACAGCAGGCAGAGAGCAGACTCCAAATACAACAGGCAGAGCGCAGACCCCCCAACTACAGCAGGCAGAGCACAGACCCCCCAACTACAGCAGGCAGAGGGCAGACCCCAAATACAGCAGGCAGATCATAGATCCCCCAACTACAGAAGGCAGAGAGCAGACCCCCAACAACAGCAGGCAGAGTGCAGATCCCCAACTACAGCAGGCAGAGCGCAGACCCCAAATACAGCAGGCAGAGCGCAGACCCCAAATACAGCAGGCAGAGCGCAGACCCCCAACTACAGCAGGCAGAGCACAGACCCCCAACTACAGCAGGCAGAGCGCAGACCCCCAACTACAGCAGGCAGAGCACAGACCCCCCAACTACAGCAGGCAGAGGGCAGACCCCAAATACAGCAGGCAGAGGGCAGACCCCAAATACAGCAGGCAGAGCGCAGACCCCCAACTACAGCAGGCAGAGCGCAGACCCCCCAACTACAGAAGGCAGAGAGCTGACCCCCAACTACATCAGGCAGAGCACAGACCCCCAACTACAGCAGGCAGAGCGCCGACCCCCAACTACAGTAGGCAGAGCACAGACCCCCAACTACAGCAGGCAGAGCACTGACCCACCCAACTACATCAGGCAGAGCACAGACTCAAAACTACAGCAGGCAGAGCACAGACCCCCAACTACAGCAGGCAGAGCACTGACCCACCCAACTACATCAGGCAGAGCACAGACTCAAAACTACAGCAGACATTGTAATGCCGCCTCTCACACTGACACATTGTAACGTCGCCTCTCACACTGATACATTGTAATGCCGCCTCTCACACTGACACATTGTAACGCCGCCTCTCACACTGACAGCGCTCTCTGGATTTCACTGGAAATTCCAAATCATTCAACAAATACGGGAAACAAATTATTTCAGTTCAGGTCATTCCTAAAGAAAACGACCCCGAAAAGTCCTACAGCCGCGAGCACAGAACACAGCGCAGACCAAAACTGTCCTACAGCAGACAGCGCAGAGCACATCGCAGACCAAAACTGTCCTACAGCAGACAGCGCAGAGCACATCGCAGACCAAAACTGTCCTACAGCAGTAAGCGCAGAGCACAGCGCAGACCAAAACTGTCCTACAGCAGTAAACTCAGAGCACAGCGCAGACCAAAACTGTCCTACAGCAGTAATTGCAGAGCACAGGGCAGACCAAAACTGTCCTGCAGCAGTAAGCGCAGAGCACAGCGCAGGCCAATACTGTCCTACAGCAGTAAGCGCAGAGCACAGCACAGGCCAATACTGTCCTATATCAGTAAGCGCAGAGCACAGCACAGACCAACACTGTCCTACAGCAGTAAGCGCAGAGCACAGCGCAGACCAAAACTGTCCTACAGCAGTAAGCGCAGAGCGCAGTGCAGAGCATAGCTGTCACGATCCATTTTTGGATTTGGGGCAGCAGTGGTTCCACTTTTTAAATGCAGCTTTTTTCCTTTCAGTCCATCAAGGGTTAATGTCAGTTGCCCCCCCCCCCCCCCCCGGCAGTTTGGTGTACCTGCAGAGTTGCTGGGTCTGCTGATGTGGGTGGTGACCACTCCCACCATCCTTTCAATGGTCACCTGATGCATCAGCTGACTGTTGGTGATAGAGCAATCTTCAGTGACCAAGCCTGGGGGAAGGAGCTCTCTGGGTGCAGTGGTGCTCCTGCTGGGTTCATTATCCTGGTGCCTTTATTCTGCTGCGCGGTGCTTTGCGGCAGAGAAAGCTAAGTGTTTATTTCCTCGTCTCTTTGGTGTTTGTCACTTTCCCCTGTGTAGTAATATCTGCAGTGGAGCAGCCAGTGCACTAGCCAGAGCAGAGTTAGGTGACCGTTATGGACAAGGTATCATGATGACAATGGGGGGAAGGACCCACTTAGGGCATTAGGGGAGTGCAGGGACAGGCTCAGGCTTGAGCTCAGGGGTGTCCCTTCCTTCATTTTCCTATTGATAGGGCCTTCATCTCCCCAATACCATCCTGTCATTGGTATGTTGTGCCGTCCGCTTACAGACCCCCCCCCCCTTGGGGGTCGCTTTATATACCGTGACAATAGCGCAGACCAAAACCGTCCTACAGCCGTGAGTACAGAACACAGCGCAGTCTGAGCAGCAAGACGATTGTTAGAAACCAATATGATGGACACAGAAGGACACGGCCCCTTCTAACTCCCTGATCCCCCCTGAGCCCGGTGACTGATGGCAGATAATAACCCCCATCATCCAGTGCAGCTTGTTCTGAGCTGATACTTTGTTACACATAGAACTGTATCAGTCATAGCTGCTGTCTGGAGCGGCGGCCTCTGGTGCGCCGCGCTCTGCACCTATATGGCGGCACAGGTCACGCTGCACCTTTTGGAAGTCAATGATGAGTCCTATCCCTGGATTTGGGCCCATGAAGGAATCCTGTGGGCAGACGGCACGTGACCCCCAGCGTCTCCGCACATTCCCAGGAAATCTCCCACTGGACTTCAGGGGAAGGAGAAGTCTCATTTCTCAAACACAGGAAGGAAAATTATTCAGAATAAATAAGTCAATAAATAAGCATCGATCACCCATCAATAATGCGCGACATCCCCCATATTACTGCACGACACCCCCATATCACCCATCAGGCTCAGGGGATTATGCTTTGTCTCCATGTTTATGATGTTTGTTACATTGTTTGTTATTGTAATTAATAATGTAAGTATAAAGCAAGTGCAGCGCAGAGCAAGATGGGCGAGGGGTTAATGGGGACAGCCGTCACATCTCCGGCCCTCGTCTATAGAGAAGGGTATTGTTCAGTGGATGCAGAGTGATCGCCGCTGGTGTTCTGTGCTTCCATTAGTGCTGTCAGCAGTCAGTGACGGGTTTAACAGGTGAAGTGACCTGTCTGTGGACGCTTTGTCCTGGGAGAACGCCACACATTTCACATCTCCTTGGCTCCACCAGGTGAGCGATCCGGTGACTGAAGCGGCTTATCCCAGCACTCAGCGGGGACAATGCCCCAACATGTGACCCGGAAACTATGTGCACTTCACCTCTAAGGATTGTGGAGCAAACGAGGATCAGGATGGATGGAATAAAGAACAGGAATCCTAGAAGAAACAAAAAACAGCACATTTGTCATTGTTATCTTTCCCAAATGTTCAATATGGCCTCTGAAATAAGAAAAAGGCTGCTAATGAGACATTCAACAGGTGCAGGATGCCACAATACAGGTCCGTGACTGCACCCCAGAGCTGCACTCACTATTCTGCTGGTGCAGTCACTGTGTACATACATTACATTACTGATCCCGAGTTACATCCTGTATTATACCCCAGAGCTGCACTCACTATTCTGCTGGTGCAGTTACTGTGCACATACATTACATTACTGATCCTGAGTTACATCCTGTATTATACCTCCGAGCTGCACTCACTATTCTGCTGGTGCAGTCACTGTGCACATACATTACATTACTGATCCTGGGTTACACCCTGTATTATACCCCAGAGCTGTACTCACTATTCTGCTGGTGCAGTCACTGTGTACATACATTACATTACTGATCCTGAGTTACACCCTGTATTATACTCCAGAGCTGCACTCACTATTCTGCTGGTGCAGTCACTGTGTACATACATTACATTACTGATCCTGAGTTACATCCTGTATTATACCCCAGAGCTGCACTCACTATTCTGCTGGTCCAGGCACTGTGTACATACATTACATTACTGATCCTGAGTTACATCCTGTATTATACACCAGAGCTGCACTCACTATTCTGCTGGTGCAGTCACTGTGTACATACATTACATTACTGATCCTGAGTTACATCCTGTATTATACCCCAGAGCTGCACTCACTGTTCTGCTGGTGCTGTCACTGTGTACATACATTACATTACTGATCCTGAGTTACATCCTGTATTATACTCCAGAGCTGCACTCCCTATTCTGCTGGTGCAGTCACTGTGTACATACATTACATTACTGATCCTGAGTCACATCCTGTATTATCCTCCAGAGCTGCACTCACTATTCTGCTGGTCCAGGCACTGTGTACATACATTACATTACTGATCCTGAGTTACATCCTGTATTATACCCCAGAGCTGCACTCACTGTTCTGCTGGTGCTGTCACTGTGTACATACATTACATTACTGATCCTGAGTTACATCCTGTATTATACTCCAGAGCTGCACTCCCTATTCTGCTGGTCCAGGCACTGTGTACATACATTACATTACTGATCCTGAGTCACATCCTGTATTATCCTCCAGAGCTGCACTCACTATTCTGCTGGTCCAGGCACTGTGTACATACATTACATTACTGATCCTGAGTTACATCCTGTATTATACTCCAGAGCTGCACTCACTATTCTGCTGGTGCAGTCACTGTGTACATACATTACATTACTGATCCTGAGTTACATCCTGTATTATACTCCAGAGCTGCACTCCCTATTCTGCTGGTCCAGGCACTGTGTACATACATTACATTACTGATCCTGAGTCACATCCTGTATTATCCTCCAGAGCTGCACTCACTATTCTGCTGGTCCAGGCACTGTGTACATACATTACATTACTGATCCTGAGTCACATCCTGTATTATACTCCAGAGCTGCACTCACTATTCTGCTGGTGCAGTCACTGTGTACATACATTACATTACTGATCCTGAGTTACATCCTGTATTATCCTCCAGAGCTGCACTCACTATTCTGCTGGTCCAGGCACTGTGTACATACATTACATTACTGATCCTGAGTTACATCCTGTATTATACCCCAGAGCTGCACTCACTGTTCTGCTGGTGCTGTCACTGTGTACAGTGTACGGCTTTGCTGTCTGTAACTATAAACCAGAATGTTATTATTCACTGACAGCAATAACTTAATGAGATGCGTAAAATTTTAACATGCAGCGGGAAAATCCCATAATCGGGGCACAGGCTTCTGGGATGTGGCCCCCGGGGCCCGAGGCCAGTCTCTCTGCACCTATGAGAAGCGTCTTCATGGCCTCCTCTCCCTTTATCTTCCCATCACCGAGTACTGCAGCCGCAATAATAAATATGCCCTGGAAGCTGCGATGGCCGCTCGTCCTGGAGGACCTAATCACAACCATGTGAGCCCCCCATCCGCTGCGGCCGCCGGTGTGAGCCCGCTGGGGGTCAGGCAGCAGATGGGCCGTGTGGAGGCTCACACAGTGCTCGCTCTATACCGTCCCTGGGAATTGGCTCCGATGTGACCCTTTATTTCAGGACGTCGCTCGCGGCCCCCCGGCGCTGTGTCATCTCACGGAGACTCTTCACTTTCTTTCATGTGTTTTCTAATCTTGTTTGGAAATTCCCATTATTTTCCATCCCAGCGAGCGCGGTGTTAATCCTGTCACTATATTGTAGGTGCTGACATCTCGCGAAGACGATTGTGCGATTTCCCCGGGGTCTGATGTCAGTGAGGGGTTAATGATGTATGGGTAGGAATGGATTCCCTTCTAGGAGCGCCGACCTTCTGCCTGCGGGGTGCGCCATTTCCAGCAGCCTGATTCCATCCCTTGCGGGGCGCTGTGTTCGGGGCATTCTGTTATTTGCACTTCTATCTTGTGTTCGCCCCTTCGTCCTACTTTTCTGCCCTGGCCGCCGTATTGCCCCTATAGTGCGGTTGTGGGCCACGTGGCATCAGACATGGCCTCGTCGCCAGCCGCCACTCATTGCAGCGAGCTGTTTTCTTAAGAGACGGAATTTCCCAGAGATTTCTCTTTCTTCACGTCTGGAGGATGAATCCTCAGTGACACCTTCACATGGGATAATTCATAGATGAGGGGCCAGGGGGTCCCGCAGAGTCGGTGGCCCCTGCAGGAAGCCCTCCTCGAGCTTCCACTTCCTCTTCCACTTATCGCACTGATTCTTCTGTCTGGTGGCGGCTTCCTCTGGTGCCCGCGCCACCCGCGCCACCCGCGGCCTGATGGGTCCTGTACAATGGCTTCCTCATCCTGAGATCCACGTCTTGGACTGGTGACCCCACTTCCTTTGTGCCGGGGACCCCGCTTACAGGTTGATTTGTTGCAGGGGCTTCAGATCTCCGAGATTCAATAGCGCCGTGAGCGTCCAGAGCGTTGTACCTGCGAGATGCGTGATGCTGATAGCTGACCTCCTCATGTTTTCCACTGCTGTGCTTGTACATCACTACGGAGTATGCTGGTGCTATATAAATGACGTGATTACATATGAGCGGACATATAAGCTGTATATGCTGCATCATTTCCAATCCTTGGTTCCCACTTTAGTATAAATGCGGATCATTGTGCTCCCAGGCGCGGCCTCCGCTGGATTTACAGCCCCTTTCTGTTACTCCCAGGAGATATTAAGCTTTATGACCTGTCGCTTGATTTACACTAAGAACAAATGGCGCAAATGTCCAATGAGGCCGGATTACATCAGTGTTAATAAACTCCCCAAACCGGAGCGACTGCACAACATGGACGGCAGAGGGGGCACCGGACGGACCCCTACAACTCCATGAGAATGCAAACTCCGCAGTGGCCCCGATGATACTCTGCTCTTACACTGTGTGCTCATTTACAGTTTATCCTCAGGGTGCGCCATGTGAACGCACACCTGCACCCAACACAAGGACCTCCAGCCATGGGCATTTATTCTCCTGCTTTACATGGCATCTGTCACTGTCCTTTCACCTGGCCACATTGTATCTTCACTTTGCTACATTGTATCTTCATCTGCTTCACTGTATCTTCACTCTGCTGCACTGTATCTTCACTGTGCTACATTGTGTATTCACCTAATGTCAGTTCCCGCCCCCCCCAAACCCCACTGGCAATCTGGTGTAACTAGTGTTGCTGGGTCAGCTGATGTGGCTGGGTGGCGACCACTCCCACCATCCTTTAAATGGTCACCTGATGCATCAGCTAACTGTTGGTGATAGAGTTTATCTTTGGAGACCAGCCTAGCAGGAGCAGCTCTCTGGTGTCAGCCACTTCTGGTGTTTGGAGTCCTGTTGCTGTGCTATCTGTGGTGTGGAGCTTCGCAGCGGTGTCTGGAAGCTAAGTGCTGTATTTTCACCTTTTCTCTTTGTTTTTTGCCACTGTGCCCTGTGTGGTACTATCTGCAGTGGTGAGGCTAGTGCTCCTTGCCAGCCAGTGCACTAGTCAGGGCAGTGCTAGGTGACAGCGAGGGACTTAGGTTTGTGGTGGGGGAAGGACCCGCTTAGGGCATTAGGGGAGTGCACGGTCAGTCTCAGGTTTGAGCTCAGATGGTAACCATCCCCCATTTCCCTATCTGTATGGCCTTCCTCTCCCCAATACCATCCCATTGTGCGTGTGTTGTGCAGTCCGCTGACTGACCACCCATTGGGTCACAATACGTATCGTGACAGATACAATGTGTCAGGATGAAGACACAATGTATGTTCATAAGCTACATGGTGCCGTCATCCTGTTCCATTGTATCTTTACATGGTCCATTGTGACTTCAGTCCCTACATGTTATCTCCACCTGCTGCATTGTATCTTCACCCTGCTCCGTTGCATCTTCACCCTGTTCCATTGCATCTTCACCATGTTCCATTGCATCTTCACCCTGCTCCTTTGCATCTTCACCCTGCTCCTTTGCATCTTCACCTTGCTCCGTTGCATCTTCACCCTGCTCCGTTGCATCTTCACCCTGCTCCTTTGCATCTTCACCCTGCTCCTTTGCATCTTCACCCTGTTCCTTTGCATCTTCACCCTGTTCCGTTGCATCTTCACCCTGCTCCTTTGCATCTTCACCCTGCTCCTTTGCATCTTCACCCTGCTCCTTTGCATCTTCACCCTGCTCCTTTGCATCTTCACCCTGCTCCTTTGCATCTTCACCCTGCTCCTTTGCATCTTCACCCTGCTCCGTTGCATCTTCACCCTGCTCCTTTGCATCTTCACCCTGCTCCTTTGCATCTTCACCGTTACGTTGCATCTTCACCCTGCTCCTTTGCATCTTCACCGTTACGTTGCATCTTCACCCTGCTCCATTGCATCTTCACCCTGCTCCGTTGCATCTTCACCCTGTTCCATTGCATCTTCACCCTGTTCCATTGCATCTTCACCCTGCTCCTTTGCATCTTCACCCTGCTCCTTTGCATCTTCACCCTGCTCCTTTGCATCTTCACCCTGTTACATTGCATCTTCACCCTGTTCCATTGCATCTTCACCCTGCTCCTTTGCATCTTCACCCTGCTCCTTTGCATCTTCACCCTGCTCCTTTGCATCTTCACCCTGTTACATTGCATCTTCACCCTGTTCCGTTGCATCTTCACTCTGCTCCGTTGCATCTTCACCCTGTTCCGTTGCATCTTCACCCTGCTCCTTTGCATCTTCACCCTGCTCCTTTGCATCTTCACCCTGCTCCTTTGCATCTTCACCCTGCTCCGTTGCATCTTCACCCTGCTTCACCCTGCTCCGTTGCATCTTCACCCTGCTCCTTTGCATCTTCACCCTGTTCCTTTGCATCTTCACCCTGCTCCTTTGCATCTTCACCCTATTCCGTTGCATCTTCACCCTGCTCCGTTGCATCTTCACCCTGCTCCATTGCATCTTCACCCTGCTCCTTTGCATCTTCACCCTGCTCCTTTGCATCTTCACCCTACTCCGTTGCATCTTCACCCTGCTCCTTTGCATCTTCACCCTGTTACGTTGCATCTTCACCCTGCTCCTTTGCATCTTCACCGTTACGTTGCATCTTCACCCTGCTCCTTTGCATCTTCACCCTGCTCCGTTGCATCTTCACCCTGCTCCGTTGCATCTTCACCCTGCTCCGTTGCATCTTCACCCTGTTCCATTGCATCTTCACCCTGTTCCGTTGCATCTTCACCCTGCTCCTTTGCATCTTCACCCTGCTCCTTTGCATCTTCACCCTGTTACATTGCATCTTCACCCTATTCCGTTGCATCTTCACCCTGCTCCTTTGCATCTTCACCCCGCTCCTTTGCATCTTCACCCTGTTCCATTGCATCTTCACCCTGTTCCATTGCATCTTCGCCCTGCTCCTTTGCATCTTCACCCTGCTCCTTTGCATCTTCACCCTGCTCCATTGCATCTTCACCCTGCTCCGTTGCATCTTCACCCTGCTCCTTTGCATCTTGACCCTGCTCCTTTGCATCTTGACCCTGCTCCTTTGCATTTTCACCCTGTTACGTTGCATCTTCACCCTGTTACGTTGCATCTTCACCCTGCTCCATTGCATCTTCACCCTGTTACATTGCATCTTCACCCTGCTCCTTTGCATCTTCCCTGTTACATTGCATCTTCACCCTGCTATATCGCTTTCTCACTTGTTACATTCTCAAGGGTAGATATTTTCTTCACTGCTACATTCTGCCCTTACCCCTATACTGTGCACCTGCAGAGCTGATCCCTCCTTTTATATTACAGTTTTCTCTCCATTCCAGACCTCTACTAAACGTCTGGGTACTGCAGTGCTGACTGATTAGAGCGCTTTTTGCAGTGTGTTACTATGGTGATGCATGCGTCTGCACAGCAGCTGTAAACACAAAGCGAGAAGATTTGTATTCAAGGCTTTTGCAAAGTTGCTTCATTATTAATTTTAGGTAGTATTAAAATAATAAAAAAGGTACGGCCTGGGCTTTATTAGGGGATTTATGAACTTTATAATATATACTATGTGTCTATATAGCGGTGTATTTGTATGTGTTATAAAATCCTTCCAGCTGTGACTCCTGGTGAGATGAGATCTGAGCGCTGAGTATGGCGCTCCTACAATCCCGAGTTACTCTGCCCTGGATTAAGGTCTTAGTGTTTTATGGAAGTAAAAATAACTTTTTTTCCATTTTGGTTAAATATGTAATAAATTACGTCAGATTAATAAAGATTAACTACTCAGAATCCATGAGCCGCACTTCCCTGATTTATAATCAGTCCCATTCAAGTGTTGCTATGGGATCCTTCACTTCTCTGTCCGCACCAGTATTAGTTTAGACTCTGATTCTATTTACAAGCAATAAACAGTGATTTAGTTGCTCCTAATCTCAGCTCCCCCAGCACACGTGGGTGGCAGTCACCAGAAGCCTAAATATATGCATTATATAATATGCTATGAAATATTCTATTTTTATTATGGGATGTTTTTATATCAAACATCTATTTATGTTTATAAATATTGTTTTTAATGGTATATTCTTACAAAAATATGTATGCTATAATAAAATTAAAGGCAATTGATCCCTTTGAAATAGAAAAAAAAAAGATTTTTGCTTATCCTTGTTGTTATCTTTTAGTTAATAAAATGATACTAAGCTTCAGTTTGCAATCCTAATTCCTTCCTTCATTTTTAAAACCTCTGATAGCAATTTGCAGTCTGATCGAAGGTTCATATTTTTCTCTTGTTGGAGTGTCTCTCCCAGTTATACAGGCTGGTAGTGAGCTCTGTGCATTTCTGTCAGTGATATAGACAGGATGTGAGATCTGTGTCTCCCAGTAATATAGGCTGGATGTGAGCTCTGTGTCTCCCAGTAATATAGGCTGGATGTGAGATCTGTGTGTCTTCCAGTAATATAGGCTGGATGTGAGATCTGTGTGTCTCTCCCAGTAATATAGGCTGGATGTGAGATCTGTGTGTCTCTCCCAGTAATATAGGCTGGATGTGAGATCTGTGTCTCTTCCAGTAATATAGGCTGGATGTGAGATCTGTGTCTCCCAGTAATATAGACTGGATGTGAGGTCTGGGTCTCCCGGTAATATAGGCTGGATGTGACATCTGAGTGTCTCTCCCAGTAATATAGGCTGGATGTGAGGTCTGTGTGTCTCCCAGTAATATAGGTTGGATGTAAGGTATGTGTGTCTCTCCCTGTAATATAGGCTGGATGTAAGGTCTGTGTGTCTCCCAGTAATATAGGTTGGATGTAAGGTCTGTGTGTCTCTCCCAGTAATATAGGTGGGATGTGAGATCTGTGTGTCTCTCCCAGTAGTATAGCCTGGATGTGAGCTCTGTGTGTCTCTCCCAGTAATATAGGCTGGATGTGAGATCTGTGTGTCTCTCCCAGTAGTATAGGCTGGTTGTGAGATCTGTGTGTCTCTCCCAGTAGTATAGGCTGGTTGTGAGGTCTGTTTGTCTATCCTAGTAATATAGGCTGTTTGTGAGCTTTGTGTCTCTGAGTAATATAGGCTGGATGTAATATCTGTATCTCCCAGTAATATAGGCTGGATGTAAGCTCTGTGTCTCCCAGTAGTATACGCTGGATATGAGCTCTGTGTCTCCCAGTAATATAGGCTGGATATGAGCTCTTTGTCTCCCAGTAGTATAGGCTGGTTGTGAGATCTGTGTCTCCCAGTAATATAGGCTGGATGTAAGCTCTGTGTCTCCCAGTAGTATAGGCTGATTGTGAGATCTGTGTCTCCCAGTAATATAGGCTGGATGTGAGATCTGTGTCTCCCAGTAGTATAGGCTGGTTGTGAGGTCTGTGTGTCTCCCAGTAATATAGGCTGGATGTGAGATTTGTGTCTCCCAGTAATATAGGCTGGATGTGAGATTTGGGTCTCCCAGTAATATAGGCTGGATGTGAGATCTGTGTGTCTCCCAGTAATATAGGCTAGATGTGAGAGCTGTGTCTCCCAGTAATATAGGCTGGATGTGAGATCTGTGTCTCCCAGTAATATAGGCTAGATGTGAGATCTGTGTCTCCCAGTAATATAGGCTGGTTGTGAGATCTGTGTCTCCCAGTAATATAGGCTGGATGTGAGGTCTGTGTGTCTCCCAGTAATATAGGCTGGATGTGAGGTCTGTGTGTCTTTCCCAGTAATATAGGCTGGATGTGAGATCTGTGTCTCCCAGTAATATAGGCTGGATGTGAGATCTGTGTGTCTCTCCCAGTAATATAGGCTGGATGTGAGATCTGTGTGTCTCTCCCAGTAATATAGGCTGGATGTGAGATCTGTGTCTCTTCCAGTAATATAGGCTGGATGTGAGATCTGTGTCTCCCAGTAATATAGACTGGATGTGAGGTCTGGGTCTCCCGGTAATATAGGCTGGATGTGACATCTGAGTGTCTCTCCCAGTAATATAGGCTGGATGTGAGGTCTGTGTGTCTCCCAGTAATATAGGTTGGATGTAAGGTATGTGTGTCTCTCCCTGTAATATAGGCTGGATGTAAGGTCTGTGTGTCTCCCAGTAATATAGGTTGGATGTAAGGTCTGTGTGTCTCTCCCAGTAATATAGGTGGGATGTGAGATCTGTGTGTCTCTCCCAGTAGTATAGCCTGGATGTGAGCTCTGTGTGTCTCTCCCAGTAATATAGGCTGGATGTGAGATCTGTGTGTCTCTCCCAGTAGTATAGGCTGGTTGTGAGATCTGTGTGTCTCTCCCAGTAGTATAGGCTGGTTGTGAGGTCTGTTTGTCTATCCTAGTAATATAGGCTGTTTGTGAGCTTTGTGTCTCTGAGTAATATAGGCTGGATGTAATATCTGTATCTCCCAGTAATATAGGCTGGATGTAAGCTCTGTGTCTCCCAGTAGTATACGCTGGATATGAGCTCTGTGTCTCCCAGTAATATAGGCTGGATATGAGCTCTTTGTCTCCCAGTAGTATAGGCTGGTTGTGAGATCTGTGTCTCCCAGTAATATAGGCTGGATGTAAGCTCTGTGTCTCCCAGTAGTATAGGCTGATTGTGAGATCTGTGTCTCCCAGTAATATAGGCTGGATGTGAGATCTGTGTCTCCCAGTAGTATAGGCTGGTTGTGAGGTCTGTGTGTCTCCCAGTAATATAGGCTGGATGTGAGATTTGTGTCTCCCAGTAATATAGGCTGGATGTGAGATTTGGGTCTCCCAGTAATATAGGCTGGATGTGAGATCTGTGTGTCTCCCAGTAATATAGGCTAGATGTGAGAGCTGTGTCTCCCAGTAATATAGGCTGGATGTGAGATCTGTGTCTCCCAGTAATATAGGCTAGATGTGAGATCTGTGTCTCCCAGTAATATAGGCTGGTTGTGAGATCTGTGTCTCCCAGTAATATAGGCTGGATGTGAGGTCTGTGTGTCTCCCAGTAATATAGGCTGGATGTGAGGTCTGTGTGTCTTTCCCAGTAATATAGGCTGGATGTGAGATCTGTGTCTCCCAGTAATATAGGCTGGATGTGAGACTCCAAGTGCTGCTGACTCATCTTGCTGTTACATATTAGCACCTCTCTAACGCAGCATATATCTCCTCTCCATCTGCTCTTCTCTGTGTCTGTAGCTTGTTTTCTCTGCTCTCCTTAAATCTTTAGATGCTGTTCCCCTTTTCCTCAGCAGATCTGTGTACACCCCAGAGGGAGAGCTTTCAAAACCAGGAGCCGCTGCTCTGACAGATTTGTATCTTTTTGCAGAGAATTCAGCGAGATAAAGTCGGACAGACCTGGAATTAACAAAATGGTAGAACATTGTTAATGAAGGTTATTTAAAAAGTTGCTTAACTTTGCATTTAGGAACCAAGTGAAGAAAAAAAATTCGGAGATGTAATAGTCTTTGACAAACTTGAGGCTTTGAATGTAATTTTTACTTTTGACTTTATCACATAA
Source organism: Ranitomeya variabilis (assembly GCF_051348905.1). Lineage (NCBI taxonomy): Eukaryota > Metazoa > Chordata > Amphibia > Anura > Dendrobatidae > Ranitomeya > Ranitomeya variabilis. The sequence continues at coordinate 621,293,076 of NC_135233.1, read as the reverse complement.
ACTGTCTCAATCTTGAATCTGTTGATAAACTGACTGCTCCTACTCTCAGCTCCCTAAGCCCAAGAGGGTGGTAGTTACCATGAGCAGGGTCCTTGAGGAGTTTAGTGTTAATTCTATGACACATTGTTACTAATTGCAATCAGTACTTTACCATCATTTCCGCTTTATAAACCGCGTTCAGCCATATGTGCAGATCGTGAAGTGAATGTGATAACAGCGTGTTCTACAATTTATAGAACTTCAAAGACGGAGAGACCCCGCGACGAGCCGGGAATATTTGCTCATATATATGTAGCATTCTGCCATCATTCATTTTAGGGAAGGTTTTCTACCCCGCAGGGTGGAATTTGCCCCTCGCTGCTAGAACACAACCTAGAACAGAAGTTCACAATGGGAAATCGGGCGGCAGGAAAGAGAAATAGACAAATCCGTCTTCTTCTAGTTTTGGGTGTATGATTTCAAAGTTTACTGCTGGGAAATTATGAGACCACCAGAAAGCAGCTCGGACCCTGCCAACAATGACTGTACAAAGCTCGAGCGGCTAATATCTGGGAAACCGGAGCCGCAAATGTCAGAGAGGCAGATTAGTGAGGGGCAGCGAGAGTCCAGGGGGCCAAATAACGGAAGTGAAATAATCGGTGTGTGCTAATGGAGCAGAGCTGCAGTGTAAAGCAGCTGGGAGGGACAGAGCAGAGCTGCAGTGTAAAGCAGGAGGGATAGAGCAGAGCTGCAGTGTAAAGCAGCGGGGAGGGACAGAGCAGAGCTGCAGTGTAAAGCAGGAGGGACAGAGCAGAGCTGCAGTGTATAGCAGTGAGGAGGGACAGAGCAGAGCTGCAGTGTAAGGCAGTGGGGAGGGACAGAGCAGAGCTGCAGTGTAAAGCAGGAGGGATAGAGCAGAGCTGCAGTGTAAAGCAGGAGGGACAGAGCAGAGCTGCAGTGTAAAGCAGCGGGAGGGACGGAGCAGAGCTGCAGTGTAAAGCAGGAGGGATAGAGCAGAGCTGCAGTGTAAAGCAGGAGGGACAGAGCTGTAGTGTAAAGCAGGAAGGACAGAGCAGAGCTGCAGTGTAAAGCAGCGGGGAGGGACAGAGCAAAGCTGCAGTGTAAAGCAGGAGGGATAGAGCAGAGCTGCAGTGTAAAGCAGGAGGGACAGCAGAGCTGCAGTGTAAAGCAGCAGGGGAGGGACGGAGCAGCATTTGTGCCCGATTCTGGCCCTGTCCCTGAGCCGGGACATGATGTGACTTCTTTGTTACTTGTTGGAAGAGGCAAATGGTCACAAGGTCAAAAAACTTCAGGAATTTGTTTTCAGGTCAGGTTTCCCCACAGGGACTGAGAGGTCGGGACCCCGAAGTCTGGAAGTTCAGGAATTTTATAGGCAGCGATTAAATCCCCCAAATCTTCCCGTCGGTACCCAGGAGCTGGGATTGTGGGAGCGCCGGGTCTATAATTTTCCATGTAGATTGGGTCAGATTGTTGTTAGTGATGAGCGAATATACTCGTCCGGTTTTCCTGAGCACGCTCGGGGTCCTCTGAGTATTTTTAGTGCTCGGAGATTTAGTTTTTCTCACCTCAGCTGAATGATTTACAGCCATTGGCCAGGCTGAGTACATGTGGGGATTGCCTAGCAACCAGGCAACCCCCACATATACTTATGCTGCTAAGAGATGTAAATCATTCAGCTGGGGCGATAAAAACTAAATTTCCGAGCACTAAAAATACTCAGAGGACCCCGAGCGTTCTCGGGAAATCTGGAGTAACGAGTATATTCGCTCATCACTAGTGGGGATGCTTCTCACAGGCACCACAACTGCAGCGACGCTCCGTCACCAAGAATTCACCCGACTAATGGAAACCTCGCTGCCAGCCCAGCCGATTCATACAGGGGGCAAACGCCACAGGACCACCGCTGTCATATCAGGAAGATGCGGTATTATCAGGTCACTATTGTTAGCTCATTATACAGTGGTTTCATTAGGGAGTTATAGTGTAGTATTATTATATGGGCTCTGTATGGCGGTATTATTAGGGAGACATATGGCGGTATTATAGTACTGTATGGCGGATACATTGTAACAAGCGCTCCGCTGCCGGAATGTTCTCGGTCACTGACAGCAAGCAGCGGTTGTCTGCAGGACGTCTCACTACGGGAGGATTCTGCAGACGATCACTCCGGGGTCCCTGCAGGGTTACAGTAGGGCTGAGATTTCGGGGGGACAGGGACCTCCACCCACATGGAAACTGCTCATTTCCGCAGCGATGGTGAATGAGGCATCTGGCTGCGCTGTACAGCTGGCCGCACTCTCGCCTCCGCTCACTGACGGCCTCTTCTTGGCTCCAGCCCCGAACCCTCGTGTTTTTCCAGACAGGAAATATGAATCAAAATAACATCAATTATTAGTGTGTGAGGGGAGGGGTCCTCACTGAGACCCTGGACCCCGATTGTACAGTCAGGGAGCTCCTCTACCACTGTGTTACTGGGATTGTACCAATGGGATTGTGTCTGATCCGTGGTTGTATCAATAAGAATATATCTAATCTGTAACTGTATCTAATCTGTGATTGTATCTAATCTGTGATTGTATCAATGTGATTGTATCTAATCTGTGATTGTATCTAATCTGTCATTGTATCCATATGATTGTATCTAATCTGTGATTGTATCCATGTGATTGTATCCATATGATTGTATCTAATCTGTGATTGTATCCATGTGACTATCTAATCTGTAATTGTATCTAATCTGTGATTGTATCTAATCTGTGATTGTATCTAATCTGTGATTGTATCCATGTGACTATCTAATCTGTGATTGTATCTAATCTGTGATTGTATCTAATCTGTGATTGTATCCATGTGACTGTATCTAATCTGTGATTGTATCTAATCTGTGATTGTATCCATGTGACTGTATCTAATCTGTGATTGTATCTAATCTGACATTGTATCCATGCGATTGTATCTAATCTGTGATTGTATTCATGTGATTGTGTGTATGTAATGCCTGATTTCCCGCGGTCGCTGCCTGTAATATCCACGTGACATAATATTGGTGATTTCGTGCTCATTATCCTCCGGCTCTTTTTCCATCTCTGTACATTTCTATACCCAGACTGTCTGATAATCCGGCAGCCGTCGGGTCCGTTCCTTCTGGATTATCGGACTTTCTGTTCTGATTATTTCTGATCGCCACCGGCCGTTGAGTGGACACTTTCCTCGGACACTTTGGGTTCCAGGTTCGGCCCGTAGTTTGCGGCGAGATGTCGGAGTGGAGACACAGAACAATCCGCATTGTGTGAACCGGGGGATCCCAACTTCCTGCGCATTCCTCTCCCACCACAAGGGGTTAATGGTAATGAGGCCAATTGGGCATTTATTGCTTGTGAAGGTCGTAAAGCCGCCACCGATTTATCATAAACACTGTGGTAGATTTACATCCCCCTCCCCCACCGCTATTTGTGTAGTAAGTGACACCAGAACCGAGGGCTCCCAGCATCTGCTGCCATCACCCCCACCCTCCGCTCCACTGATAGAAACCCCGAATTATGGGCTGAACAGGAACTGGGTCAGAAACAGCAGAACACAGCGGCCATTTCCTTTACATCGCCCTATAGTGCAAATGTGACCATCACCCCTCCCCCTGCTGCTGACAACCGGCCTTATACCAAGTGTGGGGAGCTTTTGGCCTGGACCCTGTTACTATGAGGACATTCACACCTTTCCCCCTCGCTCTGCCCCTGTTATGCCCCCCGGACTCCTGCAGAACTCTCTGACATCCTGGATAATGCGGATTTGGACACAGCCGAGGTCACAGCTCTGTGTATGGGGGACTGTTGTGAACTCTGTGTTCAGGCTCCCTCTTGTGGTCACTGGTGGTATGGTGTGACTTTTGCTTTGGGCTCCCCCTGGTGGCTTTGCCTGTTATCCTGCTAGTCTCTGGCTATCAGCTGGTTCGTTATCCTCTGGGAGGTTCCTATATAGCTCTGTTTTACTTCCACTTGTTGCCGGCTGTCGATGTAATCAGTGCTACTCAGATTCCTTCTGACTACCTTGCTCCCAGTCCATCCAGGATAAGCTAAGTTTTGTTTGCTCATTTTTTGATCAGCAGTGTTTATCATGTTTTCTGTTTCAGCTTGCTAAAATGTAATTCCCTCGCTTGCTGGTTGCTCTAGTGGGCTGAGTTTCTCCCCACACACCGTTAGTTGGTGTGTGGGTTCTTGAAATCTCAGGATGGATATTTTGTAAGGGTTTTTTATTGATCGCATAGACCCCTGCTCTATTTTCTGCTTTCTAGTACTAGTGGGCCTCTTTTGCTGAATCTGATTTCATCCCTGTGTATGTGCCTTCTTCTTACTTCACCGTTAATATTTGTTGGGGGCTTCTATATCTTTGGGGATTATTTCTCTGGAGGCAAGCGAGGTCTTTCTTTCTCTTTAGGGGTAGCTAGTTCCTCTGGCTGGCTCGAGACGTCTAGGAATTTTTTAGGCATGTTCACCGGCTACCTCTAGTTGTTTTGGATAGGTTCAGATTTGCGATCAGTCCAGTTACCATCTCCCTAGAGCTCGTCCTTAGTTTAATCACTTGCTGATCTATTTGTGATCCTCAGCCACTAGGGATCATAACAGTACAGCCGGCCCTCAAGTGTTAATTGCATGGCAGAAGCAGGAGAAAAGAAGCCTTGAGAATTTTTTTTTTTTTTTGTTGCCGTGTGTCTAGCTGCTGTGCTAGCTTCTCTCCTCCTCTTAATCTTGGTGTGGCTCTGAGTTCAGCTGCTGACATGGATGTCCAGAGCTTGGCTTCCAGTCTGGATCATCTTGCTGCTAGAGTTCAGAGTATTCAGGATTTTGTTGTTCACAGTCCTATGTCTGAGCCTAGGATACCTATTCCGGAGTTGTTTTCTGGAGATAGATCTAGGTTCCTAAATTTTAAGAACAATTGTAAGTTGTTTCTTTCTTTGAAACCTCGTTCCTCTGGTGATGCCGTTCAGCAAGTTAGGATTATTATTTCCTTTTTGCGTGGTGACCCTCAAGATTGGGCCTTCGCATTGGCGCCAGGGGATCCTGCATTGCTCAGTGTGGATGCGTTTTTTCTGGCCCTTGGATTGCTCTATGAGGAACCTAATCTTGAGAACCAGGCTGAAAAAGCGTTATTGGCCCTCTCGCAGGGGCAAGATGAAGCAGAGGTGTACTGCCAGAAATTTCGGAAATGGTCGGTGCTTACTCAGTGGAATGAGTGTGCCCTGGCTGCAAATTTCAGAGAAGATCTTTCAGAAGCCATTAAGAATGTCATGGTGGGGTTCCCTACGCCTGCAGGTCTGAATGAGTCAATGACTCTGGCCATTCAGATTGATCGGCGGTTGCGGGAGCGCAAACCTGTGCACCATTTGGCGGTGTCTTCTGAACAGACACCTGAATCTATGCAATGTGACAGAATTCTGACCAGAAGTGAACGGCAAAATTATAGACGGCAAAATGGGTTGTGCTTTTACTGTGGTGACTCAGCTCATGTTATCTCAGCATGCTCTAAGCGCAAAAAAAGGTTGATAAATCTGTCACCATTGGTACTTTACAGCCTAAGTTCATTTTGTCTGTTACCCTGATTTGTTCCCTGTCATCTTACCCGGTTAATGCCTTTGTAGTGCTGCCCTGAGTCTGATGGATTGGTCATTTGCCAGGCGCTGTGGTTTTGATTTGGAGCCTTTAAAATTCCCTATTCCACTAAGGGGAATTGACTCTACGCCATTGGCTACGAATAGACCTCAGTACTGGACACAAGTGACCATGTGCATGACTCCTGTTCATCAGGAGGTGATTCGCTTTCTTGTATTGCATAATTTGCATGATGTTGTCGTGTTGGGTCTACCATGGTTGCAGACTCATAATCCAGTCCTGGATTGGAAAGCTATGTCTGTGTCAAGTTGGGGTTGTCAGGGAATTCATGGTGACGCTCCTGTGGTGTCAATTGCTTCGTCCACTCCTTTTGAAGTCCCTACGTTTTTGTCAGACTACCAGGATGTATTTGAGGAGCCCAAACTGAATTCTCTACCTCCTCATAGGGACTGTGATTGTGCTATAAATTTGATTCCTGGTAGTAAGTTTCCTAAGGGACGACTTTTCAATTTATCTGTGCCGGAGCATGCTGCCATGCGGAGTTATATAAGGGAGTCTTTGGAGAAGGGACATATTCGCCCGTCCTCTTCCCCTCTTGGTGCGGGATTCTTTTTTGTGGCTAAGAAGGATGGTTCCCTGAGACCTTGTATTGATTATCGCCTTTTGAATAAAATCACGGTCAAATTTCAGTATCCTTTGCCATTGTTAACTGATTTGTTTGCTCGCATTAGGGGGTCTAGTTGGTTCACCAAGATAGATCTTCGTGGTGCGTATAACCTTGTGCGTATAAAACAGGGTGATGAATGGAAAACTGCATTTAATACGCCTGAAGGCCATTTTGAGTACCTGGTGATGCCTTTTGGACTTTCTAATGCTCCTTCAGTCTTTCAGTCCTTTATGCACGACATCTTCCGTGAATATCTGGATAAGTTTATGATTGTGTATCTGGATGATATTCTGTTTTTTTTGGATGATTGGGAGTCTCATGTTAAGCAGGTCAGGATGGTCTTTCAGGTCCTGCGTGACAATGCTTTATTTCTGAAGGGCTCAAAATGTCTTTTTGGAGTCCAGAAGATTTCTTTTTTGGGTTTCATTTTTTCTCCTTCTACTATTGAGATGGACCCAGTCAAGGTTCAGGCTATTCATGACTGGACGCAGCCTACATCGGTTAAGAGTCTTCAGAAGTTCTTGGGTTTTGCTCATTTTTACCGTTGCTTCATAGCTAATTTTTCTGGTGTTGTTAAGCCTTTGACGGATTTGACCAAGAAAGGTTCTGATGTGACTAATTGGTCCTCTGCGGCTGTGGAGGCCTTTCGGGAGCTGAAGCGCCGGTTTTCTTCGGCTCCGGTCTTATGTCAGCCAGATGTCTCACTTCCCTTCCAGGTGGAGGTTGATGCTTCCGAGATTGGAGCGGGGGCTGTTTTGTCGCAGAGAAGCTCCGATGACTCTGTGATGAAGCCATGTGCTTTCTTTTCAAGAAAGTTTTCGCCTGCCGAGCGGAATTATGATGTCGGTAATCGGGAGTTGTTGGCTATGAAGTGGGCATTTGAGGAGTGGCGACATTGGCTCGAGGGAGCTAAGCATCGTGTGGTGGTCTTGACTGATCACAAGAATTTGATTTATCTCGAGTCGGCCAAGCGGCTGAATCCCAGACAGGCTCGTTGGTCGTTGTTTTTCTCTCATTTTGATTTTGTGGTTTCGTACCTGCCTGGTTCGAAGAATGTGAAGGCTGATGCTCTTTCTAGGAGTTTTGTGCCTGACTCTCCTGGAGATTCAGAGCCGGCTGGTATTCTTAGAGAAAGGGTGATTTTGTCTGCCATCTCCCCAGATTTGCGACGTGTGCTGCAAGAGTTTCAGGCGGATAGACCTGATCGCTGTCCACCGGAGAGACTGTTTGTCCCAGATAGATGGACCAACAGAGTCATCTCCGAGGTTCATTCTTCGGTGTTGGTGGGCCATCCTGGAATATTTGGTACCAGAGACTTGGTGGCCAGGTCTTTTTGGTGGCCTTCCTTGTCGCGGGATGTGCGTTCCTTTGTGCAGTCTTGTGGAGTTTGTGCTCGGGCTAAGCCTTGCTGTTCTCGAGCCAGTGGTTTGCTGTTGCCTTTGCCTGTCCCGAAGAGGCCTTGGACGCACATTTCCATGGATTTTATTTCAGATCTCCCTGTCTCTCAGAGAATGTCTGTCATCTGGGTGGTGTGTGATCGTTTTTCTAAGATGGTCCATTTGGTGCCCTTGCCTAAGTTGCCTTCCTCCTCCGAGTTGGTTCCACTGTTTTTTCAAAATGTGGTTCGTTTGCACGGGATTCCTGAGAACATTGTTTCTGACAGAGGATCCCAGTTTGTGTCTAGATTTTGGCGGACCTTTTGTGCTAAATTGGGCATTGATTTGTCTTTTTCGTCGGCCTTCCATCCTCAGACGAATGGCCAAACCGAGCGAACTAATCAGACCTTGGAGACTTATTTAAGATGTTTTGTTTCTGCTGATCAGGACGACTGGGTTACTTTTTTGCCGTTGGCCGAGTTTGCCCTTAATAATCGGGCTAGTTCTGCTACTTTGGTTTCTCCTTTCTTTTGTAATTCGGGGTTTCATCCTCGTTTTTCCTCGGGTCAGGTGGAGCCTTCTGACTGTCCTGGAGTGGATGTTGTGGTGGATAGGTTGCATCAGATTTGGAATCATGTGGTGGACAATTTGAAGCTGTCTCAAGAGAAGGCTCAGCTCTTTGCCAACCGCCGTCGCTGTGTGGGTCCCCGACTTTGCGTTGGGGACTTGGTGTGGTTGTCTTCTCGCTTCGTTCCTATGAAGGTCTCCTCTCCTAAGTTCAAGCCTCGGTTTATCGGTCCTTATAAGATTCTGGAAGTCCTTGGCCCTGTGTCATTTCGTCTGGACCTCCCAGCATCATTTGCTATTCATAATGTGTTCCATCGCTCGTTGTTGCGGAGGTATGTGGTGCCTGTGGTTCCTCCGGTTGAGCCTCCTGCCCCGGTGCTGGTTGAGGGAGAATTGGAATACGTGGTGGAGAAGATCTTGGATTCTCGTATTTCTAGACGGAGGCTCCAGTATTTGGTTAAATGGAAGGGCTATGGTCAGGAGGATAATTCTTGGGTTGTCGCCTCTGATGTTCATGCAGCCGATTTGGTTCGTGCCTTTCATGTGGCTCATCCTGATCGCCCTGGTGGTTTTCATGAGGGTTCGGTGACCCCTCCTCAAGGGGGGGGTACTGTTGTGAACTCTGTGTTCAGGCTCCCTCTTGTGGTCACTGGTGGTATGGTGTGACTTTTGCTTTGGGCTCCCCCTGGTGGCTTTGCCTGTTATCCTGCTGGTCTCTGGCTATCAGCTGGTTCGTTATCCTCTGGGAGGTTCCTATATAGCTCTGTTTTACTTCCACTTGTTGCCGGCTGTCGATGTAATCAGTGCTACTCAGATTCCTTCTGACTACCTTGCTCCCAGTCCATCCAGGATAAGCTAAGTTTTGTTTGCTCATTTTTTGATCAGCAGTGTTTATCATGTTTTCTGTTCCAGCTTGCTAAAATGTAATTCCCTCGCTTGCTGGTTGCTCTAGTGGGCTGAGTTTCTCCCCACACACCGTTAGTTGGTGTGTGGGTTCTTGAAATCTCAGGATGGATATTTTGTAAGGGTTTTTTATTGATCGCATAGACCCCTGCTCTATTTTCTGCTTTCTAGTACTAGTGGGCCTCTTTTGCTGAATCTGATTTCATCCCTGTGTATGTGCCTTCTTCTTACTTCACCGTTAATATTTGTTGGGGCTTCTATATCTTTGGGGATTATTTCTCTGGAGGCAAGCGAGGTCTTTCTTTCTCTTTAGGGGTAGCTAGTTCCTCTGGCTGGCTCGAGACGTCTAGGAATTTTTTAGGCACGTTCACCGGCTACCTCTAGTTGTTTTGGATAGGTTCAGATTTGCGATCAGTCCAGTTACCATCTCCCTAGAGCTTGTCCTTAGTTTAATCACTTGCTGATCTATTTGTGATCCTCAGCCACTAGGGATCATAACAGGGGACTACAAGTCTCATCCATTCAGTGTCACCAATGGGTCCGAAATGTCCATATTTCCAAAGTCATTAAACTCCTCAATCACTGGGAGGAGAGATAATGGGGTCCCTTTCATGTAATATCGGGGTCCTGTGATGTGACGCCGCAGCTTATCGCCCAACACTGGAATCCTCCACCAGGGCCTCCTCCATCTTCATCATGCAGATCAGCTGTGTACAGACCCGCGAGTCCCCGGCCGGGCCCTACAGAGAGCGCAGGGCCAATATAATGCCACTCCGGAAGTCACATGTGTCACCACGGATGAGATACAGATGCTGCTTTTCTCAGGGTGAGTCGGACTAGCACAAGACGAAGGGAAGATGAATGCAAGACAAGCGCAAAAGGAGCGCAATTAGAGAGCAAGACGAGCGCAAGACAAGCACAAAAGGAGTGCAATTAGAGAGCAAGACTAGTGCAAGACGAGCGCAAGACAAATGCAAGACAAGCGCAAAATTAGCGCAATTAGAGAGCAAGACGAGCGCAAGAGGAGCGCAAGACAAGCGCAAAAGGAACGCAATTAGAGAGCAAGACGAACACAAGACGAGCGCAAGACAAGCGCAAAAGGAGCGCAATTAGAGAGCAAGACGAACACAAGACGAGCGCAAGACAAAAGCAAAAGGAGCGCAATTAGAGAGCAAGACGAGCGCAAGACAAACGCAAAAGGAGCCCAATTAGAGAGCAAGACGAGTGCAAGGCGAACACAAAACGAGCGCAAGACAAATGCAAGACAAGCGCAAAAGGAGCGCAATTAGAGAGCAAGACGAGTGCAAGACGAACACAAGACAAGCGCTAGACAAACGCAAAAGGAACGCAATTAGAGAGCAAGACGAGTGCAAGGCGGACACAAAACGAGCGCTAGACAAGCGCTAGACAAACGCAAAAGGAGCGCAATTAGAGAGCAAGATGAGTGCAAGACGAACACAAGACAAGCGTAAAAGGAGCACAATTAGAGAGCAAGACGAGCGCAAGACAAACACACTATGAACGCAAAACAATCATATAATAAATGCAGGACAAATGCAAGACTAACGTAAGATGAATGAAAGAGGAGCGCAAGGTGAAAGCAACATGAATGCAAGACAAACAGAAGACAAATGCAAGACAGACACAAGATGAATGTAGGTTAGATGTTCTATAAATGCAAGACGATCGCAAGGCTAACTTAAGACAAATGCAAGGTAGACGCAAGCTTAATGCAAGACGGATGTAAGATGAATGCAAGACAGACGCAAGATAAGCGCAAGAAAAACTCAAGACGAACACAAGACCAATGTAAGACAAATATAAGAATGTAAGATTCTTACGAACGTATGATAGACGCAAGATGGATGCTAAATGAATTCAAGACAAATGCAAAATGAATGCAAGTTAAAAAACAAAAGTTGAACTCGCGATGAATGCACAAACATTTTTAGAACAGAAAACTCTTACTCCGGACTGATGAAACCTGGATGTTTGGATGATGTTTAAATTCTCCATCAGTTACAGATCAGAGACGTCTCGGTCCTGTGCTCTCCATCATCCACTTCTCCTCTTGGTGTAATGTCAGTGCTGAGGACGGATGGGATAGATACAACATGCACGATATAATGTGTTACATAATATTTATCATCTACTACATAGTATATAGTGTATATACAGTGCATGCTGCATGTAGAGCAGCGCTGAGGCCGCGGTGAGTGTGATGGACGGGTCCAGGTCCCTCGTGTCACCATATTCTCCCCTCTGATGTTTTTGTTTAGTCTCTGGTTCGTCTCCTCCAAGAAGACAAAAGAGCTGAAGAATAATATGGAGCCACGAAAGCAACACTGAATCTACACGTCTAAAATACCGACACCAAGCGCAAGATCTTCCTGGAGAACACTTCACGTCTGTTGGCGCCATATTGTGTCAGGAAACATGGCGCCTTCAGATTCATGAACCTCGGAGAACTTGTCTTTGCCCCTTTCTGTATGACACCCAGATTTTTTGCTTTTACGTGTTGCCATCTAATAGCAGCCGGACTTCCTTCCATGGGAAATATAGGCTTTCCCTTTTTTTTTTTTTTTTAGTTTGTGTTGTATATAGATAACTTTATTTATTTAAAAAAAAAAAGCAACAAAATATTTCACAAATATTTTATTCAATTTTGCCCAAAAGAATTCTCAGAAAAGAAATGGCTGCAGGGAGCGGAGAAAAGAGGAATTCTGTGCAATAAGCAAACTGCAGAGCCGTGTTTGTTCTGGCTGCCTGCCCCAATATTTATATGAACTTACAGCCGTTTTTCACGGCGAGGGGCCGTCCCCGGAGAGCGCCTTTCACAAGGATATTTGGCTAAACTTCTATGAGCGCTGTCACATAACCTCTTTGTGCAGTTTGACAGAACATCGACCATGTAAAAAAAAAAAAAAAAAAATCAGCCACCCATTAATGTTCAAAAAGACTCGCACTTTTAAAGACGTTCGGAAAAAAAAAAAATCCCTGGTTTTGATGTCACTTGACCGACACGAGCAAAAATAACAAATGTGTTTTACTTCAAAACACCAATAAAAAGAAACCTACATAATAAGTAACTTATGTAAGGTCCCCCCCAAATAATCAAAGGCGAAGTCTGCACTCATTCTGCGAGGGTCTGATATCTAACATTAATTATAAGAGGACGTGCAACAAAAAACATAATCAATTTGTCAGCACAAATGAGGATTAAATATTACATTAATGATGAATGTGATACAGAAATATTCGGGAAATTGTACGTATTCCATTATTACAAAAATTCAATTGAAAGATTCTAATTTATAAATATTCTCAACTGCATTTGATACTTTTCGTTTACATTTAATGTTTTCCAATCACTTTCTAATAGAAGATGTAAATTTACAAATTGTGAAAAGTTTCAAATAGAAAATAAAATTATAAACAAATGTATCAATCTTCTGGATAAGAATGAAAGAGAAGAATTCCAGATGTTCGGCTGAAGTTCGCTCCTTTTCTTCCTCTGATACCAGTTTTATTTCTATTTATTTTGCAGGATAACAGATGGAATAAATAAATATTGCGCTGGAGATTGAATTAATCCGTATTTTCCTGCCCAGTTTTGGGCTGGGACATTAGTATGCGCCAATGTTTATGTTCTGGATTTACATGGGATTAGGTCGCTAATGGCTTCACGTGTAATTACAACCTGCGCGCGGCTCTAAACCTCTGATTATTTGTTGCTCTTCCTAATAAATCCTGGTAATTATTATTTCCCAGTTTGGGTCATTAGATGAGTCACCGGCGGTTTAATGATTATCTGATATGAATGTCATCTGGATGATGTTGGGAGTTTCGCCATCATTCCCCGGAGCGGGGAGGACGCCATGATTATCACATTGTTCAGATCTGGATTATCTCGTTACTGTAATCACCGGAGTCAGTTCACCGTGAAAGGCGTGCGGCGGTTTATAGATTGGCGCCAAGTCAAGAGAGTAAAGATAGGGTTCTCCTCCAACTGTGATCTGTGGATTCCTCGTGTGATCCTCGTAGTGTTACCCCAATACCTGCGGATGGTCTGAAGACACAAAAATTAGATTGTTGACTCTTGAATTGATGTTGTGAATAGTTGAATAGCTGATGCTGCCTCGTATATCAGCACCTACAGTTTACTGTGTTGCTATCTCTGGAGGACATAGATGCAGGTTAATTGGAGAATCGATGTTTGCTAATATGTTGATTACCCATTTTATCAATCCATGTATCTTGTTGATCTGCAATCAGTAAAGGATAAACTATGCAGATTGATTAAATACTAAACGAGACTTAACCTCATCCCACCTTCCCCCTGACCTGTGGATGATGGCTTGAAGGACAGTTGTGAACTATAAAAGGGGGATCTGCCTCTTTTGCCCGAGAGACTCTACAGAACAGCCAAGGCACCATGGTTTCATCCATAGGAAAATAGATTTGACATTCTATAGCATGCCATCTTAAGGGACCACAGCCCTAGCTGGAAGAATACAGATCTGCTCCATTAACCATCAATGAATCCATAGAGACATTCGGAGAAGCCAGGTTTGGACCCTCCGGTCAACTGGCCTTGTACCTCAATGAACTGTCATCTTCCTAAGCTTCTTATGACCTCCTTTCTGTGTGTGCCACAGGTGAGGTAGTCAGCCCTGGAAGCTCTGAAGTCACAGTTGCTCTAATCCCGGTGAGTCAGCGGAAGGGTGATACTCTGTATTTTGCACCATCTTGGGTAGTTTGCTGGGACTGTTCTATATGTTATCATCCGTTCGTGGTTCAATAAAGTATTGCCACACTGTTTTACCCTCACCCTGTGTTGTCTGAATAGGGTTATGCCCACGATGAAATAAGAGCAGGCATGTGGTGGGATGATCCCTGGTCCATTCTGTCTTTCTAAAGACAGCCACGCTAGCGGATGAGAGCATGCAGTGACCCTCGTGTCTCCACACTGCTATGTCATGCTATTTATGTGCAATCATACTATTGTAAAAAGGCTTTTACAGGACAATACGGTCTGCAATATAGAGAAGTGTCTCTGAGTCCTGGATCTCTGCCCCGACGCGCGTTTCACCCAACTTCTTCTGGGGGCATTGCTGCTTAAATGCTGTGGTGGCCAATGGGAACTGGAATTGTGGTGACGTGGTTTTCCAAATGAGTGGAACAGCGCATGTGTCAGCTGAATGAAGCTTCTGATCTTAAGGCCCCGTCTCACAAAGCGAGATCGCTAGCGAGATCGCTGCTGAGTCACAAGTTTTGTGACGCAACAGCGACCTCAGTAGCGATCTCGCTATGTGTGACACGTACCAGCGACCAGGCCCCTGCTGCGAGATCGCTGGTCGTGTCGGAATGGCCTGGACCTTTTTTTGGTCGTTGAGGTCCCGCTGACATCGCTGAATCGGTGTGTGTGACACCGATCCAGCGATGTTTACCCTGGTTACCAGCGTAAATGTAAAAAAAAACAAACAGTACATACTCACCATCTGATGTCCGTCAGGTCCCTTGCCGTCTGTTTCCTGCTCTGACTGAGTGCCACCGTACAGTGAGAGCACAGCACAGCAGTGACGTCACCGCTGCGCTCTACTCTCACTGTATGGCGGCACTCAGTCAGAGCAGGAAGCAGACGGCAAGGGACCTGACGGACATCAGATGGTGAGTATGTACTGTTTGTTTTTTTTGGTAACCAGGGTAAACATCGGGTTACTAAGCGCGGCCCTGCACTTAGTAACCGGATGTTTACCCTGGTTACCCGGGTGCTGCAGGGGGACTTCGGCATCGCTGAAGACAGTTTCAACGATGCCGAAGTCGTTCCCCTGATCGTTGGTCGCTGGAGAGAGCTGTCTGTGTGACAGCTCCCCAGCGACCACACAATGACTTACCAACGATCACGGCCAGTGTTGTGAACTCTGTTTTCGGGCTCCCTCTTGTGGTCACTGGTGGTATGGTGTGACTTTTGCTTTGGGCTCCCCCTGGTGGCTTTGTTTGTTATCCTGCTGGTCTCTGGCTATCAGCTGGTTCGTTATCCTCTGGGAGGTTCCTATATAGCTCTGTTTTACTTCCACTTGTTGCCGGCTGTCGATGTAATCAGTGCTATTCCGATTCCTTCTGACTACCTTGCTCCCAGTCCATCCAGGACAAGCTAAGTTTTGTTTGCTCTTTTTTTGATCAGCAGTGTTTATCATGTTTTCTTGTCCAGCTTGCTAAAATGTGATTCCCTCGCTTGCTGGATGCTCTAGTGGACTGAGTTTCTCCCCACACACCATTAGTTGGTGCGTGGGTTCTTGAAATCTCAGGATGGATATTTTGTAAGGGTTTTTTATTGATCGCATAGACCCCTGCTCTATTTTCTGCTTTCTAGTACTAGTGGGCCTCTTTTGCTGAATCTGATTTCATCCCTACGTATGTGCCTTCTTCTTACTTCACCGTTAATATTTGTTGGGGGCTTCTATATCTTTGGGGATTATTTCTCTGGAGGCAAGCGAGGTCTTTCTTTCTCTTTAGGGGTAGCTAGTTCCTCAGGCTGGCTCGAGACGTCTAGGAATTTTTTAGGCACGTTCACCGGCTACCTCTAGTTGTTTTGGATAGGTTCAGATTTGCGATCAGTTCAGTTACCATCTCCCTAGAGCTTGTCCTTAGTTTATTCACTTTCTGGTCTATTCGTGATCCTCAGCCACTAAGGATCATAACAGTACAGCCGGCCACAGAAGTGTTAATTGCATGGCAGAAGCAGGAGAAAAGAAGCCTTGAGAATTTTTTTTTTTTTTTTTGCCGTGTGTCTAGCTGCTGCGGCTAGCTTCTCTCCTCCTCTTAATCTTGGTGTGGCTCTGAGTTCAGCTGCTGACATGGATGTCCAGAGCTTGGCTTCCAGTCTGGATCATCTTGCTGCTAGGGTTCAAAGTATTCAGGATTTTGTTGTTCACAGTCCTATGTCAGAGCCTAGAATACCTATTCCGGAGTTGTTTTCTGGAGATAGATCTAGGTTCCTGAATTTTAGGAACAATTGTAAGTTGTTTCTTTCTTTGAAACCTCGTTCCTCTGGTGATGCCGTTCAGCAAGTTAAGATTATCATTTCCTTTTTGCGTGGTGACCCCCAAGATTGGGCCTTCGCATTGGCGCCAGGGGATCCTGCATTGCTTAGTGTAGATGCGTTTTTTCTAGCCCTTGGATTGCTCTATGAGGAACCTAATCTTGAGAACCAGGCTGAAAAAACGTTATTGGCCCTCTCACAGGGGCAAGATGAAGCAGAGGTGTACTGCCAGAAATTTCGGAAATGGTCGGTGCTTACTCAGTGGAATGAGTGTGCCCTGGCTGCAAATTTCAGAGAAGGTCTTTCTGAAGCCATTAAGAATGTCATGGTGGGGTTCCCTACGCCTGCAGGTCTGAATGAGTCAATGACTCTGGCCATTCAGATTGATCGGCGTTTGCGGGAGCGCAAACCTGTGCACCATTTGGCGGTGTCTTCTGAACAGACACCTGAATCTATGCAATGTGACAGAATTCTGACCAGAAGTGAACGGCAAAATTATAGATGGCAAAATGGGTTGTGCTTTTACTGTGGTGACTCAGCTCATGTTATCTCAGCATGCTCTAAGCGCAAAAAAAAGGTTGATAAATCTGTCACCATTGGTACTTTACAGCCTAAGTTAATTTTGTCTGTTACCCTAATTTGTTCCCTGTCATCTTACCCGGTTAATGCTTTTGTAGATTCAGGTGCCGCCCTGAGTCTGATGGATTGGTCATTTGCCAGGCGCTGTGGTTTTGATTTGGAGCCTTTAAAATTCCCTATTCCACTAAGGGGAATTGATTCTACACCATTGGCTACGAATAGACCTCAGTACTGGACACAAGTGACCATGTGCATGACTCCTGTTCATCAGGAGGTGATTCGCTTTCTTGTACTGCATAATTTGCATGATGTCGTCGTGTTGGGTCTACCATGGTTGCAGACTCATAATCCAGTCCTGGATTGGAAAGCTATGTCGGTGTCAAGTTGGGGTTGTCAGGGAATTCATGGTGACGCTCCTGTGGTGTCAATTGCTTCGTCCACTCCTTCTGAAGTCCCTACGTTTTTGTCAGACTACCAGGATGTATTTGAGGAGCCCAAACTCAATTCTCTACCTCCTCATAGGGACTGTGATTGTGCTATAAATTTGATTCCTGGTAGTAAGTTTCCTAAGGGACGACTTTTCAATTTATCTGTGCCGGAGCATGCTGCCATGCGGAGTTATATAAAGGAGTCTTTAGAGAAGGGACATATTCGCCCGTCCTCATCCCCTCTTGGTGCAGGATTCTTTTTTGTGGCTAAAAAGGATGGTTCCTTGAGACCCTGTATTGATTATCGCCTTTTGAATAAAATCACGGTCAAATTTCAGTATCCTTTGCCATTGTTAACTGATTTGTTTGCTCGCATTAGGGGGTCTAGTTGGTTCACCAAGATAGATCTTCGTGGTGCGTATAACCTTGTGCGTATAAAACAGGGTGATGAATGGAAAACTGCATTTAATACGCCTGAAGGCCATTTTGAGTACTTGGTGATGCCTTTTGGACTTTCTAATGCTCCTTCAGTCTTTCAGTCCTTTATGCATGACATCTTCCGTGAATATCTGGATAAGTTTATGATTGTGTATCTGGATGATATTCTGTTTTTTTCGGATGATTGGGAGTCTCATGTTAAGCAGGTCAGGATGGTCTTTCAGGTCCTACGTGACAATGCTTTATTTGTGAAGGGCTCAAAATGTCTTTTTGGAGTCCAGAAGATTTCTTTTTTGGGTTTCATTTTTTCTCCTTCTACTATTGAGATGGACCCAGTCAAGGTTCAGGCTATTCATGACTGGACGCAGCCTACATCTATTAAGAGTCTTCAGAAGTTCTTAAGTTTTGCTAATTTTTACCGTCGCTTCATAGCTAATTTTTCTGGCGTTGTTAAGCCTTTGACGGATTTGACCAAGAAGGGTTCTGATGTGACTAATTGGTCTTCTGCGGCTGTGGAGGCCTTTCGGGAGCTGAAGCGTCGGTTTTCTTCGGCTCCGGTCTTATGTCAGCCAGATGTCTCACTTCCCTTCCAGGTGGAGGTTGATGCTTCCGAGATTGGAGCGGGGGCTGTTTTGTCGCAGAGAAGCCCCGATGGCTCTGTGATGAAGCCATGTGCTTTCTTTTCAAGAAAGTTTTTGCCTGCCGAGCGGAATTATGATGTCGGTAATCGGGAGCTGTTGGCTATGAAGTGGGCATTTGAGGAGTGGCGACATTGGCTCGAGGGAGCTAAACATCGTGTGGTGGTCTTGACTGACCACAAGAATTTGATTTATCTCGAGTCGGCCAAGCGGCTGAATCCCAGACAGGCTCGTTGGTCGTTGTTTTTCTCTCGTTTTGATTTCATGGTCTCGTACCTGCCGGGTTCGAAGAATGTGAAGGCTGATGCTCTTTCTAGGAGTTTTGTGCCTGACTCTCCTGGAGATTCAGAGCCGGCTGGTATCCTTAGAGAAGGGGTGATTTTGTCTGCCATCTCCCCAGATTTGCGACGTGTGCTGCAAGAGTTTCAGGCGGATAGACCTGACCGCTGTCCACCGGAGAGACTGTTTGTCCCGGATAGATGGACCAACAGAGTCATCTCCGAGGTTCATTCTTCGGTGTTGGCGGGCCATCCTGGAATATTTGGTACCAGAGACTTAGTGGCCAGGTCTTTTTGGTGGCCTTCCTTGTCGCGGGATGTGCATTCCTTTGTGCAGTCTTGTGGAATTTGTGCTCGGGCGAAGCCTTGCTGTTCTCGTGCCAGTGGTTTGCTGTTACCTTTGCCTGTCCCGAAGAGGCCTTGGACGCACATTTCCATGGATTTTATTTCAGATCTCCCTGTCTCTCAGAGAATGTCTGTCATCTGGGTGGTGTGTGATCGTTTTTCTAAGATGGTCCATTTGGTGCCCTTGCCTAAGTTGCCTTCCTCCTCCGAGTTGGTTCCACTGTTTTTTCAAAATGTGGTTCGTTTGCACGGGATTCCTGAGAACATTGTTTCTGACAGAGGATCCCAGTTTGTGTCTAGATTTTGGCGGACCTTTTGTGCTAAGTTGGGCATTGAATTGTCTTTTTCGTCGGCCTTCCATCCTCAGACGAATGGCCAAACCGAGCAAACTAATCAGACCTTGGAGACTTATTTAAGATGTTTTGTTTCTGCTGACCAGGACGACTGGGTTACTTTTTTACCGTTGGCCGAGTTTGCCCTTAATAATCGGGCTAGTTCTGCTACTTTGGTTTCTCCTTTTTTTTTGTAATTCGGGGTTTCATCCTCGTTTTTCCTCGGGTCAGGTGGAGCCTTCTGACTGTCCTGGAGTGGATGTTGTGGTGGATAGGTTGCATCAGATTTGGAATCATGTGGTGGACAATTTGAAGTTGTCACAAGAGAAGGCTCAGCTCTTTGCCAACCGCCGTCGCTGTGTGGGTCCCCGACTTCGCGTTGGGGACTTGGTGTGGTTGTCTTCTCGCTTCGTTCCTATGAAGGTCTCCTCTCCTAAGTTCAAGCCTCGGTTTATCGGTCCTTATAAGATTCTGGAAGTCCTTGTCCCTGTGTCATTCCGTCTGGACCTCCCGGCATCATTTGCTATTCATAATGTGTTCCATCGCTCGTTGTTGCGGAGGTATGTGGTACCTGTGGTTCCTCCGGTTGAGCCTCCTGCCCCGGTGCTGGTTGAGGGAGAATTGGAATACGTGGTGGAGAAGATCTTGGATTCTCGTGTTTCTAGACGGAGGCTCCAGTATTTGGTCAAGTGGAAGGTCTGTGGTCAGGAGGATAATTCTTGGGTTGTCGCCTCTGATGTTCATGCAGCCGATTTGGTTCGTGCCTTCCATGTGGCTCATCCTGATCGCCCTGGGGGTTTTCATGAGGGTTCGGTGACCCCTCCTTAAGGGGGGGGGTACTGTTGTGAACTCTGTTTTCGGGCTCCCTCTTGTGGTCACTGGTGGTATGGTGTGACTTTTGCTTTGGGCTCCCCCTGGTGGCTTTGTTTGTTATCCTGCTGGTCTCTGGCTATCAGCTGGTTCGTTATCCTCTGGGAGGTTCCTATATAGCTCTGTTTTACTTCCACTTGTTGCCGGCTGTCGATGTAATCAGTGCTACTCAGATTCATTCTGACTACATTGCTCCCAGTCCATCCAGGACAAGCTAAGTTTTGTTTGCTCTTTTTTTGATCAGCAGTGTTTATCATGTTTTCTTGTCCAGCTTGCTAAAATGTGATTCCCTCGCTTGCTGGATGCTCTAGTGGACTGAGTTTCTCCCCACACACCATTAGTTGGTGCGTGGGTTCTTGAAATCTCAGGATGGATATTTTGTAAGGGTTTTTTATTGATCGCATAGACCCCTGCTCTATTTTCTGCTTTCTAGTACTAGTGGGCCTTTTTTGCTGAATCTGATTTCATCCCTACGTATGTGCCTTCTTCTTACTTCACCGTTAATATTTGTTGGGGGCTTCTATATCTTTGGGGATTATTTCTCTGGAGGCAAGCGAGGTCTTTCTTTCTCTTTAGGGGTAGCTAGTTCCTCAGGCTGGCTCGAGACGTCTAGGAATTTTTTAGGCACGTTCACTGGCTACCTCTAGTTGTTTTGGATAGGTTCAGATTTGCGATCAGTTCAGTTACCATCTCCCTAGAGCTTGTCCTTAGTTTATTCACTTTCTGGTCTATTCGTGATCCTCAGCCACTAAGGATCATAACAGGCCAGGTCGTATCGCTGGTCGTGATCGTTGGTAAATCACTATGTGAGACGGGGCCTTTAGTGTTCTAGTGCTTTCAAAATCAGAGATAAAAGATACTAACATGAATGTTCTACAAAAAGGCACCAAACCCAAAACTCTTGTTTGACCCTTGTGGGGCTAAAGTGCCAAGCCTGAACATAAGTCTGCTCTCTTGCTCGGCTGCAGATCGCCTCCTCTGAAGACTGTCGTCACCACTTCTCTGCCCTTGATTTGTAACAAGTTTGAGTTACATTTATGGAGTTTTGTAAAATGTTTAGGGAGTTTAGAGTGTGGACTCATCTGCCGTGTTTGGTCTTCTCAATGTCAGGGCAATGCTCCTTAAGGTTGTTAACCCTATATTTTTTGTTACATGGGCACTCGGACTGATACATAATCCCCCTTAGAGCATGAGATGTTTTCTGACAAATTTTAGTCATCATGGTTTTTGAAAATTTTTGTTTCAATCACATTGCGGGTAATAACCGGGATCTTCTATTCTGCTGTTCATGTCTCCCCGGATCATAACGGCTATAACTAAAATATCTCTTCACTTGTGACATCATCCGGTGACGATGGATGGAGCTGGCAAAAGTATTTTTTTTAAGTACAGGGTCTTGGTGGACAGTGGTTGGGATGTTGGTAGTTTGGGTGACATCGGTGGGCAGTGGGTGGGATGTTGGTAGTTTGGGTGATATCGGTGGGCAGTGGGTGGGATGTTGGTAGTTTGGGTGACATCGGTGGGCAGTGGGTGGGATGTTGGTAGTTTGGTTGGCATCGATGGGCAGTTGGTGGGATGTTGGTAGTTTGGGTGGCATCGGTGGGCAGTGGGTGGGATGTTGGTAGTTTGGGTGACATCGTTGGGCAGTGGGTGGGATGTTGGTAGTGTGGGTGGCATCAATGGGCAGTGGGTGGAATGTTGGTAGTTTGGGTGACATTGATGGGCAGTGGGTGGGATGTTGGTAGTTTGGGTAACATCGATGGACAGTGGGTGGGGTGTTGTTGGTTGTTTGGGTGGTGTGGGTTGGATGTTGATAGTTTGGGTGACATCGGTGGGCAGTGGGTTGGATGTTGGTAGTTGCCCCCGCTCTCTTCTCTGGTGGCTCCTGCATTCTGACACTCATCACTTTTCTGTCGTACATTCTCCCTCCATTGGCCGGGACGGCAGGATAAGCGTCTTCTGCGCTGATGGCATCCGCTGTTCTCTTCCAGGATTTGCAGCCACATGTATCCCCAGTGTCAGTGAATGGGACCATCCCGCACAATGGAGGCGGTGGTCCCGGCTCAGGTGTCGGCGTGCTGCTCTGCAGCTGTTGGACACGTTAGAAGCCGAGGTGATGGGTCAGTGCTCGGCTCTGCGCTCAGGTCAGAACCACACAGGGACATCGCAGTGTAATTCTTGTTTGCAGAAGAGATGAGCAGCGCAGGAATGAGGAGATGATCTGCACAAGGGGATTAGGGGCGGCCGGCGGGATTTAAAGGGATGCATCACTGCAATTCCCACAATGCTGGAAATCTGCACAGGAATCCTCGCCACCTGATGGAGACTGTGGCACGTAAAGGGTTAAAGAGCCAGGTAGCCCCCAACACAGGGAATAAAACGTCTGCCCTGGGGAATGTTGGGCGCCAGCCTGTATGAGGTGGAGGTGATCCGCCACATGGGTGACAGCTCTTGGGGGAACCATGTTTGTTGGTTCTCACAGATACCTACCCTCACCAGGCTACATTCCCCGGCAGGTTGGGCATTCTGGACTCTGGGAATGCTGAGTGATGGCTCAGGACGTTTGTGTGCCCGAGGAGGTGCCGAGGGGCAGGAACAAGGGTCTCAGACGGTGGGCGCTCCCCGACCCCCTCGTACACCCGCTGGACTCGCCGAGCTGAGGTTTGCCATTAGTGACTGGATTTGCAGATGCCAGCGGGTGCGAAGTCAGCAGTGCCGCGGCCTGGAGCGTCCACCAGAGGAACTGAACGTCAGCCATGTCAGCAGCAGGGCTGGGGGCTTCATGTGCCCACTCCTCTCCTCTGTTATGTTCCTGGCGGACGTCATCCTTAGTTTTATAAACTTCTATCCTTTATTATGAAAAGTTCTGCAACGTTTTTACTTTCCATACATCAAAGCGGTGGTCTCCAGCAGGTTTAAAACTAGAACTCCCAGCGTGGCATGCTGTGCTTTGGGGGGGCATGCTGTGTGTTGGGGGGCATGCTGTGCGTTGGGGGCATGCTGTGCATTGGGGGGCATGCTGAATGTGGGGGGGCATGCTGAGTGTTGGGCATGCTGTGCGTTTGGGGGGCATGCTGAGTGTTGGGGGGCATGCTGTGCGTTGAGGGGGCATGCTGTGCGTTGGGGGGTCATGCTGTGCGTTGGGGGGAATGCTGTGCGTTGGGGGGCATGCTGTGTGTTGGGGGCATGCTGAGTGTTGGGGGGGCATGCTGTGTGTGGGGGGCAAGCTGAGTGTAGGGGGGCATGCTGAGTGTAGGGGGGCATGCTGTGTGTTGGGGGCAGGTTGAGTGTTTTAGTCTCAAACTAATGTAATGGAGTAAAAAAATACAACTAAGTGCAGTCACTCTCGTGCTATTTTTTGTTGTTCTTCCATCACTCTCCAGCCTGCAGCCTTGAGTTTTCATCATGGCTGATCATGGCGGTCATGTCTGTGCCTGCCCGGCCGCCGTCTGCCTGAATGACTCCCTGTAGCTGTCACAACGTGTCAAAATATCGACTTAAAATCCTCACAGAGGTTTTTTATCAGAAGGACGTCTCATCCCCACTTGATATGCCTGACACGTTCTGTGGGACCCCCTCCAGTGATGGCGCGGGGTTGGGGGACAAGCGCTGAAGATATTTATCTGCTGCCAACAATCCCAGCAACAACGCTCCAAGGTGTCCTCATCCACCTCCCCGGAAAGCCGGAGAATATTCCCGATTTCATGGTCACTGGATGTTCATAGGGTCTCACCTGTCTCCAGCTTAATTTCAGAATCCAGTGGAGTCAGAGTGGTGACGTCAGGCGGTGCAGTCGGGGTGATGGGTTAGGTGGTGCAGTCGGGGTGATGTTGGGGTGATGTGTCAGGCGGTATGGTCGGGGTGATGTGTCAGGCGGTGCAATCAGGGTGATGTCAAGCGGTACAGTTGGGGTGATGTGTCAAGCGGTACAGTCGGGGTCATGTGTCAGGTGGTGCAGTCGGGGTCATGTGTCAGGCGGTGCAGTCGGGGTGATGTCAGGCGGTGCAGTGGGGGTGATATCAGGCGGTGCAGTCAGTGTCATGTGTCAGGTGGTGCAGTCGGGGTCATGTGTCAGGTGGTACAGTTAGGTTGATGTGTCAGGCGCTTCAGTCGGGGTGATGTGTCAGGAGGTACAGTCGGGCTGATGTGTCAGGCTGTGTAGTCGGGGAGATGTGTCAGGAGGTGCAGTCACAGTGATGTGTCGGGCAGTGCAGTCACAGTGATGTCAGAGGTACAGTCTGGGTGATGTGTCAGGCGCTGCAGGCGAGGTGATGTGTCAAGCGGTACAGTCGGGGTGATGTGTCAGGCGCTGCAGTCTTTGATGTCATGCGGTACGGTCGGGGTGATGTGTCAAGCGGTACAGTCATTGTAATGTGTCAGGTGCTGTAGTCAGTGATGTCAGGCGGTACAGTCTGGGTGATATCTCAGGCGGTGTAGTCGGGGTGATGTGTCAGGCAGTGCAGTCGGGGTGATTTGTCAGGTGGTACAGTCGGGGTGATGTGTCAGGAAGTACAGTCGGGGTGATGTGTCAGGCGCTGCAGTCAGTGATGTCATGCGGTACAGTCTGGGTGATGTGTCAGGCGGTGTAGTCGGGGTGATATGTCAGGCGGTACTGCAGCGCCCCAGAGTCCTGGTCGTTGCAGTACTGTGGCTCCGCCGCTAAGGGGGGCTATGGTACGTCTGATGGCACTGAAGAAGTTCATCTGACCAGGTATCACATACACCAATACATTTCACAGTCGGGCCTCCAGGGGGAGCTAAGGGTGCTATTTATTAGGCCACTCCTCACCGTGTGGGTAAACTGGGGGTCAGGCAGGAAGTTAGTCAGAAAGCTGACTGGGTTGGACCAGACAACACCTGGTGGCAGAGGGTGTTGTGGGGGAAGATTCGGTAGGGTCCCTGTCAGGTTTGGGACCCTGACAGAGGCCTGGCTACAGGAAGGAACGTCACGGGACCGTGCCTGCTCAGCATAGCGGCGGTGCCCTAAGAAAGGATCAGAAGCGAGATATATTGTGCTGAGTGAGAAACGAGATCAAAGCAAGAGGAGAAATACCAGTAGGAGTCGTGCTGTAAGACCGAGGCAACATCCTACTGAGGCGCACAACCGGCGGCCGGAACGCCGAGGAAGTATTTATATATCTAGCTCCAAGCAATACTTCAAACCAACGGCAGGACAGTCAGTCTCAGGCGGGCTGTCTCACATACATCACCTATGAAGACATGGGGGGCGCACTAGGAGAGGGGCGACTCTAGGGTCCCGGAAGAGCTCCGAGCCTACTCGTCATACGGGTGCCGTCCTAACCAGAACATCAGGGAGGGACGGAGGAGAAGAACATCATCCGAACGAGTTGTGAGGGAACATCAGAAACAGACACAACAGTTGTGGGGTACTATCCCGTAAGCACAGCAGGGGAGGACCACAACACATAGCGCTAGCAGGAAGGCACAGATTTCCACCTGCAAGGAGAACTCTTGAGGTGCCATTGGGCCGGCCGGACTTGCGTAGCCTGGTGAACCGTATTCCGGACTGAGGACCCGGAGATCTTCAGTAAAGAGGTAAAGAGACTGTAACCTGGTGTCCTCGTTATTTACTGCACCGCACCACCACCACCATCCACATCCATCATATCTATCACTGTACGCCCCTCAGCAGGGTCACGGACCGGGCCTAGCCACCGTGACAACCCCAGAGCAGAGACTCAGAGGCCCGGTACCGGGTACCCCTCGGCCCTGCGGCAGTGGGGGCGCTACAGTACAGTCGGGGTGATGTGTCAGGCGGTACAGTCAGTGATGTCAGGTGCTATAGTCGAGGTGATGTGTCAGGCAGTACAGTCGGGGTGATGTGTCAGGCAGTACAGTCGGGGTGATGTGTCAGGTGGTACAGTCGGGGTGATGTGTCAGGCAGTACAGTCGGGGTGATGTGTCAGGCGCTGCAGTCAGTGATGTCAGGTGGTACAGTCGGGGTGATGTCAGGTAGTACAGTCGGGGTGATGTGTCAGGCAGTACAGTCGGGGTGATGTGTCAGGCGGTACAGTCGTGATGTGTCAGGCAGTACAGTGGGGGTGATGTGTCACGCGGTAGTCGGGGTGTTGTGTCAGGCGCTGCAGTCAGTGATGTCAGGTGGTACAGTCGGGGTGATGTGTCAGGCGCTGCAGTCAGTGATGTCAGGCACATCTTGCTTTTCAGGGAGGTCCTGTCTCCGCTTCTTTCTGTGTTTTTCCAGGGTGACCTGCAGGATTCCTGAACAGGGGAGAATTCACTTTTCCAGCAGCAGATGCATTTTGCATTGAATCTGAAGGTCCCAGAGCGAGAACAGCAGGAAGAGGGAGCAGGAAGCCCAGACGGGGGCCTGAGCAGACAATGGCTCCTTTTCAGCACCCTGTACACCTGCGTCTCTGCGGGCAATGCTGTGGGCAATACTCTGCTAATCTGGTACACCGGGTCGTGCTCATGTGGTGCCAGCGCAGGTTTATAAACACGACGGTCCGATGAAATATGGCGCTTGTTTGCCCTGAACCTAAAAAGAAAATTAAGGGGTTTGTGATTTAGTTTGAAGATATTGTCTGTCCGTGAGTTTTTGATAAAGCATCCAGAAAAGTAAAAAGTCAAGTTGGCAACCCATGTCATAC
Organism: Ranitomeya variabilis; assembly: GCF_051348905.1. NCBI lineage: Eukaryota > Metazoa > Chordata > Amphibia > Anura > Dendrobatidae > Ranitomeya > Ranitomeya variabilis. Next base: position 621,266,378 of record NC_135233.1, on the reverse strand, counting down.
GCTTCTCGTGCCTACGTTGTACCCATATCGTGCCTATGTCGTGCCTGCATTATGCACATCTTGTGCGGGACCCCATATCTCTGGTGGGGATGAATATTCCTAGAGAATAATCTGTTCCATTTGTGGACACAACCTACAACCCGGTATGCCGCCCCCACCGCAGACCGCCGGCAGCCACGTCCCGGGCTATTAATATCGGACTCTTCCCGCTTTGTTGGGCGCGGGTCCGATGGAGTCATCCCGGCTTCTGTCCGTGTTCACACGTTCTCCATAGAAGCAGAGCCCGCGGTTTACGAGCGCTGTTCACACTGAGCCCAATTAAACTTACTGTTTCCAACCACTTCTAACACTGGTCCCAGCGACCGCCGTGAACCGTGGAGCATTAGGAGTAATGAGGGTGTCACGGGGTGCAGTGTGGGGGGCTTCACCAGCAGACCCCGACATTACCAGTAACACCAGCTTCCATTCTTACAGGAAGCTGCAGAAGATCTGTGCGGATTGTCATCTCAGACCACCCAGCAGGCGAGACCACTGTGCTGCCATCTTGTGCGGAGATAAAAGCTCCGCTGGGAAATCTGAGGGTCCGATGTGAGAAGAGTCTCCGAGGGGCCGGGAATAAGACCCTCATATTCCGCCACATCCAGTCAGCAGAAGTCTCAGTTATAAGACCTGTGCTTGCTGTCAGTGTATAAAAACAACACTCATAGCATCCAGGCCTAGAACTTTCCACAGCAGGAGCTTTGTTACAATGTATCAGGCTAGACAATCCTTTCTAAGCTGAACATAGCAGCCGCACAAACCTGTCACTGTCCGGAGAGTTCGTCACAATGTATTAGTGCAGTATGGAATCATGGATGTTTATTTGTTACAGTGTGTCAGTGCAGGGGAAATGTAACAGTGTGAAGTTCTGGCAGGGTGTGTCAGTGCAGGTAAGATAGAAGTCTGGAGTCCGGGGCTGATGACTCATAAATGAAAGCGCTGGATCCGCGAGACGAAGGCTAGAAAGGAGACTTTATAGAAGGACGGAGATTTCCTGACAAACACGAGCTAGGTCCAGATACAATCTCCTATCATTATTAATCTTACCTCTAATTAAATATTAGACGTGTACTCCAGTCACATCAAAAGCTGCACTGACAGTTCTGCTGGATTCATAGTGGATTCTGTTTTCCTTCAATGTGCAATCACCAAACTCAATGCTTTAAATACAGGTCCTTCTCAAAAAATTAGCATATAGTGTTAAATGTCATTATTTACCATAATGTAATGATTACAATTAAACTTTCATATACTATAGATTCATTATCCACCAACTGAAATTTGTCAGGTCTTTTATTGTTTTAATACTGATGATTTTGGCATACAACCCCTGATAACCCAAAAAACCTGTCTCAATAAATTAGCATATTTCACCCGACCAATCAAATAAAAGTGTTTTTTAATACCAAACAAAAAAACCATCAAATAATAATGTTCAGTTATGCACTCAATACTTGGTCGGGAATCCTTTGGCAGAAATGACTGCTTCAATGCGGCGTGGCATGGAGGCAATCAGCCTGTGACACTGCTGAGATGTTATGGAGGCCCAGGATGCTTCAATAGCGGCCTTAAGCTCATCCAGAGTGTTGGGTCTTGCGTCTCTCAACTTTCTCTTCACAATATCCCACAGATTCTCTATGGGGTTCAGGTCAGGAGAGTTGGCAGGCCAATTGAGCACAGTAATACCATGGTCAGTAAACCATTTACCAGTGGTTTTGGCACTGTGAGCAGGTGCCAGGTCGTGCTGAAAAATGAAATCTTCATCTCCATAAAGCATTTCAGCCGATGGAAGCATGAAGTGCTCCAAAATCTCCTGATAGCTAGCTGCATTGACCCTGCCCTTGATGAAACACAGTGGACCAACACCAGCAGCTGACATGGCACCCCACACCATCACTGACTGTGGGTACTTGACACTGGACTTCAGGCATTTTGGCATTTCCTTCTCCCCAGTCTTCCTCCAGACTCTGGCACCTTGATTTCCGAATGACATGCAAAATTTGCTTTCATCAGAAAAAAGTACTTGGGACCACTTAGCAACAGTCCAGTGCTGCTTCTCTGTAGCCCAGGTCAGGCGCTTCTGCCGCTGTTTATGGTTCAAAAGTGGCTTTACCTGGGGAATGCGGCACCTGTAGCCCATTTCCTGCACACGCCTGTGCACGGTGGCTCTGGATGTTTCCACACCAGACTCAGTCCACTGCTTCCTCAGGTTCCGATCACCTCTTCTCGTTGTACAGCGTTTTCTGCCACATTGTTTCCTTCCAACAGACTTACCATTGAGGTGCCTTGATACAGCACTCTGGGAACAGCCTATTTGTTGAGAAATTTCTTTCTGGGTCTTACCCTCTTGCTTGAGGGTGTCAATGATGGCCTTCTTGACATCTGTCAGGTCGCTAGTCTTACCCATGATGGGGGTTTTGAGTAATGAACCAGGCAGGGAGTTTTTAAAAGCCTCAGGTATCTTTTGCATGTGTTTAGAGTTAATTAGTTGATTCAGAAGATTAGGGTAATAGGTAATTTAGAGAACCTTTTCTTGATATGCTAATTTATTGAGACAGGTTTTTTGGGTTATCAGGAGTTGTATGCCAAAATCATCAGTATTAAAACAATAAAAGACCTGACAAATTTCAGTTGGTGGATAATGAATCTATAGTATATGAAAGTTTAATTGTAATCATTACATTATGGTAAATAATGAAATTTAACACTATATGCTAATTTTTTGAGAAGGACCTGTATGTAAAAAAAAGAATAGTGACTGCAGCTCTGGAGGTGACTGGAGGATAAGACATATAACAGCAGAATAGTGACTGCAGCTCTGGAGGTGACTAGAGCATAAGACATATAACAGCAGAATAGTGACTGCAAATCTGGATGTGACTAGAGCACAAGACATATAGTATCAGAATAGTGACTGCAGCTCTGGAGGATAAGACACGATGTAAGAGCAGAATAGTGACTGCAGCTCTGGAGGTGCCCACAATCAGTCACACCCTGCTAGGAGCAGCACCTGTCTTGTGAGCTCCAGCACTTCCAGCTAGAGGCCCAGAGTCTGCATCTCTTCTCCCCAGGGAGAGGCAGGCCTCCTGGGAGGCCGGCATGGCTTCCCAGGCTTCTGTTCCCCGGTCTGTGCCGGCGGGGGACAGAGAGCAGCAGCAGCAGCAACCGGCCCAAGAGGGACTGAGGAGGTTGGGACGGGTGAGAAGAACCATACCCACCTACACCAACTCTGAGACGGCTCATCGTCCGCCCAGAGAGGGAGACAAGGGCACCCCAGGAAGGAGAGCCCAGGAACATCCTGGGGGGAGAAGAGCTCCGGCGAGTCCACGAGTACCTTCTCCTCCCGAGTGGTCGCCATGCTACGTGAGTACGAGGACGCCGGCAAAGCACTGACTGGGCTGAAGGAGGAGCTGCGGGTGGCTCGGATCCTGAACACCCGAGCTTCTAACAAAGAGAAACCCGTGACCTCCCAGAGGTTCAGAGCTTTCAAAGATGAGGTGGTCCGGTT